>NC_050070.1:22701656-23020840 GCF_009764565.3 Dermochelys coriacea | reverse complement strand
ATTATACTTTATATGAGTAAATGTTTAATAACAATCAATTTTTGCTTTAGACACTCTTTGATAAAAATCTGTAATGAGGCTTGCCAACTCCAAAGATTCAAAAAACAGCCCAGGCCACAAAAATCATGAGATTGGCTTAAAAATCATGAGGATCTTTTAAAAAGGCAATGTGGGTTCTATAACATTGCCTTCTGAGCCTTTGGGGTACACTTGAATCACATTTGCAAGAGCTTCTCTGCCACCAGGAAGAAGGTCTGGAATCTTTGTTTTCAAAGAAAAGCTGAGATTCTCATATAGTCATTTATTTCCAGGAGCTGCAGCTTTAAGAAAAACACCAAATATTATGTGTCTCATGATAAAGTTAGGAGAGTTGGCAAAACCGAAATGTAAGGTTTTTTTCTGTGTAAAAGGCAAGAATCAGCCTGGATAAAGTCCTGAGCTGGCTGGATGGGGAGGAAGTTGTAGGAAGCAAATATGCACACCTGAGCAGGGGCAAACACTCCTCATTCTGCTGATCAACAGCTGCTTTCAGTGTGCTGCTCCATTTTTGTTTGGATCTGGGCAGGTGTGACAATTCTTGCCCAAAATTGCTGCTGCACGGTGGAGTTTGAGCAGGAGTGGGTTTTAAGAAGTCCTGCCATGGCCAAGTCCACTGTTTTGCCACACCACAAACTTTCACTATCCTTTGTGCACCATGGCACAAACCTGGTGAGTATTGGAACATAGGAATTACTCTCCTGAATCAGAATAGGGGTTAGTTTAGTCCTGTTACTGACAGAGTCCAGATGCTTGAGAGACATGGTGCAAGAAACACTGCAGTATAGGCAGTTATGGGATAACCTGCCCCATGGGAAAATTTCTTCCTTTCTCCAATAGCTAGAGGTCGGCTTAATCCCTGAAGTATGAATATAGGTGATTGAGGAGTGTGAACCCTGTGCAGAAACTTGTGAAGGACAAGAAACGTATGGCCTGACGTGGCCACACCTGCAGTCCTTCTGAGCCAGAAACCAACGAGAGGTCAGCCTCCTGACGTGAATTTTTTCTTGTTTTACTTCTGTGGCGCAACTGATCTAAAATAAATTCCTGTGTCTGCTATGCATTTATGATCTTCACTTTTTACAAGAAATTCCATCTGAGGGGGTGAGGGGAGTGTTTATTTTCTGGAACAAAACCATTTGTCTACCAATGAACATTGTTGCAAATGAGTGAAAAGCTCTTTATCCAAACTGACTGTGTTTTAATGTTAATGTAACCCTGTCTTTGGCGTGTGCTATGCACCATCCTCTTGTGGCTGATTCAAAGAGGTTTGTGAAACTGCTAGTTTGCAGCAAAGGGACCTAGTCCCTCATCCTGCACCATTAAATTCAATGAGAGCTTTACTATTTAGTTCAGGGACAGTAGCTCATAATGTTAATACTTCAGCGCTAGTAGCAGAGGCTTGTGTTTTTAATGTGGAAGACCCAGGGTTCATACCCTTCTGTTGGCCTGAGAGGAGTCTTATATATTATAGAGTTTGCTAATATATTTTAAGATATCTTAGCTTTGCCCTGTTTCAACAGGCCAAAGCAAGTCCCAGCACTTGAGTGGGATCACAATTTGGCCCAATGTGCATAAACAAATGCAGAAGCTGACTTCATCTTGCTAGAGTGTGGATTCAGAACATAAACATGTCAAACGGATTCACAGTGGACTATCTCACAGTGGCCAGAGACCATGTAAGTTCACTGCAGGGCACTGTCTCAAGTCCTGCTTACTATAATTGAGAGGCTAGGTTCCGAAGGGTGTGTAGCATCGTGGGGTTGATGCATATTTGTAGCATCCGATGAAGTGAGCTGTAGCTCACGAAAGCTTATGCTCAAATAAATTTGTTAGTCTCTAAGGTGCCACAAGTACTCCTTTTCTTGTAGCAGATCAGTTTCTCAGTGCTTAGTGCTTGTGTTATTTTATTCTTATTTCTGTTGCTTTCATCTTCTTTATAGCTATCTGATCAGATAATGCAGACAAGAAATACCCTTGTTTATTTAATTTAAATGTAAAATAATTAAATGTATCCAAGGTTCTAGGCTCCTTAGCATAATTAATAATACAATGAAATCCCAATCCCATTAAAGTAATTATTCCCAAAGGAGCTCAGCCAGTCAGCCACCTGCAGAAACTCCTTTCTACCCTTTCATCTTTGTGAGATGCATATCCTCAGCTCTCTCCAAAACCCCTATGAAACAGCTGTCATTACAGAGAGATAGTAATGGTGTACAATATCTCTGTGGCAGGCTTGGTGACCTCTCTGGGTGACAAAGACGCAGTGTGAAGATAAGTCATTTTCAACCCATCATCTTTGGGGTGGCTCTTTCTTGTGCTAAATGCCAGAAAAGTTGAGATGACTGCTGCACTCCCCCACTCACTTTACGATTGCCACTGCCACTGTTTAAATGACAGAGAGGATTGGACACATTCCCATGATTCATAGGCAACACTACAAGAGTGTGAGTAGAGGTCAGTAAGTGTTGTATGCAAAGGAGAATCATACTTAGCACTTGTATGGTACTTTACATTCTCAATGCATTGGATAGAGATTAACTACCAAGGAAGTGGGTAAGTCTTTTACCATCCCTAATATACCATCCCTAATATATAGATGAGGAAGCTGAGAGAGTGGTCAGGATTCTCTTCTGCGTCCAGCTTCTGCTGGAGGTTTTGGCATCAGAGAACCAGAGTCTCAGGTACAAGTCTGGAGGAGTCTCTAAATTGCACCAGCTGGTAGCGGTTTATGCCACCTGTATGGGGTGAACAATGGCTCAAGATTATACTGCAGCAGTGTCAGCATTAAAACATGCATGTTCTTGCATGCTCCATGAGAGCAATACTGCCGCTGAAACCAGATGCTTTCACGCTTTGTGTTGAAAGAGGGTTTTTCTTGACTGTTGACCTTCTTGCTCTAAGAAAAAGAGTTGAAAATGTTGTGATGGTTTCAATTATTGCTCATATTTCTTGAACACAACTTCAAATGTTAAGTCCTTTTCTCTGTGCCAGTAAAATCAAGTGTAATGGTACGCTGCAAAGATCCATGGTACCAGATCTGTACTGTTTAATGGATATTTGGCAGACCAGCATGCTGATATTATATAAATATTGCGTTTTACTTGGGAGGTTCTACTTGTACCTCTATTCTATAGGAATGACAGTTAACACATAATTTAGCAATAGCTCTTGGTCCTTTTTGTTTGTATTTACCACATTCGACCATCAGGTATCTCCAAATTGCATCTCTTATATTTGGAGTGAGTTGTGGCTTCTATGAAGATTGGAAGACCTTTATTTAAAATTGTATAGCTGAACTGCAGTGCAAAATGAAACAGGTTTCTCTGTTGACTGCCTTGCTAACCAAGCTGTGGGGGCTTTCAGCATAGGAATAAGTTTTAACTAGCCTTTTAAATTCCATCTTTTCCCTCTTTCGAAGTCCTTCTAGCAAATCCAGTTAATTGAAGATATTCCTGATTGTCACATCACAAGCACCAGAAGTCACACTGCAGACAATGATATATAAGACAACATGGCCTGATCCTATCTGCATATCTTCAGTAAACCAGGAAATGCAAAGAGGATTTCAGAGACATGGTGAGGGTGAGGGTGGGGAATGAATTTAAAAAATAAAAATAAAGCTTAATTCTTGTTTCTAGACTGAATGCTTCACATACTATTAGTTATTTTATTATTTGTATTACCATAGCGCCCAGAGGCTCCAGTCAGGATTGGACCCACATTGTGCTAAATGCTGTACATACCTAACATTAAAGACTGTCTCTGCCCCAGAGAGTTCCTAATCTAAAGTCCTGATCCTGTAATCTATGCAGGCAGATTCTTTTGCCGTCAATAGTGCACCACATGGATCAGTGCTTAAATAGTGAGGAGTTGCATGTAGCACACAGTGGAGTAAATATTGGGAAAGCATGATTGCATGTGTTTGTTAAGTGTACGCTATGGAGACTTGATAGCTTTTTTATAAAAGGACCAAGAGATCCAATGAGTAGCTTGGTTAGTGAACTCCTTTTTTCATTTTTTGCCTTGCAGTTCAAGTTTAATGGACCTTTGGGAGCCAAGAGCTCACTCAAGTTGAGTCAATCCTGCCAAGATTGGAAGGGGGAAGGTTGTGGGATTCCAAAGCTGGCTGAAAGGATTTGCCAAAAAAAAAATTCATATTTTAATCTGTAGGAAATTATCTTTTTTTCTGAAAACCAGAGTGCCAAAAATCCAGAAACCTTTCCTTTTCTGTTCTCTTGGGATTATGATGAGTAGGGATAGTAAAATCCCAATGTACAGAGAAGTCTTTTGGTTTTAAAGAGGGACAATTTGCAGTAACCTAAGAAACTCAAGAGACAATAGTATTTCCTTCGTTTTGCCCCCTCAGTAGGAAGATGGTTCTCGGGGGGGTACTAACGAAACTGAGCTTTGTTTTGGGCGCTAGATATATAAATGTCCATTTTGTGGCTGCAAATTGCTAAAGTTCTCTCACTTCATACCATTGGGCCAGTAATTAATTCTACCACAGACTATGAAGCATGACAAGACAAGTGTAAGAGGATTTAGCCCTCCTCTCCCCCTTGTGCCTCATGTATTCATTTACACCATGCCAATGAGTAACATGCTGCTGTTCTGATATGGTGGCATTTTATACTCACTGTGAAGAGATGGACATAATTACACAATATGAAAGGCGGTAGGGAATCAGGCCCATATTTGCTATAATCTTTTTCCCTCTCACACAAGATAAGTCATTTCTAATGGATGGAGAAGGAAAGGAAAGTCCCTTTTCCCTGGCTCTAAACATGCAATAACATCCTAGCCAAGGAATATGTCCCCCTCCACAGCCTTCTTTCTACAGGCCTGATCCTGCAGGATCAGTCCCTGAATCTCTCTGTTTTGTATTACCATTTACTAACTCTATTATAATATGCTATTTATCTCTGACTGTAGTTTCAAGACCTTTCTGTGGTAACGCCCCTGGCACAAATAAATGACTGTACACAAGACAAATGACTTTGCCCCAGTTACATTCATACTCTTTTTGTATGTTTAATGTGGTGCTTTCACATTGGTTCAGTCTTTGTATTGCCTATATATTTGTGTGTGAGAGCATCCTACAAGGCTAAACAAAATACAAATCTCATTAGCACATTAACTTTTAAGTGATTACATTCTACATGCAGCAATCAGTCACGTGTTGAGTGCTGAGAGCAAGTTCTTACTTAAACAAACATATATATATATATATATACACACACACACACACACACACACACACACACACACAAACATATATATATACACACACAAACATCCAATTTTATTATGAAACAGATACACTCATAAATCCTATGGATTTTTTGTACTATGGTTGACGTTACTTTTCTGTAGCTTTCCTTCCCTCTGATCTGTCTGTAGTCATAGCTGGGATTACCACAGCTCTTCCCTTCTTCAGTGATTTGAGTTCTCTTCTGCTCTTCCTTTTTCCTCTCCTGCTTTCCACATAGTCTCAGCATGACTACCTCAAGCCAGTTGAGCTCTCTGTCTTATATACAGGTTTTGGCCTATTCTGACTGGTTATTTTGTCAATCCTTATCATTAGCATACCCATCCACCAATCATCTTAAAGGCTTCCCTAATTGGTCTATTCTTATGAACCAATCAGAGCTGGTGAACTTATCTGTCAATCAAACCCAGACCTGATTGAAAACCTGCACAATGTTTGACTGACCACTCCCTTCAGGTTTTGGAGTGACCTTTATCTCACCTTAACCTGCCTGTTTCTTATAGGCCAAATTATTCCAAAATCAGGATCTTGTAATCCCTAGTTGTAACCACTTAAAACTGTATTCATTAGTTATTAAATCCTTATAACTATCAACAATTACACACTTATATGCATCTTAACATTAGGATTCACTATTAGGATTCACTATCACCACTCCATTTTTACTAATTTAAATAAGTTTAATTTTGAGCTTTCTTTGCTTCATCTAGTGGTGTAGAGGCAATGTTCTCAATGCTGTATTTCTTGATACAGAATAGAGCAGAATACAAAAAAATCTCTGTATCAGAAGCTGGTCCAAAAAAAGTTATTACATCACCCACCTTGTCTTGCTAATATTCCAAGATGGGGTGTGCTATAGACCTCTGGGATCTAATTTGGATATGGATACAGCCCTTTTTAATGTCTTTAATAAAGTAAATACTAATGGAAACTGCATGATCATGGGAGACTTTAACTTCCCAGATATAGACTGGAGGACCAGTGCTAGTAATAATAATAGGGCTCAGATTTTCCTAGATGCGATAACTGATGGATTCCTTCATCAAGTAGTTGCTGAACCGACTAGAGGGGATGCCATTTTAGATTTAATTTTGGTGAGTAGTGAGGACCTCATAGAAGAAATGGTTGTAGGGGACAATCTTGGCTCAAGTGATCATGAGCTAACTCAGTTCAAACTAAATGGAAGGATTAACAAAAATAAATCTGCAACTAGGGTTTTTGATTTCAAAAGGGCTGACTTTCAAAAATTAAGGAAATTAGTTAGGGAAGTGGATTGGACTGAAGAATTTATGGATCTAAAGGTAGAGGAGGCCTGGGATTACTTTAAATCAAAACTGCAGAAGCTATCGGAAGCCTGTATCCCAAGAAAGGGGAAAAAATTCATAGGAAGGAGTTGTAAACCAAGCTGGATGAGCAAGCATCTTAGAGAGGTGATTAAGAAGAAGCAGAAAGCATACAGGGAGTGGAAGATGGGAGGGATCAGCAAGGAAAGCTACCTAATTGAGGTCAGAACATGTAGGGATAAAGTCAGAGAGGCTAAAAGTCGAGTAGAGTTGGACCTTGCAAAGGGAATTAAAACCAATAGTAAAAGGTTCTATAGCCATATAAATAAGAAGAAAACTAAGAAGGAAGAAGTGGGGCCGCTTAACACTGAGGATGGAGTGGAGGTTAAAGATAATCTAGGCATGGCCCAATATCTAAACAAATACTTTGCCTCAGTCTTTAATAAGGCTAAAGAGGATCTTGGGGATAATGGTAGCATGACAAATGGGAAGGAGGATATAGAGGTAGATATTACCATATCAGAGGTAGAAGCGAAACTGAAACAGCTTAATGGGACTAAATCGGGGGGCCCAGATAATCTTCATCCAAGAATATTAAAGGAATTGGCACCTGAAATTGCAAGCCCATTAGCAAGAATTTTTAATGAATCTGTAAACTCAGGAATAGTACCGAATGATTGGAGAATTGCTAATATAGTTCCTATTTTTAAGAAAGGAAAAAAAAGTGATCCGGGTAACTACAGGCCAGTTAGTTTGACATCTGTAGTATGCAAGGTCCTGGAAAAAATTTTGAAGGAGAAATTAGTTAAGGACATGGAAGTCAATGGTAAATGGGACAAAATACAACATGGTTTTACAAAAGGTAGATCGTGCCAAACCAACCTAATCTCCTTTTTTGAAAAAGTAACAGATTTTTTAGATAAAGGAAATGCAGTGGATCTAATTTACCTAGATTTCAGTAAGGCATTTGATACCGTGCCACATGGGGAATTATTAGTTAAATTGGAGAAGATGGGGATCAATATGAACATCAAAAGGTGGATAAGGAATTGGTTAAAGGGGAGACTGCAACGGGTCCTACTGAAAGGCGAACTGTCAGGTTGGAGGGAGGTTACCAGTGGAGTTCCTCAGGGATCGGTTTTGGGACCAATCTTATTTAATCTTTTTATTACTGACCTTGGCACAAAAAGTGGGAGTGTGCTAATAAAGTTTGCAGATGATACAAAGCTGGGAGGTATTGCCAATTCGGAGAAGGATCGGGATATTATACAGGAGGATCTGGATGACCTTGTAAACTGGAGTAATAGTAATAGGATGAAATTTAATAGTGAGAAGTGTAAGGTTATGCATTTAGGGATTAATAACAAGAATTTTAGCTATAAGTTGGGGACGCATCAATTAGAAGTAACGGAAGAGGAGAAGGACCTTGGAGTATTGGTTGATCATAGGATGACTATGAGCTGCCAATGTGATATGGCTGTGAAAAAAGCTAATGCAGTTTTGGGATGCATCAGGAGAGGCATTTCCAGTAGGGATAAGGAGGTTTTAGTACCATTATACAAGGCACTGGTGAGACCTCACCTAGAATACTGTGTACAGTTCTGGTCTCCCATGTTTAAAAAGGATGAATTCAAACTGGAGCAGGTACAGAGAAGGGCTACTAGGATGATCCGAGGAATGGAAAACTTGTCTTATGAAAGGAGACTTAAGGAGCTTGGCTTGTTTAGCCTAACTAAAAGAAGGTTGAGGGGAGATATGATTGCTCTCTATAAATATATCAGAGGGATAAATATAGGAGACGGAGAGGAATTATTTCAGCTCAGCACCAATGTGGACACAAGAACAAATGGGTATAAACCTGGCCACCAGGAAGTTTAGACTTGAAATCAGACGAAGGTTTTTAACCATCAGAGGAGTGAAGTTTTGGAATAGCCTTCCAAGGGAAGCAGTGGGGGCAAAAGATCTATCTGGCTTTAAGATTCTACTCGATAAGTTTATGGAGGAGATGGTATGATGGGATAATGGGATTTTGGTAAGTAATTGATCTTTAAATATTCAGGGTAAATAGGCCAAATCCCCTGGGATGGGATATTAGATGGATGGGATCTGAGTTACTATAGAAAATTCTTTCCTGGGTATCTGGCTGGTGAATCTTGCCCATATGCTCAGGGTTTAGCTGATTGCCATATTTGGGGTCGGGAAGGAATTTTCCTCCAGGGCAGATTGGAGAGGCCCTGGAGGTTTTTCGCCTTCCTCTGTAGCATGGGGCATGGGTGACTTGAGGGAGGCTTCTCTGCTCCTTGAAGTCTTTGAACCATGATTTAAGGACTTCAATAGTTCAGACAAGGGTGAGGTTTTTCATAGGAGTGGGTAGGTGAGATTCTGTGGCCTGCGCTGTGCAGGAGGTCGGACTAGATGATCAGAATGGTCCCTTCTGACCTTAGTATCTATGAATCTTAAGATCAGCATGGCTACAACAACACTTCATAGTTTTAATGCTGGACGTCTTAAATAGTTTGGGACCAACGTCCCTGCAGGTCTGCTCCATTCTTTTTGCCATACTGCACAATTGAAGATGGATCTCATTCACGGTAGAACAGAAAAGGTGGCTGCTAGCCTGTTCTCTTTGAGAGGTCCTTGACTCTAAAATAAATTCCCTTCTTGGTCTACGGCAGCAGAATTTATTAATCTTCTGGGCATACTGTAAAGATCAACTTTTAGCACAGACACTTTGTGACCTTGTGGGTTCATAGGAGGAGGATTTTGGAGAAGCCTTATGCTAGTGAACAGGAGCAGCAAACGGGAATTTTGTGAGCAAGTTCTCCAGGTGAAGGAGGAGAGATTATATGACCCTTGAGTGAGTTTGTCAGTTTGTTTGTTTGTTGTGTGCTTGTTTTCATTGTTATGTGCTTGCTTGATTATAGCATGGTCTGTTGTGAGGGCTGTGTACTAAGCCAAGTAGCCTGCTAGGCATGGCTGAGAGTTTACTAACCCTCTAGTCTGCTACCTTTGATCACTAATCCCTTTAGGATCCCTTGACAAGGGGGTGGGGCTAACTCAAGAGAAGAGGGGTTTAAAAGGACCACTCCTAAGCAATCAGAGGAGCTAGTGCACAGAAGCAGTAAACAGGGGAGGTTTGTAAGGGAAATAAGAGAGGGAGCATGAGAGCCAGATACACCTAACAAATATTCCCTAAACTTAGGCTAATAACCCCTCCACAAAACAAATAAAAACAAAACTAAAAACCCTGCAAGAGTAAAAATAATGCAGGCAGAAGTCCAACAGCAGAGTGGGAGCTATCTGGTTTATTGTACTGAATGCATCATGTATGATTACTTACCTTGTGAGAAGATGGTGCATATGTGTGCACCGTGCAAGCAGCTCATGGCCATCAGAGACACAATATGAGCTCTTGAGGCCAGAGTGGCTGAACTGGAGGAGCTAAGGGAGACAGATAAGTACATAGATGAGATTTTCAGGGACACAGTAAGGAGATCCCAGTCTGACAGCTTCTGTGCTGTTAAGGAGGATGAAAGTCTCAGAGAAGGAGAACATCAAGGGAAACAATCTCATAGTCGAGACTCTCCTTCCAGATGATGGTATTCTTTCTCACTGACAATACTCCTCCCGGGGAGGGAACCCCAGTGTCAGGGTTCCTTCCCCACTCTGAACTCTGGGGTACAGATGTGGGGACCCGCATGAAAGACCCCCTAAGCTTATTTCTACCAACTTAGGTTAAAACTTTCCCAAGACACAAAATTTCCCATATCTGGGATTCAGTATGCTGCCACCATCAAGTGATTTAACAAAAAGTCAGGGAAGAGGCCCCATGGAGATGTCTTCCCCCAAAATATCCCCCCAAGCCTTATACCCCCTTTCCTGGGGAGCCAGATAATATTAATGGGGGATTTGATTATCAAAAACATAGGCAATTGGGTTTGTAGTGACCAAAAGAACTGCATGATAAATTGCCTGCCAGGTGTGAAGGTTGCAGAACTGGTGGATGTGGTACATATTAGTACCAGTGTGTAGCGCGGTGGTCCCCCTGCTCCAGCCCTGAAGGGGTTAAAAGCAGCCCTGGAGAGGACTGCAGCAGGGAAAGGGATTAAGAACAGCTCGGGGAAGCTGACTGTGTAGCTGACCACAGCTGTAGCTAGCTCTATCAGGCCACAGCTGGCCCTATAAGAGGGCTGTGGGCCAGAAGCTGAGGAGTCGCACTCTAGCCTGGGAGTGGGAAGGGCTAGTTGTCTGAGAGTGAGGCACCTTAAGCAGAGCAGTGCTTGGGAAGGGCAAAGGGAGCTGGGGAGCTCCAATCTGGTAAAGCTCCAGGCTGCAGGCCTTGGTAAAGGCTGCAGAGGGGCAGCCTCAGGATAGGCAGAGGTAGCTGGTCCAACTCCCTTGCCAGTGATGAGTAGCCATTACACTGTAGTCTGCCCCAGTGATGATGATTGGCAGTAGCCACTGAGGCAAGGTGGTTTAGAGGGTTGGGGGTTCCCCTGGGAGAGGACCCAGACTGTGGGGTATTGTGGTGGGTAGAACCCCAGGGAAGGGACACTGGGGTCCAGGAGGGACACAGGGGCCCTAAGGCAGGTGAGACACTGGCCTGCAGAGGGTGCTCCAGGCTGGAAGAGCTAATTCCCAAGATGACCAGCAGGAGTTGCTGCACCAGTGAGTCATCACTTCACTACACAGTGACATAGGAAAAGGTAGGAGAGGTCCTGGAGGCCAAATTTAGGCTGCTAGATAAGAAATTAAAGTCTAGGACCTCCAAGGTAGCATTCTCTGAAATGCTTCCAATTCCTTGTGCAGGATCAGGAAAACAAAATGAGATGGATGGTATAGGGAGGAGGGGTTTAGGTCTATTAGGAACTGCAGCTTCTTTTGTGAAAGGAGGGGCCTGTACAGGAAGGTTGGGCTTCATCAGAACCAAGTTGCTGGCATGTGACATTAAAAAGGGTTGTAGAGGATTTTTTAAACTGGGGGAAAGCCAACAGGATGGTTCAGGCAGAGACATCCCTGAGATGAATTTATTAAAGGGGGAACTCTATATCCTAGTAAAGAGGTTAGAAAAGAAGCTGGTGAAGTACAAGTAGAAACTAGTGTGGAACAGTCAAATGTAAAAGACTTATATTTAAATATAACGCCTGCAGGGAAGCAACTGAATATTGACAGAATGCACAAATGCTAAGATGAATGAAACAGAGTGCTTGGTATTAAATGAGGACACATTACTGAAACTAGGTATAATGAGGATAATCAATGGGATGTGGTAATACCAGGGTGCAAAATATATAGGAATAACTGAATAGATTGTGCTGGGGGGAGTGGAAATATATGTGGGAAAAAGAGTTCAGTAAAGATATTAAGTGAATCACACTCTACCATAGAGTCTCTAATAATAGAAATTCTATGCTTGAACAATATAGTACTAGGAAGAATATAATACTAGGAAGCTACTACCAACTACCTGACCGTGATGGTGATTGTGAAATGCTCTGGGAGATTAGAGAGGCTACAAAAACAGAAAACCCAATAATAAAGGGGGATTTCAGTTATCTATATTGATTGGGTTCATGTCACCTCAGGATAGGATGCAGAGATAAAATTTCTAGACACCATTAACAGCTGCCTTTTGGAGCAGATAGTCCTGGAACCAACAAAAGGAGAGGCAATTCTTGATTTAGTCCTAAGTGGAAGACAGGATTTTGTCCAAGAGGTGAATATAGCTGAACTGCTCAGTAATAGTATCAAAGAAGCTCACCACAGTAGCATTTAACTTCAGAAAGCGGAAGTACACAAATATGAGAGAGCTAATTAATTGGAAGTTAAATGGAAGTAAATGGTGAAATTTCCAGCAACATCAGTGGAAGCAGAGTTAGGCCAATAATACTGAGTATTTTGGAAAGTCCAATCCTAAGAGTACTACCAAACTGTGAAAACATAAAAAAAATAAGAATGGCCACATTGAGTCAGACCACTGGTATCCTGTCTCTGACAATGGCCAGTTCCAGATACTTCAGAGGGGATGAATAGAACATGGTAATTTTGAGTAATCCACCCCTTCATGTCCACTCCTAGTTTCTGGCAGGTAAAGTTTTAGGGACACTCAGAGCATGGGGTTGCATCCCCAATTGCCTTTGATGGACATATCCTCCATGAACTAATTTAATTCTTTTTTTTTAAATCCAGTTATACTTTTGCCCTTCACAATATCCCAGGGCAATGACTGCATTGAGTGAAGAAGTACTTCCTTTTGTTTGTTTTAAACTTGATGCCTCTTAATATAGATTCATAGATACTAAGGTCAGAAGGGACCACTCTGATCATCTAGTCCGACCTCCTGCACAGCGCAGGCCACAGAATCTCACCCACCCACTCCTATGAAAAACCTCACCCATGTCTGAGCTATTGAAGTCCTCAAATCATGGTTCAAAACTTCAAGGAGAAGAGAAGCCTCCCTCCAGTCAACCATGCCCCATGCTACAGAGGAAGGCAAAAAAACCTCCAGAGCCTCTCCAATCTGCCCTGGAGGAAAACTCCCTCCCGACCCCAAACATGGCAATCAGCCAAACCCTGAGCACATGGGCAAGATTCACCAGCCAGATACCCAGGAAAGAGTTTTCTATAGTAAATCAGATCCCATCCATCTAATATCCCATCCCAGGGGATTTGGCCTATTTACCCTGAATATTTAAAGATCAATTACTTACCAAAATCCCATTATCCCATCATACCATCTCCTCCATAAACTTATCGAGTAGAATCTTAAAGCCAGATAGATCTTTTGCCCCCACTGCTTCCCTTGGAAGGCTATTCCAAAACTTCACTCCTCTGATGGTTAAAAACCTTCGTCTGATTTCAAGTCTAAACTTCCTGGTGGCCAGTTTATACCCATTTGTTCTTGTGTCCACATTGGTGCTGAGCTGAAATAATTCCTCTCCGTCTCCTATATTTATCCCTCTGATATATTTATAGAGAGCAATCATATCTCCCCTCAACCTTCTTTTAGTTAGGCTAAACAAGCCAAGCTCCTTAAGTCTCCTTTCATAAGACAAGTTTTCCATTCCTCGGATCATCCTAGTAGCCCTTCTCTGTACCTGCTCCAGTTTGAATTCATCCTTTTTAAACATGGGAGACCAGAACTGTACACAGTATTCTAGGTGAGGTCTCACCAGTGCCTTGTATAATGGTACTAAAACCTCCTTATCCCTACTGGAAATGCCTCTCCTGATGCATCCCAAAACTGCATTAGCTTTTTTCACAGCCATATCACATTGGCAGCTCATAGTCATCCTATGATCAACCAATACTCCAAGGTCCTTCTCCTCTTCCGTTACTTCTAATTGATGCGTCCCCAACTTATAGCTAAAATTCTTGTTATTAATCCCTAAATGCATAACCTTACACTTCTCACTATTAAATTTCATCCTATTACTATTACTCCAGTTTACAAGGTCATCCAGATCCTCCTGTATAATATCCCGATCCTTCTCCGAATTGGCAATACCTCCCAGCTTTGTATCATCTGCAAACTTTATTAGCACACTCCCACTTTTTGTGCCAAGGTCAGTAACAAAAAGATTAAATAAGATTGGTCCCAAAACCGATCCCTGAGGAACTCCACTGGTAACCTCCCTCCAACCTGACAGATCGCCTTTCAGTAGGACCCGTTGCAGTCTCCCCTTTAACCAATTCCTTATCCACCTTTTGATGTTCATATTGATCCCCATCTTCTCCAATTTAACTAATAATTCCCCATGTGGCACGGTATCAAATGCCTTACTGAAATCTAGGTAAATTAGATCCACTGCATTTCCTTTATCTAAAAAATCTGTTACTTTTTCAAAAAAGGAGATTAGATTGGTTTGGCACGATCTACCTTTTGTAAAACCAATATCATTGGGTGACCCCCAAGGTTTGTTTTCTGTGAAGAAGTAAAGAGCACTTCCCTATTCACTTTCTCCATCCCATTCATGATGGTATAGACCTCTGTCATATCCCCTCCCCAGTAATCTCTTTTCTAAGATGAACTGTCATACTTTTAAAAATCTCTCCAGGTGGAAGCTGTTAGAATCATAGAATCATAGAATATCAGGGTTGGAAGGGACCCCAGAAGGTCATCTAGTCCAACCCCCTGCTCAAAGCAGGACCAAGTCCCAGTTAAATCATCCCAGCCAGGGCTTTGTCAAGCCTGACCTTAAAAACCTCTAAGGAAGGAGATTCTACCACCTCCCTAGGTAACGCATTCCAGTGTTTCACCACCCTCTTAGTGAAAAAGTTTTTCCTAATATCCAATCTAAACCTCCCCCATTGCAACTTGAGACCATTACTCCTCGTTCTGTCATCTGCTACCATTGAGAACAGTCTAGAGCCATCCTCTTTGAAACCCCCTTTCAGGTAGTTGAAAGCAGCTATCAAATCCCCCCTCATTCTTCTCTTCTGCAGACTAAACAATCCCAGCTCCCTCAGCCTCTCCTCATAAGTCATGTGCTCTAGACCCCTAATCATTTTCGTTGCCCTTCGTTGTACTCTTTCCAATTTATCCACATCCTTCCTGTAGTGTGGGGCCCAAAACTGGACACAGTACTCCAGATGAGGCCTCACCAGTGTCGAATAGAGGGGAACGATCACGTCCCTCGATCTGCTCGCTATGCCCCTACTTATACAACCCAAAATGCCATTGGCCTTCTTGGCAACAAGGGCACACTGCTGACTCATATCCAGCTTCTCGTCCACTGTCACCCCTAGGTCCTTTTCCGCAGAACTGCTGCCGAGCCATTCGGTCCCTAGTCTGTAGCGGTGCATTGGATTCTTCCATCCTAAGTGCAGGACCCTGCATTTATCCTTATTGAACCTCATTAGATTTCTTTTGGCCCAATCCTCCAATTTGTCTAGGTCCTTCTGTATCCTATCCCTCCCCTCCAGCGTATCTACCACTCCTCCCAGTTTAGTATCATCCGCAAATTTGCTGAGAGTGCAATCCACACCATCCTCCAGATCATTTATGAAGATATTGAACAAAACGGGCCCCAGGACCGACCCCTGGGGCACTCCACTTGACACCGGCTGCCAACTAGACATGGAGCCATTGATCACTACCCGTTGAGCCCGACAATCTAGCCAGCTTTCTACCCACCTTATAGTGCATTCATCCAGCCCATACTTCCTTAACTTGCTGACAAGAATGCTGTGGGAGACCGTGTCAAAAGCTTTGCTAAAGTCAAGAAACAATACATCCACTGCTTTCCCTTCATCCACAGAACCAGTAATCTCATCATAAAAGGCGATTAGATTAGTCAGGCATGACCTTCCCTTGGTGAATCCATGCTGACTGTTCCTGATCACTTTCCTCTCCTCTAAGTGCTTCAGGATTTCATCCCTAACAATGTTCCACATCCCTAATCAATTTTTGTTGCCCTTTTCTAATTCCAATATATCTTTTTGGAGGCAACCACATCTGCAAGCAGTATTCAAGATGTGGGTGTACCATGGATTTATATAGAGGCAATATGATATTTTCTGTCTTATCTATCCGTTTCCTAATGATTCCCAACAGTGTGTTTGCTTTTTTGACTGCTGCTGCACATTGAGTGGATGTTTTCAGAAAACTATCCACAATGACTCAAAGATCTTTGAGTGGTAACACCTAATTTAGACCCCATTATTTTCAATGTATAGTTAGGATTATTTTTTTTTCCAATGTGCATTTACTTTGGATTTCTCCATATTGAATTTCATTTGCCATTTTGTTAGGGTGAAGCTGAGTTCTTTAGAAAATCCCATCATTCATTCTTTTGAGACCATCTATTAATTGGCAAACTAGTAACTGGAAACTTAATGAATCAAGGTGATTGTACTGAACATGTTAGATTTTAACTGTGTGTTAAATTTTGGGAGGTGCCTCTAAATTCTGACAGTGACCAGAGAAATCAAAATAATAAATAATACTCCAAAATTCCTTTCCGGCAACCATGGCAATAACAAGATGAGAGTAGCAAAAATGTATGCTGTGATATTAGCGCTACTAAAACATTAGCCTTCAAAAGAATTCAGTATTACTAATAAAAATACAGACTAATTTGAATAATTTTTCAAAATGACAGTTGTACTAATGAATCACTGAAATATTTTTTGTTCAGTCAAACAATATTTTAGAGATTGTGGTATGTAGAAAGGATATATCTTGCTGGGTAGAGTAACATAATATGTGCTCCATGGAGTAGAAACTTTAATGATATATGCTCTTTTGTTATTAAAAGTGAGTTATATATTTTGCTGTACAGTGGAAAATTGTGACCCAGTATAACATATTTTCACATTGTTTATAACTTGAGGAAAATCAACATTCTGGGTCCCCAGTTCACACAGTAGGAATTACATTTATTTTGGCCAAATGCAATTTATATAACTGCAAGGAACAATAAAACATGAACTTTATAGTGTTTTCTTACCTAAAAATAATATAGCGCTTGTAAAAGTGAAGATTATTATTTGTCAAGAAAAAGACAGTAACTTAGAAGTTGAAGCTTATGCTACAGCTCTGAAAAACTTACCCCAGCTCAAGTTGGCAGGCACCTGTCTCTGCATTTTCATTTGAATGCTGTAAACTGCTAGTAAACCTTGTTTTGTCAGTAGTGGTGCATGCTACTGCAGGAAGGGCTTCTTTTTATACAAGTCATTACTTCCTCGTCAGAAACTAGGATTCATTGGAGTTTTGGAGAGTGTAGTCTCCTGCCAGCAATCGGAATGCTGGGAAGCCATGATAGATGGGGTGAGCATTCTATTCTAGTGTGTACAGGTACTTGTATCACCATAGTATTGGAACTCCTTCCAGTAGAGCAATAAGTTACATGAATAACATATGTCCTGTGTGTTTCATTATATTTATTGCTCTCTCTCCAGAGAGACTAGATAAAGGAAGGACTATTATCCTGATTTACAGATGGGAAAACTGAGGCACAGAGGTGAAATGACTTGCCTAAGGTCATATACAAAGTATGTGGCAGAGCTGGAAATTGACCTGAGGTCTCCTGCATCCCAGTCCTGTGCTTTAAACACAAGACAATCCAGCCTTTTCCCTTACTAGAGTGGAATATTCCACTATAATAAGAGAATTATGTCTCTTTAAAAAGACAAAATGTGGGGGAGAAAGCTTAGGTGCTGATTCTGCAAACACTTATGCATGTGATTAACATTGCTCATGTTTGTAGTCCCATTGATGTCACTGGAGTCACATGAGAAATTAAAGATGTGCATTAGTGTTTGATGGATTGGGGATTTAGGGTGAAATTCACCTCTGTGCAGAGTATTTGCATGAGAGTTGAGTAGCACATAGGCCTCATGCTGACTTTCCACACAGGAGTGAATTTCACCCTTAATAAATAATTCATTATGGGAGTTGTCATTCAGATGCCTTATGTTTCCATTCTCCTCAATGGACTGGGCTTTCTGGTTGGGCATCTGCCATAATTCACCACTTTCTAATCCCTTGAGGAAGGGAGGGGGTACGTCATAGAAATCCTTGGCTATGATACTTAATAATGGGAAATGTTTGCCTAGACAGCCCAGCCCCTACAGGAAAATGGGAATGAACCTGAACTACAACTCCCATGAGGCATGGCCATACCTCTTTTGAATTGAAATATTTCAGTATTCAACCTAAGATGTCTTGGGTTTATTTGTTTTCTTGACAAATTCTGAAATTTTCTTCAGAAAGCACACACTGTTTGCAAAAATGTCTAGTCAAGAACCCATTTTTCCATAGGAAAACAGTTTCAATAGAAATTTTTTCACCAGCCCTAATTAGTACATATGAAGAACCATGCAATTAGAGCTGTGCAAATAAATGATTTTTCAGTTTTCAGGCAGTTCTGAAAAACAATGTCTCAAGTCTAAATGGCAAAATATTTTGGTGAATCAAAAATTCTGCTTTGGGTGAAACAAAATGTTTCATTCAATCTGAAACATTTGTTTGGGACATGGCCAGAGGAGAAGTGACACCCCCCCTCCCCTCCAATAGTCTCAAGCTCTGATGAGGACACTCTCTCAACTTGTGGGAGATCCCCATTCAGTTCCCACCTCTGCTAGAGGTGGAGAAATGATTTGAAGTTGGGTCTCCTACACTAGAAGTCAGTACCCTATCCACTGGACTGCAGGATATTCTGAAGTGGGGCTTTCCAAGTCTCTCCTGTTCAAGCTGTTCCTCATTGTATAAATAATTAAACAGTCATTGCAGCAGGGACTTCGACTTGGATCACTTGCATCCTAGGGAAGTGCTGTACTCTCCAACCTATAGAGTCATTTTCACCCTCTTTTCCTAGTCCAATGCCTATTCTCTATATGATTTTATTGCAGTGTCCTTTGCTCTTCCTCATCCCATCCCCTTCCTGTTTGTTACCCACCTTGACCATGTTGCATCTAAAATTAAAGCCTGATTTGGGGGGGGGGGAACTGACAGGTCATAATGCTTAATACCTTGGATAGGAGCACTGAGCACTTTTGGGCACTGTAATAGTACAAAACAACATTGTTTTTGTGCCTAAATTCCCTATTTTTTCATAGTAGATCATTTGTAATTGTCACTAATGACTTGAAGACCTATTGCAAATTACTGAACTTCACAAACAAGCAATAAAGTAAACAAACACTAATGATAATGGATAACAAAATGTCCTTTGGTCATTTATTTGACAATTGTGGTTTGGTTTGCTTTAGTTGCTTATAGTGCTTCATTGTATCCCAGTAAATGGTTCTGTGGTCTACTTTGTAAAAGATGATAAAATCTTGATAGTCTGAGTCCTCATTACATTATTTGCTATTAAATCTTTCCTAAGAAGTGGGGAGAGATGCATAACATTTTATATGGTGGTTATACAGTTTTATGCAATGAAACAAGCAAAACACTTTGTAGGCAAATATACCAACAAGGAGCATGATTCATAAATATGGTAAGGCCCACTTACACAATTATGGCAGCATAAAAGGAGGCCTAATAAAGTAACTATAAAGAGGTCTTAATGTAATTTAGAATCAGGGCTAAGGTATTTGCCATGAAGGGCCCTCCTCAAATGATCCCAAAATGCTGCACAGACTACATATATCGACTAACTGAAATGCAGTCACCTCTGGGGTAGACAGGGGAAATCACTTAGTGCACTGCATGCAACATAGATGGGGGGAAGAGGAAAATTACAACCCACAATGGGGAAAATGCCTAATCTGGGTCCAAATCATTCTGACCTTAGTTTGACCACTTACTGAAGCCAATGGGACTTTTACTGAGTAAGGACCACAGACCTGGGCCCCTGTTAAAGAGTGCCAAGGAATCTTTAATGTTCAAGCCAAGCTGCTATGGCCCTGGTGCTACATTTTACCCTCTGTGAGGAAAAACCTAGTAGAAGGGTGAGACAACTCAGTAGTTTGCTTGGGGTTATCCTGTTCAAGGCGTAGGGGATTGAAGTGGGCAGGAGATAAGCTGCTAGCACCCAACAGAGAAATCCACAGAAGGATTCTTATGGATGTGGGAACTTCCATGGAGTGCTCAGTCTTTAATCTAAAATGTTTGTCTTTTCTTTTTTATTTTTTTCCCGACAGCCAGAGTCTTATGGAAAGTGCAGTAAACATGTAGGAATGCAAAGTTATGCTTCCCATATGAATGTAATAAAAATGCTGAAATTTCTTATTAAAATCTTCTTGTGATAGCCTTCAAATGCTGTATATGAAACGCTGCCCAGGAAAAATGTGGTAAAATATACTTACTTGTGGGTTCTGATAAGATAAAACACTGCTCAGACTTTGTTCACCATGATTTGGTTTGTGTAACCGTATTATTCAGGCTTAATATGCTCTCTATCTCGCTCTCTAGTTTTCATATATAAAATCATGCAGACTGGAAGTGGACACTACTATATTAAGGGTTTAGGTGCAAACACTTATACCTCTGTGCAACTCTCTGGATGAGTTATTCCATTGGCTTAACATGAATAAAGCTATGTATAGAGGCAACCCCAGTGAAGTACTGGGGGAGGGGAACATATAGGAGTGTTTTGTTTTAATTTAGGCAAGTTTTTAACATGATGGGTTCATATTTAGATCTCTGTTTATACAGAGAGCTTTTATAATCAAATGTAGTAATTAAACTATTTCTATTAAACCGTAGGCTTAATAGGTATTTGCTGTGGACCGGGTGCCCAGATTTCTCTGTTTAACAGTAGATCTTAATTTAAGGTAAGAGCATAGCTTTTCCTAAGTGCACATTCAGGGGAGTAATGAGACATAAGGTGATCCTCACTCCCCTGTTGTGGCTACTTGTCCTCCAGGTCACTGCTTGGAGGAGAGGATGGAGAGAGGAGATCCTTCAAGCCAGTGCTTACCTCTGCTGTTCAAAGAAGTGTATGAGGGTTGGATGGGCAGGATGGAGCACTGGGTTAGAGGCTAGTCCTCGCTCCCAAAACATGCCAACCAGCAGAGCTGAGTCAGCACAGTGGGGAGAGTAATCTCTCACTGGTGTAGACTGGCCAATAACTGATTACTCCCCGCCTGAAGCAAGGGCTGGGCTAATGAGCCAATTATGACTCATAGTCCCTCCCTGGGCTGAACACGGGGCATCACAGCTGTGCATTGTCCCTTGCCAAGGGCAATCCAGAGCTTAAAAATTAAGCTCTGAGTGGTTTGTATGTTTTCCACACGCTTGTAAAGCACATGGTGCACCTTGATCCAGAAAGAAGGCCAGATGCATCATCATAGTTCATTAAATTATTTTTCTCCTCTTGTTCAAGTAGCCAAATCTCTGGTATGTATCAGCAGGAGCATGCAGTCTTCACAGAGTGAAGTCAAGTGAAAAATATGCATACATATTAAAAGAGTATGGGCAATATGGGAGGAGGGAAGTATGCATGTTATGTAGAATTTTTATTACAGTAACTGCGTCCTATTCATTATTACAAGGAACAACCTCATCAGCTGGGATATATTGTAGACAAATATGCTGTAATGAAAACCCAGCTCACAAGGGTAGCATACAACAAATAGTCTTGTTTTTAAAACACTACAATGTAATGGAATTTATATGAATATAAATATGGTTAGAAAGAGAGTGGGATTAGACATTTATGAGCTGGAATGATGAAAGCTATTGCACCATCTCAGATTAGTCCTTTTTATCTTTACTGTCATATTTTTGAAACTTCCCTGAAGTAGTAAACTGATCTTGTAAACGTTCCTTTGTGTTTCATGTTGGTGCAGTAAACTATCCCACACAATTTTTGCATAAAAATATAAGATAGAACAGCTAGTCATGTGACCTGGCAGACACAAACCTATGATACCCTGAATAAGGCTTACATGTCCGGCTTTTGATCTATGCCATTAACAACAGACCCATGCAAAACCATGAGCTTATTGACCAAAATTACACAATGACAACCTCAAGTCCTTCCACGGGAAACAACAAATGCTAGAACCAGTGGGAAGATTGTGCACTTGGTGTAAATGGCTCTATGCCAAGCAGAAAATGGACTGCACGGAACTAAGTCAGCAGATCAACCACCCCTCTGAGCCAGTAGGATTCTGCGCCAGCAGTTAAACATAATAGCAAATTATTCTGCAAAACCGGGCCCAGTTCAAGTGAGGAACAACTTGCAAATAACTGGTTGCTAGATGAAAGGGGCAGTTGAAAGCATAAGCATTCAGGAAGGAGGACAAGTCTGCAAGCCTGGAAATAGAATAAAACATCCACTATTCATCCTTTTCAAAATTCTGTGATTTTTCACATCAAAACAGGACCCTGTTGAACTGCTGTGATGGGCAATCACACTCTTTCACCCTACTCTCTTAGAGTCTGACATGTTTAAATATGTGTGTGACAGAGACCTGTTTTAGAAAGAATTTCATTTCCTTCTGTTTGAGGGGATTCTGTGTTTCTAAGGGCCCAGTCTTAGAAGGTGCTGAACATTCTCAACTGTTGTTGAAATCACTGGAAGAAGATGACTCCTCAGTGTCTGATAGAACATGCTTGTGGGACAGGGTCCTTATTCGGAGGGACATCAGTCTCTACTTCTTCAGTGCATCTTCTTCAATGCACATTGCGGTTAGTGATGGGGTTTAGATGCATCTGAATAGAGTAGAAAATACAGACCTCTTAGTAATATAGCTAGGTACCTCCATATGTTCCTCTGGCATAAAGAATCTGTTAAAAGTGTTCATTCTTCTCAATGCACTCTCTCCAGTAATCTTTTCCATAGAAATATACAGTCTCTCCTCTGTGCAAAAAAAGGAAGAAAAGAAAAGAAGTCTGGTTCATAAGTGATCAGCATGTAGCGCTCTCCTTCGAGAAGTGATGTTTTGTTTTAGTATCGCTGTTGGACCTCGCACAGCTTGCAAACATTTCCTGCTGTCTCTGTGGCTCAAATTTCAGTGTTGTCTTCAGGGCTCACTCTTCACACTGAACCTACTGGAAGCATTTAAGCTTGTAAGGTCCATTCAAGCATATGCAGCACAGAATAGAGGACACAAGCCATTAGGAGAGTTTTCACTTAAGGTTGCAGATAGGGAAAACAGGTGACTGGAGTTCTAATCTATGCCTCAAGGACCTACTTTTAGATGTATGTATGAGATTATCATTGCATCCAGTGGAAGGAATCTGCACATATCCAATGGCAGAGTTCACAATGATTACAAGTACAATGCATTATAAGCCTAATTCAATGTCCACTGAAGTCAAAGGAAAGACTCTCATTTACTTCAATAGGTGTACAATCAGGTCTTATAAGAAGACTGAGGATCATCTCTTATTTAGAAAAGCTAAATCTTGATTCTCTCCTCACAACTGTTTTACACCATCATAACTATCATGCATTACTTCCTATTTACACCAGTGTAAGTAAGAGGGAATTTGGGACAATTATTGTTCTCAGTGAAATTGTTAAGTGATTGTGTTGATTTCAAAGGGGAACTTTTGCTTTAGGTGTTTAAACCTGAATCCAAGTAAATAAAATACCGATCTTCCCAGAGTTAGCAAAATACTCTCCTGTTTTTCTTGGATTTAGTTCAAATCTTTTACTCTGAAACATTGTTTTAAGCAAAAGACTGAGAGTTCAAGATCATAAAAAATATATTTTTTTGGATTTTTGTTATGATCAAGTTAATAAAAAGTAAAGCCATGTGAACTGAAATACATTTATCATTGCAAGAGAGGTATTACAGTAAGGAGTAAGTACTGTACACAGTAATTTATTGCAGCTCCAAAGAGGTAGTTATCAAAAAAAGCTCTCAAAGAATGTGTGCATAAGCACAAAATTCTTTCTCATAAAGAGATTTGATAGGAAGCTATTATTAGAAAGGAGGACATTGAACCAGTGAAATTCCTTATTCTCAGGAAAATAGTAGTAGTAACTACAATTCTTGCCACTTAGTATTTGAAGTGACCTTAGTCTGATAGCAAGGTGAGAATTGCAAAGGGATGATAAAACGTCATGAAATTGGAATGAAAAACATGAAAAAAGTTGTACTTGGTTTTGATTATAAATGATTTGCTTATTGAAGTAGAGACAAATTGAAGGTACCGTGCCTTGAACACAGAATGAAGCCTCAGTGGCCTTGTAGTCCATAAGAACATGTGATGAAAGTTTCTCAGGAGAAAGGGGCAGCCATGTTTCAAAAGCAAACTTTTGCAGCCCTAAGCACCTAAGACTCTCAGGAGTGAAATCCTGGCCTCATTGAAGTCAATAGCAAAATTCCTCTTGACTTCAGTGGGGCCAGGATTTCACCCAGAGTCACAGCAGGTACTAACTGTCAAACATCATAGCTGTACATATAATTTATCTTTATGTATACTGAAAATTGTGATTAAAGAACTGAACTGAAACTCAGGAGATTAGGGCTCAATTCCTAACTCTGTAAGTAACTTCTCAGTGTGATCTTGGGCAAATTGCCTAATCTGTATGTGCCTCATTTCTTTCCTTTCTTCTATCCTTTGTCAGTCTGGTCTATTTAGATGGTAATTTCTTCAGTGCAGGGACTCTCTTTTACAGTGTCTATATACAGTGTCTAGCACCATTGGGCTCCAATTTTGCACATAAATAATAACTGTATGGGTTGTTGAAGATGAATGTTTTTATGTTGATGATGCAGGAAGTTTGTGGGGTCCTTGGACTGAACATGGCAAGGAGGAGTCAGGTCACAGCCTGTATTTGTCTGAGTCACAAACAGCATTACAGACAAATGCCAATTAAAACTAAAATTAAGAGGTAAGTGTGACAAGTTGGACCCCTTGGGATGCCACCTGATGTGCTGAGATGCCACTGAGTTTACCTGTTCTGCCAGCATGGGCCCCCTTTAACCTGTCTTGCTGAGCCAGGCTATTAAAGCCTCCTCCTACACTCAGCTGCAGTTCAGCTCGGAGAAGACTCAGCTTAAGGGACTTGCCCCAGCACACAGGTGTCTACCTCCCTTGGAGTGCAGACCCAAAGATATATTATGAAATCCATCTCCTCCCTCAATGTGGAGGAAGGTATGAACAACTTCTCCTCCCCTACCCCATTAGAAATTAAAGAAACTGGGTTTAATAATAAACAAAACAAATTTTAATAACTATAAAAGGCAGATTTTAAGTGGTTTCAAGGGATAGAAAACAGAAGCAAATTACTAAGCAAATGAAACAAAACATGCAAACTAAACTTGACATGCTAGATAGGTAGAATACAAATGAGCAAAGTCTCACCCAGAGTGATAAACAGGCTGGAAGATTCTTAAGGCACAAATTGCCTCAGCTTTCCCAGGTTTTCTTACACAGGTTAGAGATCTTAGCCTGAAACCATCACGTTTCATAGTTCAGTCTTGGTTCCTCTGGTGTTTTCAGGTGTGTTGTTGTAGGGAGAGTGAGGACCCTTCACGTTATCATTGTGTCTCTTTTATATCTTCCCCCCACTTGCCGGAAAGCTTTTTTTCTGTGACCTGTGTCAAACAGTTCCCATTGTACAGAGCTATCTCTGAGAGGTTTCTGTTGCACTCAGTTCCTGGGGTAATCCTTATGCTTCTGTGCATTTCTTCAGTAAGCCACTAACATTGTTTGGCCTCATCCAACATAGCACATTTGAAATACAGAGACATGGTCAATGTTACCAACTTCAGATACAACAATGATACATGCATACAAATTGGATAAACACATTCAGTAAATTATAACCTTTCCAATGATATTTTACAAGACCCAGATTGCATAAAGTGTATCTTAGTTAAACCATATTCATATCCTAACCATATTTCCATAAATAATATAGGGTGTAACATCACAGTAAGGATTAAACAGTTTAATTTATATATCAATAAGGGATGGACTCTAATTTGGTTTAATTTACCATACACCCTCGTGAAGTAATTATCTCAGTTAAAATAGAGATTAACTCTACCATATAATTAAGAATAATGCCTGTCAGTTGATTTCTCTCCTATAACCATCTCATTAATTTGTAAATTACACAAATGGAGACTTGCTTAAACTCACTGGGCCAATTTTAAAGGTGATTATAATGGGGTGTAATTTGTTCCTTGGTAAGTAGATTCAAGTGTAAAGGTGTAATTTTGTGTAGTTCCTTAATCAGCTCTGATTTTCTGCTATTTACAGCTTACCATAGTCTATCTTTTACCACAGAGTTTTCTCTAGTCTCGCTCATTATTCTCGGATGGCATAATAATAAAGAAGAGGATGAAGGAGAGAATAAACCATAGGACAGGTTAGTCACATCACTTAATGCACTACAGGAAGCTGTTCAGATGCTAATGTGATGAGGCGGTATAAGAACCCTTTAGAATAGAATAGAAAACAAGATTGTTTGACAGTTCAAACACTCAGACAATGATAAATCAGAATCCTTGAAGCAGGACTGATGGAGGCAGGTTAAGTAATTTCCCAAGATTCTCAAATGGAAAATAGGTGAAGTTATTCTGGAAGGTTTCTACCTGAATAGCAATGAGTTAGAAAGAAGTAGAGGTTGTCACCACCAAAACCTCATAGAGTTAAATCAATTTTTACAGAACAACATCAGTGTGTGAGGAGATCCACTGTGACTGCAATTCATTTGGAAACAGATCCTTTGCAAACTGGTAATAGAAAATAACTACAAAAACCAGCTCTTTGGTCAGGCTTTTCCGTAATAGTACCCTCATTCTTACAGATTAATTACAAACAAAAACCAATAATACCAAAACCACTAAGCCTTTTCCTTGGTGTCAGAGAAAGGAAGGAAAAAGAGAGAACACAAACAAGCACATTGTCATATTTTTAACTTGTTGGAGGTACTTCAATCCTGTGTTGCTGAGGACCTCATAAATAGCTGGATGGATATATAGGTAGAATTGCAGTGGACTGAAAAAATTCAGGATCTTCATTCTGTACTATAAGTGGAATTTCATTTATCAGCTTTTATTATGGGCCAAATTCAGAGCTAACTTTAAATACTCAAGACAGCTGAACTTGCTTGTGCATTAAAAGTGAGCTTTAAGGGAGCTGAAACCATTTACACCAATCCTAAATTTGACTTAATAGGCACATTCAGTTCCATTTAGTACCTGAAGTACTAAAGGACTTGAGGATGTCATCATCACACTGTGTTTTGTGGATACAGAGCCATTAGAGAAATATAATTCTGCTAATTCTGTACCTTTCTCAGGTTAAAGTTATAGTCATATTCCATTGGTGGTCAGTGACTTCTGTGGGAGTAGGAATAGACCCTTAATAGTGTAAAATAATCAACTATTGGAAACCAACACTAAATTAAGTATTTTAGCTGTGAATGTACTAAGAATGCTGTAGCTGTGACAAAATCAGGGAGTGGTTTTGTTATTGTAAAATCTTATTGAGTTTTGGTTTTATAAAACTTAAATCAGGATGGTTTGGATCAATACCTGATTTAGAACTTCCTGAAGTTTGGAGGGTTCTGTTAAATTAAGTCCTTTACAGAGGGGAAACAGAGACAAAGAGATGTTAAATTAATTACTTGCCCCACGTCAAATAGGAAGTCCATGGCCTAATCAGGAATTGAACCTAGATCTAGAGAGCAGACTAGATGATTAGAATCATTCCATATAAGAATCCTGTCCTTTGTCCCAGTTCACTGTCTTTACTACAGGATCATTCTTCTGTCATTCAGAAGGAATGTTAGAATCCCAAGTATAAATGAAAAAAATGCATTATTTCTCCTGAGAAAAGGACTTGTAAGGAGCCTGAAATGTTGTTTAGGGGAAACAATCCATGTCAACACTGAGCTCATGATTCACTTTAAGTTTATTCAGAAGTACTAAACTTTTATCTGATGAAGTCAGCAGCTCACAGTATGTGTAAAGCATGCTGCTAGCCTTCAAAGCTGCAGTGACTTGGCATGCAAATCTGATCACTGCAGGACAGCCTCATTCTTGCATCAAAGGAAGAATGATTTTAGAAGTTCCCCCACTCCTCCACACCAATAATTCTTGCCTAAACACAACTAATAGATGCCTCTTAAATAAATATTTGTATTTAATATTGAATTAGAAAGCAGTTACTTATAGAGGATTATTCTATGGTCAGCTTAACTCAATACTGACCTATATTTTCAAGTGTGCATGACCAATTGCATGCATAGAAATGCATGATCATTTGTGCTCACATAGAGCTGAGAGCATGATCAGATCAGGATTTGCATGTACGTTTGCCTGTTCTAGGTTTACTTGGTCCTGCCTCAGCACGGGGGACTGGATTTGATCACTTCTTGAGGTCCTTTCTAGCCTTACACTTCTATGATTCTGTCTATATCGGTTCATGTCTGCTCAAATCCTGCCTTATTCAAAATGCAGTGGGCTTTACACATTTAAGGCATAAAAGTGCAAATGTACATTTCTCTGCAAGTGTTTGAAAATCTGAGTTGTTATTTCTAGATGCACTGCAAACTAATTCAAAACTTTTGATAAATTAGAAAATTTGCTTTCTGGTTATCCCTGCACTACACTGCTCTAAGAATAATTACTCTTGTGTCAGTCGCTTTCTGGAACATAATAAAGAAACCGAACCTAAGCAGACCCTTAACCTGGTGGGTCATTAACTACCATGAGATCCCCAGCTGGTAGGTCACTATGCTATAATAAAAGGTGAAAAAATTAAGGGCTGCAGAAAATAAACTTTCACTTTCTACTGAATAATTAATTGATGAACTTACTGTTTTCACTGATATGGTGTTTGATATAAAATACTATGGCCAACTTCTTGGGCAGCCCACCCATTGGTGCCAGGGCTGAATTTTGTCCCTATCAGCTAATGAGTAGCACAGTTACTAAGAGAAAAGCAAAATTTCACCTCCAGAAGAATTCCACTATGTTGACAATTGAGATGGGCAATAAAAGAGGTGGTTTTAGTTTGCAAAAGCCAAAGTGAAACTGGTATGGATCCAGGTCCATTTTTATCTGAACCCAACAGTGGCTCTGGCTTTGAAATATCAGACTTTAGAATAGGTTGGCATATCCCAGGAAGTAACAGTCAAGCTGTTTAGGAAAAGAGTTCTTGTGGCATCTTAGAGACTAACAAATTTATTTGAGCATAAGCTTTCATGAGCTACAGCTTACTTCATTGGATGCATGCAGTGGAAAATACAGGGGGGAGATTTTATATACACAGAGAATATGAAACAATGGGTGTTACCATATATACTGTAATGAGAGTGATCAGGTAAGGTGAGCTATTACCAGCAGGAGAGAAAAAAAAACCCTTTTGTAGTGATAATCAAGGTGGGCCATTTCCAGCAGTTGACAAGAATGTGTGAGGAACAGTGGGGCAGGGGGAAAATAAATATGGGGAAATAGTTTTACTTTGTGTAATGACACATCCACTCCCAGTCTTTATTCAAGCCTAATTTAATGGTGTCCAGTTTGCAAATTATTCCAATTCAGCAGTTTCTCGTTGGAGTCTGGTTTTGAAGTTTTTTTGTTGAAGATTGCCACTTTTAGGTCTGTAATCAAGTGACCAAAGAGATTGAAGTGTTCTCCGACTGTTTTTTGAATGTTATAATTCTTGACATCTGATTTGTGTCCATTTATTCTTTTACGTAGAGACTGTCCGGTTTGTCCAATGTACATGGCAGAGGGGCATTGCTGGCACATGATGGCATATATCACATTGGTAGATGTGCAGGTGAACCAGCCTCTGATAGTGAGGCTGAGGTGATTAGGCCCTATGATGGTGTCCTCTGAATAGATATGTGGACACAGTTGGCAATGGGCTTTGTTGCAAGGATAGGTTCCTGGATTGGTGTTTTTGTTGTATGGTGTGTGGTTGCTGGTGAGTATTTGCTTCAGGTTGGGGGGCTGTCTGTAAGCAAGGACTGGCCTGTCTCCCAAGATCTGTGAAAGTGATGGGTCATCCTTCAGGATAGGTTGTAGATCCTTGATGATGCGCTGGAGAGGTTTTAGTTGGGGGCTGAAGATGATGGCTAGTGGCGTTCTGTTATTTTCTTTGTTGGGCCTGTCCTGTAGTAGGTACTTCTGAGTACTCTTCTGGCTCTGTCAATCTGTTTCTTCACTTCAGCAGGTAGGGATATGATTGAGATCTATAAAATCATGACTGGTGTGGGAAAGAAAATATGGAAGTGTTATTTACTCCTTCTCATAACAAAGAACTAGAGGTCAACAAACAAAATTAATAGACAGCAGGTTTAAAATTAACAAAAGGAAGTATTTTTTCACACAACACAGTCAACCTGTGGAACTCTTTGCCAGAGAATGTTGTGAAGGCCAAGACTAGATAAAAAAGAACTGGATACATTCATAGAAAATAGGTCCATCAGTGGCTATAATTCAGGATGGGCAGGGATGGTGTCTCTAGCCTCTGTTTGCTAGAAGCTGAGAATGAGCGACGGAATGGATCACTTCATGATTACCTGTTCATTGCCTCTGGGGTACCTGGCATTGGCCACTGTCAGAAGATAGGATACTAGGCTAGATGGACCTTTGGTCTGACCCAGTGCGGCCATTCTTATGTTCTATAACAGCCTAACCATTGAGCCACAGACAGTACCCTTGGGTACTCTGTTCTATCTTGCTGCCTATGCAAGCTTGCCTTTGTGACAGATGGTCCCTTACACCAAAAATCACAATAATATTCAGGTTACTCTGAATCCCAAAGGACCGGTAGGTTACCCCAGGTCAATTGCACTTTAGACAACACTTGTAGCTAATCCTATAATAAACTAACTAAAGAATCATTAGCTAAGAAGGTTAAAGCAGGTAAACATACACACACACCTGAGTTACAGCCTGAGGTTCCAAAACTTGATAGAAGCTGCTGTAAAATGCAAGCTCTATATGTCCTTTAGGGCTAACCAGGCTAAACTGCTGGAGATCCCTTACTTATGCCTAGAAATCTTGCCCTCCCAAAGCCTAAGCAGCATAGAGGTCCAATTTCTTCTTGTTAGGGACTTTTATCCACTTTTCTCCAGAGTTCAAGCTGGTGGGATGAGTTCAGGCACATGCCTCCTCTTAATGGGGTGTAGAGGGGGAAGGCAATTAACAAAGTCTTTGTTCTTTGATATTTCACAATGGATCATTTGATTTCAATGGGACTTCTTAATGGGCAGGACCTACCCCCTGCTGTAGGAAACCAGCCTTCATATTAATTAATGCTCCTTTCCTGTTTGATGACTTTTACAACTACAGAGATTCATAATGCAAACATGCGATATAACCTTACAACGTGGGGTATAGATGTTATAAGTGAGATTGCTACATGCGGCATCCTACAACAGTTTCATCAAGTTTAAACACTTAACACATTCTTATCAACTTAACATCTATTTCAACAATTCTACCACACACGTGAGCCAACCGGGTTTCCAGCTATGTATTTGTCAGGCTTCAGGCTTCAGACCAAAGGGCCTTGGCATGAGATGGCTCCTGGTCTGCCAGTGTCACAGTAACATCCCAACAAGCAGGCCCCTGCTTCATGAAAGCCCATCCCACATTTAAAGCTTCTGGTATTTATTTAGCAAAGAGATGGAATCTGCATTTAGACAAATTATTTATATTCATGAATGAAATATTCACGAATATTAGCATTGTTTGATGGCTTTCATCCAATTAACAGTATTTGTTTTGGATGGACTGACGGGGAACAAAATAAGAGTCAGAAGCCCAGGGATGAGGGTGTTAGTTTCAGGACAAAGGTCTTTGTGGTGGGAGCAGAGAAGAACAGATGGAGTATGGAGATTGTTGAACTAGCAAAACTTAATGACAACATAGTGGGAGGGGGGAGGGGAAGAAAATAAATCAAAAGAGGATGCCAAGGCTGTGAACCTTAGTAGCAGAAGGTAGATAAATAGCCCACAGTGAAAGAGAAGGGCAGCAGTGGATAGGGTTTGGGAGAAAATAGGAGAGATCAGATTAGCTAATATAAACTGACATAGCTCCCTGGATTCTGCCCTGAGTTCGTTTTTTGTCCTCCTGAGTTTGAGTTGGTGGCATTGTGTTTGGAAATAATGAGGTGGAGAGACAAATACATAACTCACCATGATAGAGGTGGTTCATGATGCCTTTTAACTGGGTGAGGTAGTGCTGTACTCAAAGAAAGTAGTAATTTTTAATTACACAACACAGCAAGTAACTTCTTATCACTTTCTAGTGATTGCATAGGTTAACTGAGCGTTTGTTAGAAATTATGTAATAATGTTTAATTGCTGGTACATACTAATATAATTACTTCCTGTAATTGGCATTTGGCGAGGGCACTGGAATTAACTCCTATCCTTTCCAAAGTGCGAAGAGTTCTTCTAATTAGCACAAGTGGCCAGGATCTCATTTTACCACTCATAGTCTGGGACAGTGGTGGGCGCAGGTTGTCCACCACTGGTCTGGGAGCATAGTGTCATAAAAGTTCATTCTTTGGGTAAGTTAGTGATAGAAAGGTAATGGAGGTTCATTTGATTTTTAAAAATTTACAGAATCATAATTTCAAAGGTATTACCCTCTGCTGCATGCTCCCCCATTTCTACTTCCCAGCTCCAGGTCCTCTCATTGCTGGAAATTTTGATAATATACAATCAAAAATGGACTGAGCTGGGTATCACTTGAAAGCCCTTTCCCCCATGAACACAATGGTACCAAACATGAAAAACTTAGAACAATGATGTAGATATCTATTCAAGAAAATATTTTTAAAAATCACTGTTTTTTTAAATTATACTTTAATACAGAAATGCAGTGCTTACATGAAAAAAGACATTGATCTTTGGTAATCTTCGGGAAGTTAGCCTTGACATGTAGGACTGAGAACGTATTCATCAAACTCACCATAATTGTTGTCTTCATCTAGGGCACCACTGCTAAACACATTGTCACGCTGATCCTCGCTTGCACCGGACTAACACATCTTCATACAAGGCAGGTAGCTGTCCACACATTTCCAGGATGGTGAGCACCTGGTCTTTGCACCCAAGCATTTTATTAGCTGAAGGACTGATTCAGGAACATATGGAATTTCACATATTACTGGTGTGATCAGTCTATCCTCTAAGATCAAACCAAAGATCAAAGAAAGTTGGGAGGGGAATCCTGAACTCAACCTGTTTCCAGTTATATTATCAAAATTTCCAGCCACGGAGTACCTGAAGCTGGGAGCTTGTGCGGGTGGGTGAAAGCAGTGAGTCCTCCCTGCCACACTGCAGAGGGTGACCCTATTGAAATTATGATTCTGTAGATTTGTATGGGTCAAATGACACCTCTCTTACTTTTCTGTCATTTAATTGCCCACAGAATTCACATGCTCCCAGACTACCAGTTGGAAGATGGTATCTCCACATACAGATTCAAAGAGAAGAGTGCCACCTGCTGAATCACAAGAATGCTTTCCTGAGGTCTGTAACTTCCCATTCTAGTTCCAACCTGACTTAGCTCCGCTTACCTGGTGAGACCCAATGGCACCACAACACAAGATGGGGTCAGTGTAAGAAACAAGAAATTCACTGCTTTATTCTCATGAGAACTTTTTGGTTAACAATATAAAATTAAAGAAAAAAAAACCAAGGCAACTAACTACAATCCATTCAAGAGAGGTATAAGATGAACCTATATTTAGTTTCACACTTAACTGAAAATTACTATATTGTAATATCTGAAAGCTTAACATTTATTGTTCTAAATGCCCAAGTGAATCAAACTGGAAACAATGACTGGGTATCAAACTACAAGTAAGTACTGCTGGTCTGCCAAATCTAATGACCTTACACTAACGTGCAACTAAGATCATAAAATTTTATTTTATCCTGTATTTTGGCCACAAACATTCTTCATTAGCAATGGCTTGGAAATAAAAATGTGGTTGTAAAACTTTGGAATGAAACATGAAATTTAAGTCTAAAAAACACAAGCAAATTCAGTTAATACAGTTGCATAGGATGCCAGTATTTCTGATTCTCAAATCCTATGTAATATATTATCAGTTAATAGCCAAACATTCAGATATGAGAGCTGAGGGAAACAAAGAACAGCATTATCCACAGATATTTGGATTTCATTGTGTATCAGTCAGAAATGGGATAAGTGTTAAGTATGCAGCTGAAAGGTACTTCAAAATCATTGCACTGGTGTATTTTTCAGAGAACAGGAGGGAAGAGCATTGTTCCCATGAAAAGGGCTCTCTATTTTAGCTTTTTAAAAGTGAGATTATTCATATTAACAACTTCATAGTTATTGACCAACTGTGCCAGTCATAGAAATTAATGATGGAAAAGACCTACAGCTATGGTAGTTCACTTAGTACATGCTGATATCAGCACAGGATGCCCTAATGGATAATTGGAAGGGATGGCAATATCCTGCTTTCAGATACAGGTAAGCCACTGACAAGTTGCACATCTGTATCTGAAAGAAGAAAAGGACTTTTGGCACCTTAGAGACTAACAAATTTATTTGAGCGTAAACTTTCGTTTATGCATCTGATGAAATGAACTGTAGCTCACGAAAGCTTATGCTCAAATAAATTTGTTAGTTTCTAAGGTGCCACAAGTACTCCTTTTCTTTTTGCGGATACAGACTAACTTGGCTCCTACTCTGAAACCTATCTGTATCTGAGATATTTGGGCAAGAATTTACATAACGTGGAGAAATGGGTCTGAAATATGGGTATTTCAACAAAGCCTTCTTATTTGAAATATCACCTGCTTTCCATCATTTATATCTGTGTTCTACAGGGCCTAGCTTTTGTCTCACAGTTAAGAGTGGGAAAGATGATTCTGTTCACCATGGAAGGTAAATAGCTTAGATTCTTGAGTAGTGAGTAGCTTTTTAACTGAGCAAGTGGAACTAAGAGCCCTGTCAAGGATCTCCCAAACAAGAGTAATTGTTAAGGGACTCGATGTTCTTTTAAATTGAAGTAATGGAAACACACTGCCATGGTGGCAGGTGTTTTTGAAATGAGCATAAAAATAGCTGAGAAAGGGGGGAGGGGAATCCTGAAACATATTTCTTTTGTTTCCAAATTTCATAGATTTTTAAAAATGTTAAATTTCAACCAGCTCTAGAATTGGTTGAAAAACAGGAGGAAATTTTCCTGAAAATCTCATTAAAACTTTTTTCAGAATTCTTTTTAATTTTAGAAATTTTGAAATTTTCATCCAAATTTCAACCAACTTTAATTAAAATTTATTTAGCAATGTAAAAGCATGAAACAGGTTATTGAAATCATTATGTATATTAAATAAGGAACTCTACGTCATTTCTAGTTTCCTTCATTTCTATTTTGTACCTGTGCAGGATGGTGATGAACCCAATCTGCTCCTAATAAAGTACTAACACTCGGAAAAAGTCAAAATCTATCTTCTTCCTATGATTTGGTTTTATTGGTAACTTCTGTAACAAAACATAAGATTTCTCTCTATGCTTTTCTAATGTAGGATTTTCCCTTGTAGGACCTCTCTACCTCTGTCCCTCATTCCCTCTCTCTCAGAGAAAGAGATAGACACAATCTTTTTAAAAAGAAAAGGAGTACTTGAGGCACCTTAGAGACTAACAAATTTATTAGAGCATCCGATGAAGTGAGCTGTAGCTCACAAAAGCTTATGCTCTAATAAATTTGTTAGTCTCTAAGGTGCCACAAGTACTCCTTTTCTTTTTGCGAATACAGACTAACACGGCTGCTACTCTGAAACAATCTTTTTAAACATCCTGTCTCTCAGGATACGTGATGTAACTTGAGAGTCATTCAGCAAAGAGACCTCTAGATCTCTATGGAGGGTTCAAGCATCTGACATTGGAGCATCTCAAAAGAAAAATCCTAAATCCTAGCTCATTGTCCGAGAATATGTCACACATTTAAAAAAGCCAGTGTTTCACATTCTGGTCTTTGAAAAATGAGATTTGTATTTATTAAGATTCAGGTATTGCCTGTTCAATTTGGGAACAAACTTGTGTGATCTTTTTTTCTAATCCAGTGTAGGTATTTGGTTGTACCATGTCCATCGGTGTGTGTGCCCCTTTTGTAGGTATCCCCCATGGCTATGTATCAGGGCTGTTCTCCCTATTCTCCCCCTCCCCGCCTCCAAAAATAGGATTTTATTGAATATGATTTTTATCATACATACAAAAAGTTTTTCTGACATTTTTCATTTTAAAAAATTAAACAAAAATTCAGAAAAACATTTTGGAACTTCAAAATAAAAATAATGGTTTGAAAATAGTGGGAAAATTGCCACTATCAGGTTGTGGGGATTTTTTGTTTGTTTTTTTTTTGTTTGTTTTGGGTTTTATTTACTATTTCTGTAGGGGGGAAAGATTAAAAAGTGAACGCTGGGGGTGGGGGAAAAAGTAGAAAAAAGTAAGAGTGGCTTTCCCATCTCAGTTTCTTTTTTTGTGTGTGTGCCCTAAAATATGAAAAAGTTAAACTTCACACCTCACTTCTTCCACACTTTTTCAGTGCAAAGAGGAAAAAAGTGAGAGAAAATGGTTTTTCCCTATTTTCTCTTATTTTTAAATACCTTTTGCCTTTTTTTTTAAACTATGTTGAAAAGGAGAGAGGGAAGAGGGAAATCCCAAACACTGGAAATGAAATTTTTCAAAATGAAATAATTTTGAACTTTCACATTTGTTCATCCAAAAAATGAAAAGAAGATTGAAAATATTTGAACAAAACAATACTGTTCATTTTCTTTCAACATTTTTCCAAAAATAAAAAAGACACAACATTTCGACCAGCTCTGTTATTACATCTTGGTTTTCCCTATGGATCTCTCTTAGGAACATCATCAGGCACATATTTTCTGCAGTTCTTCCTGTGAACCATGGAAGCTTGTGTTTGTGTATATGGGCGGGGAGAAGAGAGGTGGGAGAGTGTGTAAACACAACAGCAGAATATTGCTAGATTAACAGGACTTCTATAATTAATTCCATGTTCATGCATTTTACAAAGTCACCCCATTCAAGCCTGCCATAGTAGCTGTAGGTGGGCTTAGAGTTTACATTTTGTTCCTTATTTAAAATGTATTTATTAACATTTGAAAAGTTCCCATTCAGTATACATAGTGCATTGCGACCAAAACCAGGAGAATAAAAACACGGCCAACAAAAACTGAATAAGTAATACAGGTTCAGTTAATTCTCCATCAAAGTCTTCTGTTACTTTATAAAAGAAATCCACAACAATAGAAGGAAATTGTGACACATATGTAAAAAAGATGGCCGGGGTGGGGCGAGGGAATTGGGACCCTGTAAATTCTCCTCTAACTTACACTGGAATAACACAGTTGTAATGCTACAGACTTTAAAGGAGTCCCTCCTACTTCACGAGGGTGTAGTGGCATCATAATCAGTCCTTTAATCATTTTTAGGAGGAGCTTGAATGCTTATAAGGAGGCAGTTTCCTGAGCCAGGATTGGGTGCATGACCCATGTGTAAGGTTAACACAGAAAATGGCATGGAGACAAGAGAAAGAGGAGATGGTGCCTGGCATCTTTGGCGCAGGACAGCCCAAACATTGCAAGGTGCTGTGTAGCTGCTTACAGCAAAGTTTGTTTTCATATTCTATCTTGATTTAGGCTCTTAGGTGCTCAAGTCCTCTGGACTTCCAATGAGATTTGAAAATATTTCAAAATGTTACCCCTTTGAGGTCAAGCTGGTAAAAGTATGGAACCTTTGTCTAAATGACAGGTTTCAGAGTAGCAGCCGTGTTAGTCTGTATTCGCAAAAAGAAAAGCAGTACTTGTGGCACCTTAGAGACTCACAAATTTATTAGAGCATAATCTTTCGTGAGCTACAGCTCACTTCATCGGATGCTGTTCCCCGAAAACAGGTGCTTCTGTGACAAAATACAGAAAGAAGGAAAGACTTTTAAAGAATTCACAAGACAAATATTCGTCCCACACCTTCATGCAATCAACTGAGAGAAGGAAAATAATCTAATAGTACACTAAAGAGGGGCTCATTTTACTAAGAAGAAGCTGCTTTCTGTAACATGACCTTTAAGTGACCCATAATATCCCAGTCTGTGGTCTCCATAATGAAATAAAAAGATAGGGAATTCTGTATAAAGCTGTGACACATCCCTGCTGGCTCAAAGACACTACATTGTGCTGATTATGCTGATGCTTCCCTCATATTGCTGTGCTTGGCACAGGATCACAATGAAAGGCTGCAGGACTGTGTTTTGCTGGCTTAGAGCCACAGCTATACTGAGCAATAGGATAGAGAAGCTCTGTAAGTTGTCTTTATTCTTTTCACAGAAGAAAAGACTAGAACAATCTCTAAATTTTCCAATCCTCCCCCCGTGTCCGTCCCCCCCCCCCGCTCAAAAAGTATTCATGTAGTTTTCAGTAAAGCAAGTATTCTGGGTAATAAAAGAATTATTGCCAGGCACCAAAATTAATAATCATCAGCAAAAGAAACATGTGCAGATAATTGAGCATGGAAAATGGGGCACTTCATTGGAACATTGGTAGTTATTGATTGGCATTTCTATAGCAATGAGCATGATATCTGCTCACCTACAGCACTCATGCAAGTGAAGATGTCGAAGCACATATGTAAATGTGGAAGGCTTTTGTGCACAGTTATGTCTGCCTCTACAAATTTTGCAAATGCAATTTCAGACCAAAGTTTTGAGAACATGTTCCTGGTATATTATGCTTTCAACTTGCATTGTTTTATATTTTGTGCTATGCTACACTGTGCTGCATTGATTGGCGATAGATGTTAGCTGAGAAGTTTGGATCTAGATTGTGTTCTTAGATGATTCCCTTTCAGATCCCTCTACAAAGAGGGATCTGAGACAAGAAGTTTGAATCTGAGTTTTGTCAAAGTTTGAGGAGGTTCAGATCTGCTGTTGTAGGTTGGGCCCACTTCCAATGTTGACCTTTAGGGCTGAAAAATTTAAGAGGTTAAAAACAGACTGCTTTTGCTGAAGCACAGCAAAGCTTATTCAAAAGGACAGGCATGTGTTTTCTTTTCTAGTTTGAGGGCAGTTTACATTCAGTGGGTCTATTTTCCCATCAGTTCTACTGTGATGCATAACAGATATCAGCCAACTACCAGCAGCAGTTGGGGATAGCTGATTTTATTTAGTAATATGATTATTAAGAAACATTTATATTATAGTATTGTCCAATAAGAATCAGGTCAACATGGTGCTGAGAATAGTCCAACCCGTTAATGAGACAGTCTGTGCACTAGAGAATTTGTAATCTATTTATTTAATGAAAGAACTTTCAGATTATTTGAAAGCGTCACGTTATGCATGTTGCTAACCTAGGTAACTAAGTGATTATTTTTTACCCTCATCTTCTGTCCCCTGCCCCCTTCCCTCCTGTTGCTTTGTGTCTGTTTTGCGTCTTTGCTAAAATGAGATTGTAAGCTCTTAAGGACAGATCCAGGGTTGTTTTGTGTTCTTGTATATTGCCTGGGCTACAATGGGGCCTCAATCCTGATCGGGGCTCTTGGGTGCTACTGTAATACAAATGAATACTAATAATCTGGTGATAATATATGTAGGTAATACCCATTAACATTAATTATAGCTATGTATACAAATCCACGATACAGAAAGGATTAGTTAACTGGTTTATATTTGTAAAATGGTCTGAAATTACACAATGTTATGTAACTGCTAAGAATAGACCCTAAAGCCTGCCATTTGGATGTTAGAAACAATGATTGTGGGATTTAAGCAGGGAGAAAAATTGTATTAAAAATTACTTGTGTCCTGAATGACACACCCCCTTCAGAAAAAGGTCAGGTCATATCAAAGAAACAGTGGGAGCATTTAGGTACCCACTAAAGAGTCAGAGAATTTATGCTACACAATCAATCATTATAAGGGACTAAAACTTTCTTTAAAGGATAATTAACTAGAGACACAATGATATAGCACTGTTCTCTTATCGGTTATTGCATAGAAGCAGCTGTCTTCCCAGGACCACCTTCCTTTCTAATTCTCCTCACTTTAGCATTGCCCTGGGAAACATTTTTCCCAGCATGCCATATTGGGGCTGGCCCTTTACATTTGGTGGAGCCAAAGCCATTTTGCAAGCAGCTGCTGCTTACTGCATCTTTCTCGGATCCAACTGGCAAGTATTCAACTCCTGTTATATTTTCCCCTTCTTATTGCTGTGGAGATAGTGTCACTCTATCAATGAACTTTACCATTTTCCATGAACAATTGTAAACAGATATTTTTTTATTCCATATTTACAGAGCCATCCTTGGATATTTATTTGAAGTTCCCGCTGGCTTCACTTAGAATTGTGTTACGTGAGGGCAGAATGGGGCTGAGGTCCGGCACTTGAGACCCCAGTGAACACCCAGCTGGTAAAGTTTGTCAAGAAAGAGCAAAAATTATAGAAATGGACTAGGAGGTTTGGGTGTAGAGCATGTTTACTACAAAATGAGAGCAAGCGAGCATCCCATCTCCCCACACAAAGCATATTTGGTCGCTTATGAAGCAACTAAAAGGAAATTGCGTGTGGTCTAGGCAGACCATCTAAAGGAAGCTTTATAAGCAGGCAATTGTGACTGGTTTCAAGACCAGGAGTCAAATGGCCTCCCATTCATTTTTAATAAACAAAACCCAAATGAAAATGCCCAATTATTAACACTGGAAAACTTGGCTACTGTGCACATACAGTATATTTCCATCACAGTTTAAAATCGATCCATAAAGCTGCTGGCCAGCGTTCCATGGATATACTGCTGGCCATGAACGCCATTCACTTATTGTGGAATATGGAAAGTGCACTCTCCAGGCACAGTGAACCCATTTTTTTAAATGCTAACAACTGGGACATTTTCATTTGTTTTGGCTTATTAAAAAACAAACAAAGTAACAAAAGGCATCAGTGCAAAGCAGGGGACGTATTAAAAGGAGACTTTCACTTAAACAATGGAGTCCTTCTAGCTGAGCCAGTCTTTATAATATTTAACTTCTCTTTGGCGTCCTCTCAGCTGTTTCAGTTTATCTTTGACTACAAGACATGAACAGTGGGTCCATGCCTGGGATAAAAGGAACAGCAGCATAGGCAATTAAAGCCCCCAAGAACCTTAACAGTATTATTTTGCTGTTGTTAGAGACATCTCTGTGTTATTAAATCCATATGGGAAGGACACTGCCTCCTAGAGCTCCCTGGAGAAGAGGAGGAGTCATGCTCAGTGCTTATATCTCTTATAGGTGTGCAGAGAGTGCTTCCCTCTACAGATGGTCAGCTCTGTTAGCCAGTGTAAGGGAGGCAACAGGCAGGGATTTAGCCCAGCCTCTTCCCCACACCTTTTGAGATTGCAACAGCTGCTAGCAGCACTAGATAAGACCAGCCCATACACTTGAGGGAGCTCACAGACTGCAAGTGCAGCCCTGTCCTATAGCGGGCACACGAGAGAGGAATGAATCTTCTACACTCTCCAACCTTGTGCACACAGACAGAGCCAACTGCATTCTGGCCCTCAGACTGAATAAATCCTGCCAAGTTCAGATGCTTACTTAAGCTAAGGTAAACTCTCCCCCTTGGGTCTTGTCTACACTGTCAGTGGCACATGGGTTTCAGAGTAGCAGCCGTGTTAGTCTGTATTCGCAAAAAGAAAAGCAGTACTTGTGGCACCTTAGAGATTTATCTCTCCTCTGTTTTTTCCACCAAATGCATCTGATGAAGTGAGCTGTAGCTCACGAAAGCTTATGCTCTAATAAATTTGTTAGTATCTAAGGTGCCACAAGTACTGCTTTTCTAGTGGCACATAGGGTATGTGTTATATATTACAGTGAAAAGTGGGCTACCTCCACACTGTGATGTGTAGCTACGTGCAGCAGTAAAAGGTTCTGGCAACGGGGAGCTGCTGGAGCTCTTTGCTACTGCCTCGCCGCTGCCGGAGCCTTTTCCTATTGCCAGAGCCTTTCCTTGCAGTAGGAAAAGGCTACAACAGTGGAGAGACAGTGGGACACTACACTGCTAAAAACAGCAGTGTAGACAGGGAGGTCACTGCTTGGGCACATAAAGGGATGATTCTGGCATGTCTTTATTCTACTCACCTGAGCTGTGCCTTACTGTCTACACTGCAATTTGTACCCATGTTTGGGGGCATGCAGTGTTCTTACTCTACACACTACCATAAGTATAGACATTACCTTAGTGTCTCCTTCTTTACCTCCCTCCCATCCCTAATGATCCCCTCCCTGACCCAACCAAACCTGGATCCCTGTCCTTTTCCTTGAAATCCAACTCCCTGTGAATTGTTAATGGACATCCAGATTTCCCTTCAGCTAGTATCCTTTGGCAAGCCACAGCGTACATGTTGTCATGCTGCAGATGACTTCAGGAAGAACTGCATGGCAAAATAAACTGAGGCAGTGATCCCTTTGGACTTTTTCCTTTTACCCCCTCCAATATTGTCATGACTGTAGCATGTTCTGACAAGGTTGGGGAAGAGATTCAGTGGCAATATTTAACAAAGGGGCTTACTTTAATACCTGATGAAGTGCAGACATCAGGATGCAAAATTGCAGTCATAGTGGTTACATCACAGACCATTGTGACCTGTAACCACCAGAGGAGCATAATAGTATAGCTGCATGGAGGACAGAAATTCCATTTTGCAAAGGTTTTTGAGAGACTTTGAAATTTGTGTTCATTCTGATTCAGAACAGAAGCCAAATATTTTCAAAATTCCCTGTAGGAGAAACCTTACCAAAAAAAAAAAAGTGTTTTGGGCTGATCAAAACATTTCACTGTGATTTCCACTTTATTTTATATTATAATATACAAATGTAATACAAAATTTAAGAAATGTAAATGAATGGTCATTTTAAAATATACAACATTGTTGTAACTTTTGTCCTAAACAAAATTTCTGCAAAACTGACCATTTTGTGAAGAGTTCAGTTTCGACTGAACTGCATTTTGTGAGAGGAAATGGCTCAGTCCAAGATTTTCCAACCAGCTCTATGCAGAAGTCTTGCCTTGCAGCAGTTTAGGAGAAGCAGAGACTAGTTTTAGTACAACGTGCCTATACCCCATCAAATACACAAAGTGTTCTGAAGTTAATACCAGGCCTTGAATTGCTGTACAGAAGTGTCACCAGATCCTGCTTTCAGAGTAGCAGCCGTGTTAGTCTGTATTCGCAAAAAGAAAAGGAGTACTTGTGGCACCTTAGAGACTAACAAATTTATTAGAGCATAAGCTTTCGTGAGCTACAGCTCACTTCATCGGATGCATTTGGTGGAAAAAACAGAGGAGAGATTTATATACACACACACAGAGAACATGAAACAATGGGTTTATCATACACACTGTAAGGAGAGTGATCACTTAAGATAAGCCATCACCAACAGCAGGGGGGGGAAGGAGGAAAACCTTTCATGGTGACAAGCAGGTAGGCTAATTCCAGCAGTTAACAAGAATATCAGAGGAACAGTGGGGGGTGGGGTGGGAGGGAGAAATACCATGGGGAAATAGTTTTACTTTGTGTAATGACTCATCCATTCCCAGTCTCTATTCAAGCCTAAGTTAATTGTATCCAGTTTGCAAATTAATTCCAATTCAGCAGTCTCTCGTTGGAGTCTGTTTTTGAAGCTTTTTTGTTGAAGTATAGCCACTCTTAGGTCTGTGATCGAGTGACCAGAGAGATTGAAGTGTTCTCCAACTGGTTTTTGAATGTTATAATTCTTGACGTCTGATTTGTGTCCATTCATTCTTTTACGTAGAGACTGTCCAGTTTGGCCAATGTACATGGCAGAGGGGCATTGCTGGCACATGATGGCATATATCACATTGGTAGATGCGCAGGTGAACGAGCCTCTGATAGTGTGGCTGATGTGATTAGGCCCTATGATGGTATCCCCTGAATAGATATGTGGACAGAGTTGGCAACGGGCTTTGTTGCAAGGATAGGTTCCTGGGTTAGTGGTTCTGTTGTGTGGTGTGTGGTTGCTGGTGAGTATTTGCTTCAGATTGGGGGGCTGTCTGTAAGCAAGGACTGGTCTGTCTCCCAAGATCTGAGAGAGCGATGGCTCGTCCTTCAGGATAGGTTGTAGATCCTTGATGATGCGTTGGAGGGGTTTTAGTTGGGGGCTGAAGGTGATGGCTAGTGGCGTTCTGTTGTTTTCTTTGTTGGGCCTGTCCTGTAGTAGGTGACTTCTGGGTACTCTTCTGGCTCTGTCAATCTGTTTCTTCACTTCAGCAGGTGGGTACTGTAGTTGTAGGAATGCATGATAGAGATCTTGTAGGTGTTTGTCTCTGTCTGAGGGGTTGGAGCAAATGCGGTTATATCGTAGCGCTTGGCTGTAGACAATGGATCGAGTGGTATGATCTGGATGAAAGCTAGAGGCATGTAGGTAGGAATAGCGGTCAGTAGGTTTCCGATATAGGGTGGTGTTTATGTGTTACAGATCCTGCTGTAATTGAGTCATGCTCAGGGGAGGCATAGGGGAGGGATGTGCTGTGACTTGGTGGGGTGGGCTGTTATTTTCTTTACTCATTGCCACAGCAGTGCTTTGAACTCCAATGAATTCAGTTTGAACACAAGTCTTATTCCTTGCCCCTCTGCCCATCCCCCTGGAAACAGTTCAGTACAAAGACTTTGACTTACTCAAAGGAAACAAGAAGAAGATGGGCTCCTTGAGAGATGAGAGTATGGAAAACTCTGCTCCTTTTTGTCCCCATTTTGTTCTTTTCCTTTAAGAAGATATTTTGGGAAATTTAAAATATTTGCATTTTCTTCCTTTAACACAAATTAGCTCATGCCATTTCTCCTGATACTTTTTCTTATCTCTAATAAACCACTATACATTTGCACAGTCCACAAAGATAGATATGGTATTTCTCAAAGTTCAGATGCATTCATATGTGGGCTTTTGTTTTGCATCCATTCTGGTAACCCACAATCAAAAATATTGCCTCCAAGGCTAATTATGGGCCAGATTCTGATAGCTTTACTCACAATGAATACTACTTACTCCCTGGATAATCCCAGCCAGGTTTAGGTAATAAAGGTATTTAGGCACTTAAAGATAAAGCTAGGTACATAGTAGGATTTTCAAAAGTACTAGGACACCAAAGCCCTTTCAATTTTATATGGCAGTTAAGTGCCTAGGTGATTTTTAAATTCCCACTGGGCGCCTATCTGAATCTCGTGGTGCATAAATTCCTTTAAGAATTTGTCCATAGGGAATTGCTCATAGAGTAAGGTTCTACTAAACCTTAGTATGAGAATCAGAATCTGGTTACAACATTTCATGAGGCAGATTCAGACAGAATTATTGTGATAGTTGGGGAATCTGTCTAGGTTCCATGAGTTCCACTCAATTTTATGAACTCTGCTTTTGACTGTGACTTTTATTAACTATGTTTTTGACTGGGACAGGGCTTGTATACACTGGCAATTTACAGCACTGCAACTTTCTTGCTCAGGGCTGAGCATTGCAAGTTTCAGCGCTGTAAAGTGCCCATGTAGACAGTCCACCAGCTCTGGCAGCTGCGCTCCTTGTGGAGGTGGTATTTTTAGAGTGCTGGGAGAGCCACATTAAAGCCATGGCAGCACTTTAACTTTGCCAGTGAAGACATGCCTTAAATGTTCTTTTTTATGGCCGAAAACAGACAATTTCTGAGACACTGAAATAGGACCATCAACAACTGAATAGCCGTCCCTATGGTGTCTGAGACCATGAGGTGCTGCATGAGCCATGTGTAGCGTCAACCGATCCCACAGATCTGCAGCACACGCTCGTTGCAGGGGTCCCAAGCGCCCAGGGCTCCGATGATCAGGGGCATCCATCTGCACCTCATAGCCCTTTGCTCTCAGGATGTGGGCCGGGGGGCGTATTTTTCCAGCTTACGATCTCGGGCTTCGTGGAAGGTTGGGGTCCTGTTCTCAAAGGAGACCGTGACGTCAATGAGGATGATCTTTTTCTGGACCTTGTCGGTGACTACCATGTCAGGTTGCAACTGGCTGTCAGTATTGGGGATGGCGCAGTTCACGGCAACCTCCCCCTGGCGCGGTGCGATGGCTTTCACCAGGTGGTTCTGGAGGGCATTGTGGCGCAGCTGCCAGGCTCTGGAGCGGGGCTTGCAGCTGCACAGGACGTGGGGCAGGGTCTCATTGGAGTACCGCACTTCCTGCAACGCTTGTCTCGGTTCCCATGACAGATGGCTCCGTTGAGCAGGACGCAGTTGAGCTGGGCACGGTGGATGAACAGCCAGTCAGCTAAACGGGTGAAGTCACCCCCAGCAAGGAAGTGGTTGCTGGCATCCCACTTGCTGGTCAGTTCGAAGGCTTTACCCTGATCCGGTTTTCGCTTCAGGGTTTCCATGTACAATGAAGAAAAGGAGTACTTGTGGCACCTTAGAGACTAACAAATTTATTAGAGCATAAGCTTTCGTGAGCTACAGCTCACTTCATCGGATGCATGTACAATGAGTGGATGGCTGCCTTCAAAGGAGAGTAAAGGCCACCAGTCAAAGATTATTGGCTTGCTAATGACTCATATCTCCAGTAATGACCCTCTATGCCAGCAGACAATGTGGTGGTGGGGGGGAGGGAAGAGGGAGACAAAGTATTAAAAACTTCTTTTAAAAAGACAGGCTCTCTCTAGGAAAGGAGGAGACCAGTACCAGGAACAGAAGAATGAGCAAGAGGAGTGGGAGTGTAGGAGGGTCCTGTCAATCTGAAGGATGCTAAGACCCAAAGGGCTGTCAGGAAACTGGTGTGCAGATGTTTCTTCTATTTGCCTAGATCCTTAACTTTCTTGTGCTATGCTAGGAGTAAAGTATGTGTGATTAGGAAGTTCCATTACAAAGACTGTGTGCTCCTTGCTTTAACTGTCACATAATCCACAAAGAGATAACCTGTAAACCAGAGTGCCCATGCACTCTGATGAGGAAGGACTTAAGATACTGGGGATGTGTGGTCAACAGAGCTTTTGGGGCCTAAGGTATAATAAGGAGTCTTACTAAGCCTAACTGAGAAATAGGAAGATTTAGTTTACCTCCTGACCTGGGCTCTAATTGCAATTACAAAAGCCTCACTTTGAGATCTCAGGGAGAGGAAGAGATAGCCGGGTTTTGTCACTAGCATTATCTTTCCAGTGCTTTTACTCATAGACTTGAAGGTTAGAAGGGACCATTATGATCATCAAGTCTGACCTCCTGCACATTGCAGGCCACAGAACCTCACCCACCCACTCCTGTAATAGACCCATAACCTCTGGCTAAGTTATTGAAGTCCTCAAATCCTAGTTTAAAGACTACAAGTTACAGAGAATCCACCATTTACACTAGTTTAAAACTGCAAGTGACCCATGCTCCATGCTGCAGAAGAAGGTGGAAAATACCCAGGGTCTCTGCCAATCTGACCCTGGGGGAAAATTCCTTCCTGACCCCAGATATGGTGATCAGTTAAACCCTGAGCTTGTTGGCAAGACCTACCTGGGAAAGAATTCTCTATAGTAACTCAGAGCCCTCCCCATATAGCGTCCCATCACCAGCCATTGGAAATATTTGCTGCTAGCATTCTCAGATTGGCTACATGCCATGTTAGGCAGTCTCATAATACCATCCCCTCAAGCTCATTCTTGAAGCCAGTTAGGTTTTTTGCCTCAACTGCTTCCCTTGGAAGGCTGTTTTGTCTACAGAGGTATTCCCCAGATGCTTTCTTCTCTAGCAGAGGGATGTATTTATAGTACAATATTCCAGATACGTTCTGAAGCTATATTCTTTCTTTCTTTGGTTTGTGACAAATTTTACACATCATACAAACATTTAAGTACAGATTGCTCATAGCTTTGGGACTGTCTAATTTTACCCCCTTTCTTGGAAATGAAGTAAGTAACTTCTGAAATGGGAGTATGCAGAAGGAATTTAATAGTCCAAGAGGAAATTTGGCCAGGATACTGGAGTTAACCCCACATCACTTGCAAAAAGAGACATGGGCTCATTAATGACCATAGGCAGTCAACTCTTCGATTTTATATCTCATCTGGAAAACTGAATTTCCAGCAGCACAGTGTTCCCTAACACTATGATTAAGCACTGGCTCCGTGGAAGAAAGAGAGCCACTTAGTGAGTCTCCAACAGTGCTTGAAACACCCCGCTTTTCTTTAGTGGCTTTCCCTCTCATCCCAGCTGTGCTGAGCTTTTAAGTTCTTGTGAGCTAACAGCCCTATGTAATGTGACTGCAGGCCACTTGCAAAGCAATTATAGGACAATAAAGAACCACAATTCCAATCAACACCCTCTTGGTTTTGTTTTGTTTTTTCATATCTTCTTCTGTCAGCTCCTGTTGATTCATCACATAGACAATAATGCTAAATGCAAAAGAAACTCTACTTGGAACAACATTTTCTCTTTCTAACATTATCCACAAGACACTCTCTCAAGGACTAAAAACATTTTTTTGCTCTCTTTAGCTTGCTCCTTTCTTGGTCTGCTCCTCCACAACTGAAGTCAATAGGAGCTTTGCCATTGGCAGAGTATAGGATTAAGCTCCCAAAGCACGATTTAGATCCAGCGTGAACTATGGTTGGTGAGTTTGGATCTTATCAAAATCAAAGCAAAGCACAGTGGGCAGCTCTGTCAATTTCAAATGCAAAATTTGTGTGACCTTCAAGTCCTCCGACTCTGCAATGCCACTGTCAACAGGTTAAGATATCTGTGTGCATATTCCAGAATACTTTTGTGAGCGGGATAAAAACAAAGGGCTTCTGAAAATATTCTCAGTATTTTATCTTTAACAGAAATATTTAAAGGACAAAACACAAAGGCTGCCTCTGAGTTTGTTCTGCAAAGCCATGTCCGATTAAGGAAGTATATTCTTTACACAGGAAAGGCAAATTAGGAAAAATCTCCAACTGCATTCTCCTCTCTGCAACCCCAACACATGTTTTCTTAATTAATGGTAATAAGATAACAGAACTACTGTAATTATGCCTAAATAGCATACGCTGCAGGCATTTGCTTTCAGTTAGCTAAAATGTAATCAACTGTGTAAAAATTTAGCGCTAATTGCACGCATTACATGCAGCTAATAGAAGTTGGAATAGCTTTCAAGTAAATATTGTCTTTAAACAGTACATTTTCTGCTACTTTACAAGTCAAGGCCAGCAAAGCAATTACTGGCTGTTGCTCATTAACTTTTATATCTCTGAATTTAGACTCTTCTTGGATCCAAAGCCCACACAAGGATTACACTGGATTTTACAAGAGTGTGAGAGGCGTGGAAGGTACTCAGATGCCCCAAATGATGCAAAAGCCCTGGGCAGACAGAATTGTGTGTTGCTTTGCGCTATCCACGGAGAGTTGAAAATGCTCCTTTGGTTCAATACTATATTGGCTAAATGCAAGCATTTGGAATTTAATATTACACTGGATCATAGAAATGTGTAAAGCCATTCAACATGTAGTGATGTGATACTTGGCAGTGCAGATGTGAACATACATCATTTTCACTCAGGACATTCCCAACCGATCCAGATACTGGCATCTAACCTGAAACTTATGGAAATAATAGCACATAGTTAATGGGTGTCTGCAGCATCTTGGTTATTGCAGTCTTCCCATCATGGATTTTATTTCTGTGGGTAGTTTGGCAGACCTGTGATTTCAGCTAAAACCATGAAAGCCAGTAGAAAAATTAATCTATCTCCTTAGAAACAAAAGCACAAAGTAGCAGCTGGTAAGAAATACTCTCTTTTGAGAAACCCCTTCTCAGACACAAAAAAATAAGCATTTAAATCCGTAACAGTTTATATTTCCATAATGGCATTCATTGTAGGGAACTGTATGGCTCAAGTGAGTAGAAAAAGACCTTTTTCTAGGTTGCCATTTCAAATCCAGCTCAGGCTGGTAGAAACTGAAAGCTATTCCCATCTGCTATGACTATACAGAGACCTCTGTGCAATGAGTTGGGTCTCAATGTGATGCACACTAGCTACATGTCTGAATTTATATAAAACCTGCACCACAGTTGGTACCCTTGTTGACAGTCTCAGGAGAGAACCCAAGAACCTGTTCATTATGGGGGCCACACGGTTGAAATAGAGCTCCTTGTTCCCTCCAATGCCCCATTGTGCACCTGTGTAATGGCTCAACAGTATTGCAGTCTCTGGACCAGATCCTTAACTGGTGTTAATTGTCATAGTTCTGCTGGCTTCAATAGAGCTATGACAATTTCCACAGGTTGAGGATCTGGCCATTGGGGGTCTGAAGAAACAGACCTATAAAATGTGAAGGGTTTTTAATATTTAAATATCAGATTCTGCTTTGTTGTTGTTGTCGTCGATTTGCCTTATGCTACACCCCAAAGTTTTATTTTGGGGAAGTTCTATGACCTATGTTATGCAGGAAGTCAGATGATCACTATGGTCCCATCTGGCCTTGGAATCCATTAAGGTCCTCAACTGAGTTTGAACCCCTATATTTATAGGCATTGTAGAAACACAGGGGCAAACCTTGCTTCAATGAGCTCACCAAACAAATAGAAAAGACAAAATGGGGGGACAACAGAAACATCCTATTATATTATTATTATTCAGGATTTACACTGGTGTAACTGAGCAGAATTTGGCTTTCAGAAATTATCCAATGAGTGTGATTCAGTATTTACTGATTTACAGTACTATATTGACCTGTAAATATTGTTTGTTTGCAATATGGGGAAATATTTTAAAAGAAAACATAAAATGTTCCTGCTTTGTCTGTCTTATTTAGGATGAAATTATATTGCAGGATTCAGGGAGGGAGAACTAACTCCAATATCCAACTGAGGTTTTTAGGTTTGCTGAACAAGTGCTTCTCTACTCCTGCTCTGAGTGGATTTGATTTCCTTTCCGCTGAGGGGAGAGGGACTTATCACCTATGCTGGGCTAAAATAATAACTTTGGTTGACCTTGTCTCTACCATTTAAGATTCTAAATGCTGCAGCTGTGGATTTTCTGATCCATCTACCTCGAGGCTACACAGATAAGTTTTGTTATATCCTGTCGTCATCATCAAAACTGCAGCCAGAAACAAAATCAACCCTCATGGGTATTAGCAGGAATGACATAGACTCATGTAGCTATTTCATGCCAAGGAAAAGCAAATATTGCTTGAAGTATGAAGGGGGAATTGAGAGTGTAGGTGGAGAGGAGAAGCAGGGCTAACAGTGGGCTTCTACTTGGCTTGAGGCCTGGTTATCACTCAGCCTTTTACTCTTGAGAGCAGTCTCATTCCCTCCTTTTTTGTTCTCTTCCAAATGCTACATTGGTTTCCTTTTAGGTTTGTAACATGTTTCCAAGAGCAAATGGGAAATCCTGCAAAACATGTAGCAGATTTACTCATAGTTGCCAACTCCGTGGGTGCTCTGGGGCTGGAGCACCCACCGAAAAAAAATAGTGGGTGCTCAGCACCCCCCAGCCACACCTGTTAGGCGCCACTGATCATCTAATTGAGGGTGCTGCCAGCTAATCAGGGACACCACCAAATAGCTGATAGGCAGTGCTGCCAAACAGCTGTTTGGCAGCTCGGGAGGGGTTTGGGGGAGGGTGGAGAGCAGTGAGCAGCAGGCAGGCAAGGGTCTTGGGGAGGGAGTGGAGTGGGGGAGGGAAGAGATGGCACAAGGGTGGGTCCTTGGGGAGGGGCAAAGCGAGGGTGGAGCCTTGGAGCAGGGCAGAGTGGGGTGGGAAGAGGCAGGACAAAGGCAGGCCCTTGGGGAAGGGGCAGAGTGAGGGCAGGGCTTCAGGGCAGAGAGGGGGTGGACCATCTTTGGGCAAAAAGTAAAAGTCAGTGCCTAGTTTTCACTCAAATGAAGGGCTTCATCTTGCAAGAGGCTGAGTGCCCTCAACTCCCAAAGGGAGGAATTCAGTACTTCTGAGTCCTGGGCCCCTACTGTCTGAAGTGTTTAGTGTATCTATACTGTATAGTGTTTTGCAGTGCAATGTTCTGGATATGGCTTATCTAGGGAATTTGATATAATTCTGGACCACATAGTTTAAGGGGGAATCTCTGTGCAGAGGGGCTCTTCCCATATGCATCTCCCATTCTCCAGTCCAAACAAAGGTTTGGACATGAGTATGGATCGTGAGAGTATCCACATTTACATTAGAAGGAATAAATTAATTTTAGTAAGTGATATAAAACATCATGCTCAAGCCAACCACTATATCACTGGGATTAGGATAAAATGTCTCCTGTGGACCAGGTATTCCATAATTGCCCACTATGGAATTTGTTTCACTTTCCTCTGAATTATCTGGTATGGCAGTTTTTCTCAGATTTGTGATAGCTGATCCTCCCTTCAAGGAAATGAACCAAACTTGCTCTCCCTTCATACTTGCCATGTGGTGTTAGAGGCCTATCTAAAACAAATAGTCACTCTGAGAAGAATGTGTAAATCTTCATAATATATCTCCTCTCTTTTCTTAGGGCTTGTCTATATGGTACTGGCAAAGCATACTAGAGGGATGTGATTTGTAAAATTCTCTAATGTATAGCAGTCTAAGTGCCCCTTGTAGAACTTGCTGGTATGATCTACCTAGCTTGCATTAATGTAGTCCGGTTTCAAATAGAAATTATGTTACCACAACCTAGGTATCTTTTACAGTGTGCCAGCAGGGTCCACACAGGGCAGGTAGAGTGCAACATTTTGGTACACTTTACTAATCACACCCCTCTAGTGCGCTTTACCATGCTGTGTAGACAAGCCCTTACACGTCCTTGAGCAGTGAATAGTCCACGATGTTGACATTTAAAATATCATTACTGACTTCGGGATAAAGATCCATTGAGATAAATGTTGCAGTTCTCACCTCTGAGTGATTGTTTCTGGGGTTCCATCAACTCAGGCAGACACAGCTGCATCATTTACCCCTGGGTCACATTCTCAAGGTTTGGCTTTGTTTTGTTTTCTGCAGTCATCACAGCTATACCCTCAAGGCCCTGATTTTTAAAGTTATTTAGGCTATGCTGCCCTCAGTGTCACAACGCTTAACTGATTTAGGAACTTAAATATCATTTAAAAAGGGGATTTAAGCATTTAGAAGTCTAAACCTCATTTACTGTTGATTTTAAAATATGTTTAAATATCTGGGCCTTAGGCCTGAATGCGCAAAAGGAATTAAGCGTCGTAACGCTGAGCGTCCCGATGCTTAACTTTTAGGCATTTAGAAAATCATTGTAATTCATGCAACCTGAGTTAGGTACCTATGTGCTAAGGGGTACAGGATAGCCTGATGTGGGTTCCCTCAGTCTCTTCTGTTGAAGCTATTGAGCTCTGGATAATTAAAGTCATGGGAACACTTGATCCTGGGACACCCGCATCCTGGATGAGTGCTCTATTCATCAGCTTATACAGTCATTCTCATGCTTGTATACATAATCTCTCTGTCCTTATCTCTCTGTCTCCATCTTCTCACCTTCCCCCGCCCCTCACAAGACTATCTAATCTCCTTTGAGCACTCCTATAGAATTGGACCCCATGTTAGGGCTATCAAATGTCCGGATTTTATAGGGACAGTTCTGATATTTGGGGATTTACTTATATAGGTTCCTATTACTACCCACCTGCCATCCGGATTTTTCACACTTGTTATCTGGTCACCCTACCCCATATACAACTTAGGTAGTCAAAAGCCTATCTGTCCCTGGTGTGTGATTTGCTCTGGGGCTTAGGTAGGAGATAGGCCCCCCAGGTGCCTGGAGAGAGGCAACAGTGTGCAAGTACCGAGGCAGAAACATAGGTACCTAGGGAACTTTAAGTGCAAAAATTTAGGCACTTAGGCCACCTACAACATTCAGTGGGAATTTTGTGTAGCACAGTGGCCCTGAATCTGGGATTTGTGCACCTAAAATAGTGACTTAGGTTCCTGATTCCTTTTGTGCATTCAGGCCTTACTCTTTTTTAAATTGAAAGTTAGATTTTGGAGAACAAATGAGAAGCATGCCTATGTTCCTCCAGAAAGACCATCAGACCCCACAGGGTGTACCCCATAGTTTGTAAAACACTGTAGTATGAAGATAAGATACTGGATCCAATGGACCACTGATTTACTGTAAAAATAAATTCCTATTGTCTATTTTCCTTCCTATCACCTTTTCAAATGGGTATTTGCCCTGACAATGTCCCATTCTTTGCAGAGAGACCTCAGACATTTTTCTTTCATCTCTGAGCTATTTGGGAGAGAATATTTCTCCTACCCCCACACATTGGAAGGTCACTCAGTAATCAGAACTTTTGCTAAAAAAACAGTTTTTTTTGGATGACATTTGGGTTTTGAAATTATGGCTTCTATGGCACCCGATGTGGCTGTTATCTACTCTCAGTCCCCCTCCTTCCACCCCCGCTCTGCTCTCCCTCCTTCTTCTCCTTGCTCCAGCTAATATTCAGTCTCTAAAATTTAATTAAAACCTTATTTGTTTCCTCTGCTGGATCTGACTTCTGCTAATCATGGTCTGAATCTTACTTTGATTTTTCATACCCAGTAAAAAATATTATTAGATAACTCTCTCTTGTGGTATTTCAAAATTGAATTTTTTAGTGTTCTGTTTTGCAACAACAACAAAAATCCATAAAAATGTACCATGGAAAGCAAACACTGCTTATGAAAAGAATACATTACATGAAAATCAAATTTTCTCTCAAAACAATTTAGATGGAAAATGTTTGACCAGCCCCACAGATGTGTCCCAAATTTCAGATCCAGCATATTCCCAGTTTGCACACCAAAAAAGAAATATGCCCGATAGTTTTTACTTCTCTATAACAAAGAATTAATCCCATAAAATAACATTGTCCTTGTATAATAAAAGGTCTGAAAGGAAAAGTGCAAAATTCACTAATACTTATATTAATTCAAAATTCTGTTTTCAAGGAATTTTCCTTTATAAAAGAAAGATTCTCAGAATTTCTGGTTCAAAGCTTAGGATATGTCTACATTGTAAAAAAGATGTGTTCACAACTTGGGTTAGCTAGTTCGGGTTAAAATAGAAGTTAAAATAAGTCAACTCAGTTTTTTTAAGTTGAGTTAGTAACTCAAGTTAAAGTCTATAAGAGAGCGTGGAATTGAACTCAACCTGCTAACCTGAGTTGCCGTATCTTCACTGCTATTTTAACCCAAGTTAAGAACATCCTTTTTTTTTTTTTTTTGCGTGCAGTGTAGATATCCCTCAGTGTAGCTCAGTGACTGATAGATTTTAAGGCCAGAAGGTACCATCGTGATCATCTAGTCTGACTTCCTTCATATCTCATACCAAAAACCTCACCCTCTCCTGTAATAGACCCATAACCTCTGGCTGAGTTACTGAAGCCCTCAACTCATGAATTAAAGACTTCATGTTACAGAGAATGCATCATTTACTCTAGTTCTCTAGTTTTAAACCAGCAGGTGACCTGTGCCCCATGCTGAAGAAGAAGGGAAAAAGAAACCCCAGGCTCTCTGCCAATCTGACCTGGGAGAAAATTCCTTCTTGACCCCAAATATGGTGATCAGTTAGATCCCCAAGCCTGTCAGCAGCAGCCACAGTCAAAGACCTGGGAAAGAATTCACTGTAATTACTTAGAGCCCTCCCCATTTAGTATCCCATCTCTGGCCATTGCAGATATTTGCTATTAACAGTCACAGATAGGCTACCTGCCATGGAAAGCAGTCCCCTCATACCATCACCTCCATAAATGTATCAAGCTCAGTCTTGAAACAAGTTAGGGTTTTTGCTCCCACTGCTCCCTTTGGAAGGCCGTTCCAGAACTTCACTTCTCTGATGGTTAGAAACCTTCATCTAACTTCAAGCCTAAACTTGTTGATGGCTGGTTTATATCCTCTTGTTCTTGTGCCAACTTTGGCCATTAAATAACTCTTCTCCCTCTCTGATGTTTATCCCTCTGATGTACGTACAGAATACAATCCGAGCACCCCTCAACCTTTGTTTGGATAGGCTAAACAAGCCATGTTTCTATATTATATTAGAATTAATTAGAAAAGGTACAGAGAGGGCAACACAAATGATTAGGAGTATGGAACAACTTCCATTTGACCTTGTCTGTTGCAGCCAAGGACTGCCTTTTTCACTGCTGTATCACATTGGTGACTTGTAATTATCCTGTGATTGACCAGTACACCCTCGTCTTTCTCCTTTTCTCTTGCTTCCAACTGATAGGTCCTCATCTTATACCAAAAATTCTTGTTGTTAGTCCCTATGTGCATGACCTTGCACTTTACACTATTAAATTTCATCCCATTTCTTTCACTTCAGTTTTCAAGGTAATCCAAATCTTCTTGTATGATATTACGGACCTCCTCCTTATTGGCAATACCTCCCAACTTTGTGACATCTGAAAATGTTATTAGCACACTCCCACTTTTTGTGCCAAGGTAGTTAATGAAAATGTTAAATAAGATTGGTTCCAAGACTGATCCCTGAGGAACTCCACTAGTAACCTCCCTACAGTCTGACAGTTCACCTTTCAATATGACCCCTTGTAGTCTCCCCTTTAATGAGTTTCTTATCCATCTGTCAATTCTTGCATTATTCCCCATCTTCTCCAATTTAACTAATAATTTCCCATGTGGAACTGTATCAGATGCCTTACTCAAATCCAGGTAGATTAGATCTACTGCATCTCATTTGTCTAGAAAATTGGTTATTTTCTCAAAGAAAGAGATCAGGTTGGTCTGGCACGATCTTCCTTTTGTAAAACGATATTGTATTTTATCCCAATAACCATTTACTTCTAGGTCCTTAATTACTTTCTCTTTCAAAATTTGTTCCATTACCTTGCATACAACTGAGGTCAAACTAGCTGGCCTGTAGTTCCCTAGATCACATTTTTTTTCCTTACTCAAAAATAGGTATTATATTAGGAATTGTCCAATCAGAAGGTATGATCCCCGAGTTTACAGATTCATTAAAAATCTTTGCTATTGGGTTTGCAATTTCTTGTGCCAGTGCTTTAGTAATCTTGGATGGAGATTATCCAGGGACCCTGATTTGGGCCTATTAAAATGTTTGAATTTGACTTCCACCTCAGATGTGCTAACTTCTATTTCCATATCCTCATTCCCATTAGCCTGTCACTACCCATTAGATCCTCATTACCCTTATTAAAAACTGAGAGAATGTATTAATTTAGGTGTTGGGCCTCAATATCTTTAATCTCCACTGCATCCTCAGTGCTTAGAGGTCCCATTTCCTTTTTCCTTGTTTCCTTTTTTTATATGGCTAAAAACTCTTTTACTAATGGTTATAATTTCCTTGGAAAGGTACAACTCTGCTTGGCTTTTGGCAGTTCTCATTTGTTCCCTACACTTTCTGATTTTCAGGATGTACCATTCCTTTCTGATCCATCTGTCATAAATATACAGCTAAGGGTAGCCTAGAATTCCTCCTTACCTGTAAGGGGTTAAGAAGCTCAAATAGCCTGGTTGGCATCTGACCAACAGAACCAATGAGGAAAGAAAATACTTTCAAATTTTGGGAGGGGGGGAGGTTTTGTTTGTGCTCTTTGTTTTGTGTGGGGGTTCTCTCTTGGGACTGAGAGGGGCCAGACTTCTCCAACCCATCCCAATTCAATCTCCAATCTCCAATATTGCAACCAGTATAGGTAAACCAGGCAAGGCGGATTAGATTATCTTTTGTTTTTCTTGTGAATGTTCCCTGTGCTAAGAGGGAGGTTTATTCCTGTTTTCTGTAACTTTAAGGTTTTGCCCAGAAGGGAATCATCTGTGTTTTGAATTTGAATACCCTATAAAGTATTTTCCATCCTGATTTTACAAAGATGATTTTTACCTTTTTTTTAAATAAAATCCTTCTTTTAAGAACCTGATTGATTTTTTCCATTGTTCCAAGACCCAGGGGTTTGGGTCTTTGATCATTTTGTAACCAATTGGTTACGATATTATTCTCAAGCCTCCACAGTAAAGGGGTTGTAAGGGCTTGGGGGGATTGCTGGGGGAAGAGGAATTCCAAGTGGTCCTTTTCCCTAGTTCTTTGTTAAATCACTTGGTGGTGGCAGCATTACTTAAACCCAAGGTACAAGGGAGAATTTGTGCCTGGGGAGTTTTTAACCTACGCTGGTAGAAATAAGCTTAGGGGGTCTTTCATGTGAGTCCCCATGTCTGTACCCTAGAGTTCAGAGTGAGGAGGGAACCCTGACACCATCCCATCTTCCATTCCTGGTAGGCTTTCTGTTTTCTCTTAATAACCTGTTTGAGATGCTTGTTCATCCAGTTTGATCTGCAACCCTTCCCTATGATTTTTTCCCCTTGCTTGGAATGCAGACTTCAGAAAGATTCTGCAAATTTGTTTTAAAGCAATTCCTCCACATTCAGATCTTCGCATTCTTCAGTCCAGTCCACTTCCCTAACTACTTCCCTTAATTTTGTAAAGTTTGACTTTTTGAAATCAAGGATCCTAGTTGTTGATCTATTTTTGTTTATCCCTCCATTTAGTTTAAACTGAATTATCTCATGATGACTTGAACCAAGGTTGTTTTCTACAACCAGCTCTTTTTTGAGGTCCTTACTACTTACCAATAATAAATCTAAAATGTCATCACCTCTTGTTGGTTCACTGACAATTTAGTGAAGAAATCTGTCAGCTATCACAGCCGGGAATATCTGGGTCCTACGATTATTAGTAGCACCTGTCCTTAAATCTATATCTGGGAAATTAAAGTTTCCCATAATCACACAATTCCCAGTAGTATTTATTTCATTCAAAATATTAAAAACGTTTCTATCCATGTCCAGATTCGATCCTTGGGGTCTGTAGCATACTCCAAGCACTAGCCCAGTGAAGCCTCTGTTGCCTTTCTTCCCCAACTTCTTTCCAACTCAGCCAACCTGTTCCTCAGCTCTATTTGTCTTTTGATAGCTGGACTTTGCCTCTGCCTTGTTCTTGTAGTCACATGCTTCCACTGGCCACTTTCCTCATCCAGATCTCTACTTCATGGTTCTCCCGTCCGGCTTGCATCTGCAAGCCTTGAGTTCTCCCTTCAGCCTCCTCTCATGGTCCCTCCATCATCGGCTCAAAACCCCTTTGAAACTCAACCGTACTATTTACCTGCATCTCCAAACCTTGGATATTCTCTTTCATCAGATCTATCAGGTGGCACTTCATACAAATGAAATACCTTTCAAGTACCTGCTTCAGGATTACGTACATCCTGCAGCTTCCACATCTTGTCATTTGTATTGTTTCTCATTTCTTGGCTCATAACCACTGCTGCCTCCCTACCTGTCATAGACTTCTCTCCTAAGATCCTTTCAAGGAAAACACACACACACACACACACACACACACACACACCAAAAACAGAATACCGCACACTCCTTCCCCCAATCTCCCCTTATTAAAATTCCCCTGATTTCAGCTCTGTTTGCTGTCTCCTGTGCTACGAGCTTGCCACGTGACTGCCTTTTTAGGCCTGCAGATTCGTGAAGCCCCACCCTCTTTTCAGGGAAACCCTGCCCCCTAAACAGGGCTCCTGTGTGATCAAAGGCTCTGCTTCAGCCACTGCAAACTCTAAATAAACAGAAAATAAACCAGCAAGGAAAAGCAAAGAAAGACATGCTCTCGAGAATTCACTCACTGCTCCTAAGGAACAGGGGCTTGCGTCCCTTCTCCTCCAACAGATCTCCACTCAAACGCCCCTGTTTTCAGCTGTTTGCTGGCTCCTGTATAATACCTGATGGCTCCCTGAGATTAGGCTGCCATTGTGCTAACATGTAGTAAGATACAGTCACTGTCCTGAAGAAATTGAGATCTAAACAGGCAATTGAAGCATTATCACCCCATTTTACAGAGTGATTAAGTAACTTGCCCAAGGTCACAAGGGAAATCTGTAGCAGAGTCAGAAATTGAATCCAAGTCTTCTGAGACTTAGTCCACTACTTTAACAACCAGACCACCCACAACCAATGTTAGCTAGTCTTGGATTAGGGGACTGTCATAGCCTTCCATAATGACAGGTTTCAGAGTAGCAGCCGTGTTACTCTGTATCCATAAAAAGGAAAGGAGTACTTTTGGCAGCTTAGAGACTAACAAATTTATTTGAGCATAAGCTTTCGTGAGCTAATTGAGCTGTAGCTCACGAAAGCTTATGCTCTAAGGTGCCACAAGTACTCCTTTTCTTTTTTCATAGCCTTCCAGTATCTTCAGAGGAGGGATTAATACCAAATTTCACAAGTTCGAAGGTGTTCCTTATGGATCTTGTTGAACTCAGCAAGGCTACTGTTTGGGATTTCTTTCATCCTTTGAAGTTATGTTTTCAGTTTAGTGTACCATCTCTGTATTCACACAGCCTAATCATGAACTTTTAAAAACTGGGACATAAGCCTGGGGAATTCACCCATGCCGTACCTGGGGTAATGACTCTGACTTTTGGCATTGCTCCAAGCAATACAGGACTTTTATTCACACTAATGTAATGCTTGCATATGAGCCAAAATATGTTTTTTTTCTTTTTGGCCTGTCTCCATTTACCATTCTTAAAATGTATTTCTGTTGATGACCTAGGACAAAGTAGATTATTATTGCTTTCTGAGCCGTGAAAACAAGCAAGCTAAGCAAAACCACTTTTGAATTTTTCTTGCTTTGCATTTTAGGTCCATGGATCCTTCAACATTGTGCAGTCAGCAAATTTTATTAGCCTATATCATTTTTATAGATCATGAACAGTAGAGGCCTAAATGTTGACCCCTGTCGGGCCCCAGTAAATCTCGTTTTATACAATCTAAAATAACTTCTCTGTTTTTTGTTTTTCCGTCAGCTCTTTATCCACTCTCATGTACTTCCCTAGATCCTAGCAACTTTTAGCTTAAGCAGAGACCAGTAGTATGGAACTTTGTCAAAATGTTCTGAAGATCCAAATAAATTATGTTGTGTTTTATCAGCTTTGTCTGCAACGTCCTCAAGCATCAAGTTAGCCAAGACCTTCCCTTTCTAAATCATTCTTGTTATCTCTTGTTAGTTTAGCACTATGTATTTACTTTTATAACATGTCCTTTACTGTATTCCATATTAAATACCAAACTAATGGGACTGCAGTTCCTTGGCAATACCCTTTTCAACTTTGAGCAAAGCTTTATTGTATTACTCACTTATTTGGAGATCTTAGTTAAATTGAGCAAGTTTTCCAAGGTAATACTAACTTTCCTCATAAATTCTACCACCAGTTTCTTTCAGAATTCTGTGTAAGTGTTCTGTGGTCTTCTAGACTTCCACTGGTACTCCATAAGGTGTGAACAATCTCATGTTTACAGATTCAAATTATGATGCCAATAATTTAGTATTACCTTAACTCACAACCTTAACAGTAGAAGTTTACAAAAATGTTTGCAATAAAGTCCATTTGCTTGATAGGTAGCCATAATTTTTCCAGTTGTTTATTCTTGTCTGTGTAATGACAACCTTGACAACAATTATCATCAACTATAGCAGGTGTAAATAGCAGCTTATATAGTCATGATTAAATTGAAACTTCCAATCTGATATTTCTAATACTTCTTTTTGATCGCTCTTTACTTTCTCAAACACATTCCTTTAAGGCTAAAATTTTCTCTGCTTCTTCTTAACAAATAAGAATTGTTCAAAAATATTTGAATAATATCAGGTGAGTGATATTTTAAATTGGGGTCAGATTATTCAAAATTAGCTGAAGGTAAACACTTCAAATTTGGATTGTTTTGTAAATCTCAGATACTCAAATCAAGCCTAATTAGAAAAATATTTGATTAATTAGTCAAATAATTATATTATAAACATTTAAAGTTTGGAGTTTTACAAATGCAAATCACAAATTTCTATTCTTAAAAAAAAATGCATTTCCAGAACTCATATGTTAAGGATTAGCTGATTTTTAATGTTTTAACTTTAAACCTATCAGTTTTTCTTCAAAGGTAACTTGATTTTTATGTGAAAGCAATAAAGTTATGAAGTTTAGACATGATTCTCTTCTCATTTGTATTGATTTTACTCTACATGTATCCCATTGACTTCAGTAATTACTCTTGATTTAGGCTCTGACTCAGCAAAACACTGAAGCATATGCTTAACTTTAAGCACATACTTAAATCCCATTGACTTTCAAATTGCAAAGTTGAGCATTTATGTTAAGTGCCTTGCTGAATCAGGACCTTGCCCTGGTGTAAGTTTAGAAGATGTCATTTTCATGATCTTTGAATCAAGTCTTGTTTACACTAAAGAAATTTATCATGCTACAGTTTGCTCACCCTAGAGTGATAGTAAAATGTTATTGTTTATAAGTCATGCTATGCAGACTATGAATTTTCAGAGTTTAATATCATTTGAATGTTAGTGTGGGCAGAGGAGCTAACATAAACAATACATTATTCTTCTCACTATGGAGGGGAAGGAGTCGGGAACAGCGTTATAAGCTCTGCATCTTCAACAGTTGCCTCAGCCAGTGGGACCTCCTATAGTTCTCCTGTTGAGGGTCCCCTCTCTGCTCCTTCCCTGCCATGTTCCTTCCTCCATATGTCCTCCTCAAAAATATATAGGCGCTTTTGGTCACTAGTTCTGGTGCATATCCTCAGCCAACGAACCATCTGTAGATCACTGGTAGCACGGCCTGTTCTGATTAACTACATGTGGTTCATCAAATCAGTACTCTGTCAGCAACTGCATGTGGCTGTCAAGGGAAGCCATACTAGTTGCTGCCCTCCTGATAGCCCTGCAGCAACCTGCTGTCCCATCCTTTCAGACATGGACAGCATTTAAGCCCTGAACCATCAAAACACTTACGCATTTGCTTAATTCTGACCCTACCTAGCAAAGCACCTATATACATGCTTAAAGTTAAGCACATGTTTAATTACTTTTCTGAATCATGAATAATACCATGTTCAGTTTCTTTTATTCTCTTTTCATTTTTTCTTTAAGAAATTCACTGAAATTATATGATAAAACACTGCTACTTTTACTGTAAAGGCTGAGACATCTAGCACTCCAAAATCAGGTACTTCCAATAATGAGCTGTAGCTCACGAAAGCTTAGGCTCAAATAAATTTGTTAGTCTAAGGTGCCATAAGTACTCCTTTTCTTTTTGCGAATAATGAGGGTTTCTCCTGTAATGTGAATTTATGCAATTACTTGATCTGTGAGTGTTCAATATTTGAATTGCCTAATGATCTTTGTTGTTGTTTTTTGCATTCACTATAATATCTGTGGAAATATGGATCCTGTTACTGTAGGATATGAGTGCCGCATAATATTTAATGTACTGTTATCACTGTTTTACACATAGGGAACAAAGGCACAGAAAGAATAAGTGATTTGTCCAAGGTCACATAGGAAATCTGTAGCAGAGAAGGGAATTGAACCTAGATTTGCTAATCCTAGGCTAATGGCTTAACCACTGAACCATCCTTCCTCCCTGGAAACTACATTACAGTACCATGTACTGCCAAGTAAATCCTATGGCATTATGAAACTAACATGGCTACTCTAAACCTTTTATAAGATGTGTTCGCTTTGAAAGAAAACATCAGTAGCATTCATGGATAAAATTAAAATATCATTACTGCTTAACATTCTTGACCAAATCACCCTGTTGTTTAACATATTACTGTATTTCATGGCATGGGTCAGCATGACTCAGACTTTTAAGGGGAAAATTCTTGAGGCTAGTGGCTGAACTTCTGGCCTTTTTCTAGCTGACACTGAGGTCTTAACTGCTATTTAAATGTTAGTATCAGAACAACTATCCAAAAAGAAAAAAAAAGCGTTCAAGACAAAAGTGGGGAAAAAATAAAAGAAAACTGACTCACTTCTATAATCCCATATGGCCAATTGCTGTAACATTTTATTTTGGCTTTTTGTGTGTGTGTGAGAAAGTGTAATAAGCCTGCACTGATCTATAGACTTTATTCTTTGGGGAAATATGACTCACAGATGCATACTTTAGAGACACTCTTAAAAATATTATCTCTCAAGTGTTGTGTGAAGCTTTACAGCCTTCTTCCTGAAAATCTTCCATGTTACTGTTAGAACCAACTTCAAAATATTTATATCTAAACAAAACTTATGGCATCTGTCAATAAAAATTCAATCTGCTTCTAAACATTTCTAAGTGCAACATTTAAAACGGCATAAACAGGAGTGAACTAGTAGCAGTCTAAAGTTGTCATCATTGACAGTTATGATTTATCTTAACTCTCCCTAGCCATTTGGCTAAAGTTTTAAGTAAACACTTTCAGTCTTCCTCATGTTCTCTTTGCTGCCACCTCCCACTAATAAGAGATGTTGCCAAGAAAAGCAGCCAGACAGTTCATTTACCTCCCAAACTTGCCTGAAAGTAGCTTGCCTGGTTTAGACAAGGGTTGAAACTACTACTGCACATTTTCAACAGATGGAACAATGCTTCACAAATTATTTACATTAAAGTTATTTGCTTTCAGGATGTGTGTTTAACGAATGGTTAGTTGAATGAAATATGATGGCTCAGACAGAGAATGCAAGCAATTCGAGCAAGCCATTTATGGTGATAGATGTAGCTGTGATCTTTAATTTTCTATAAAGCAAGGTAGCATTTTGTCCTCATTCTTCACTAGCTCATTGAATTTGACAAAGGTATAGCTTCTATTTTTTTTTCCCTGTGGCATGATTCCATTAATCACCTCTGTGGTAACAGTACCCTCCTCTGATAAGAGCTCCTCTCCTCTAGGGGTCTTAAAGTGCTCTACAAATGCTAAATAAACACGCCAGACCATGTGATGAAATCAGATTATTCCTATGTTACAAACGAAGAAGTCAAGGCACAGAGAGGTCAAGTGAATTGTCCAAAGCCAGTTAATCGTAGAGCCAGGAATAAATGCAAGAACCCAACTTCTCCTCTCATAATTTATCTATTAGACTATACTGTTTATGTACTTTCCATGGTTAAAAAAAGCATTTTAAGGTACTGTTACTGTTTACAGCTCTCATCACCAAAGAATAGTCATAAAAATTCAGAATCTTTAAACAAGAGAGTGAATTATGCTGGCATTGGAGCTGCCAGTTTTTGTTTTTCAGTAGTCATTAAATCCACTGAAGAGCAAAATCCACATGGCTTTCTCTCTACTGTTAGCTTGGATTGGACAGTATATGATTGCTCCCTGACACCACATTCGTTAGAAATGCTTCTGAAAATAATTGAACTCAGCACTCAAAATACCCTTGACTAAGTGGTAGGCAAAGTGACCTATCACCAGAAAACACACAGTAAGTTCAGTAAGAGAGATATGCATTTGAGGCTGTATTTTGAAATATTGTAACAAAGAAAAAAATAATCTGTCCCCAGCCCATTCATTTTGCCCACCAGAAAAAGAACTATCCATAACTTTCTGCATGTTGATAAAATGGTAAATATTGTCTAAAGCACAGAACAATGTGCAGAATTATACATGGCTTATTCCAAACTTCATTAAAATCAATGGTGATTTTCCCACTGACTTCAATGAACTTGGGATAAGGCTCACAGAGCAGAGCAAACTGGGGAAATCCTACTTTGGGATTTTAAAAATTAATATTTATTATTTTGTACAATACAAGCATCTATATAAGAAATAATTCAAAGCATTAATTTCATAGCCAGAATAAACAGATTGGAACAATCCTGATGCTTTGCTTTTGTACGTGCTTAGAAAATATTTGCTTCTAGTTTAGGAGCATTGAAGGAGATACCAGTTTAACTAATGTAATAGCGTTCTTATTTAAGATAAGGTTTTTAAATAACCATCCATTTTGTAATATTGGGCAAATTCTCCATGTAGCAGAGTTCCCAATGCAAAAGTCCCACTGGAGCAAGGGGAAGCCTATGTTTTGTATAATATATATAATTATAAGGCCAAATCCAAGTCCCACATGGAAGTCGCTAGAAAGACATTGGTTAAGACCCTTAAATTGGAGCAAATAAATTATCGAATATTTTTCTTTTTCCGTTTCTGCTCACAGAATGGCCACAAGCAGATAATGACTCCCTTAAATTTACTATTTGATTGCATATATTCGGCCATTGCTGCGGGATTGGTTTTTTTTACTCAATGGATGGATTGCAGATAATGACTCCCTTAAATTTACTATTTGATTGCATATATTCGGCCATTGCTGAGGGATTGTTATTTTTTTACTCAATGGATGGATTGCAAACAGCTTGTTGTGTGTATTTAAAGCTCAATATTCAAAATTCATGCTGTCTTATTTAGTTCTGATTTACCAATAAGTCAGATCATATTGTTTGTTTGCTCCCTAATGGGATGGAAGTACAACTGTTTCCTGTAAAGACAGTGGCATGAACTTTGAATGTTCTTGCATACGGCTTTGCTTCCCAGGAGAACTCAAAATAAATGACAAAGGTAGGTAAGAATGGCTGATGTCAGTGAACTAAAAAATGTGAGCAAATATTTGCATTCTTTAGGCCTGATTCTCTTCTCACTTACACCAGTGTAAGTCAAGAGTGACTTCATGGATGTCAATGGAGATGCAATGGGGTCTGTTGAGTTTAGGGTGACCAGATGTCCTGATTTTATAGGGACAGTCCTGATTTTGGGGTCTTTTTCTTATATAGGCTCCTATTACCCCTCACCCCATCCCAATTTTTCACACTTGCTGTCTGGTCACCCTAGTTGAGCTCCCTTGAGATCAAGGGCTATTTCATTCCAAGGGCTAGTTCAGTCAACCTTCCTAGAGCATCCATTGGGGAAGGAGCCGTTTCCCCTGTTTGTTGGCCATAAAAGCTGACCCTTTAAATGGCTGCACTTCCCCCTCTGCTCCAGGAGACATTGAGCCTGCCTGAAGCACAATTCTTCTTGGCACTCTTGCTGGTGTAGTGTGTGTCTGTGCCACACCTTATTGTGTAATGCTGTGTTTTAGATTGCTACCATATCAAACATTCATCCAAAGATATATTTGTTATAGAACTCAGAGCATTGTGAGCAACTGAAATAATGTAAATAATGAAGTAAAAATAAACAAAAACAAATTTAAAAACATCATAATTTCAGCACATTAGGAACTGTGCCCAATAATGTTCTGAACGATAAGGTGTGAATGGGAGTGACAGAAACTCAAATATAAGGAATTTGTCGTTTGCATTTATCTAAGCTGGCTGCTGGTTCAAAGGGTCACATAATCCTGTGAGCTAAATTAGAAACCTAAATGATGGCAACTAAATATGGAGAATATCTGCAGAGAAATGGTTTTTCTTTTTGTTGTTTTAAAAACATTATAACTATAGGACCAAATCCAAAGGTTCCCCAACTTCAGTGGGAATTTACCTGAACCAGGATGGATTGTGAATTGAGTAAGTGAGGTTGGCCCATAGAGGTTGGAATTTTTAACTTATAATGTCCCTTGTATTGAAAAACTTGCCACCAGTGTGAAGTATGGATTTTCTTTGGAATATTACATCCCTCCTTAAATCATTTTTCAAGCCTTTGGACAATGGTTTTGGAATCCTGTATAAATCTCAATTGTGGTTAGTACACTACTGAGCGCTGTATGTAATATATTACATACATGGAAAACTAATATATCACAGTATATATGTTATGTACTATAATATTATTATATAAAATATGTAATAATAATTGCACCGCTTACAGTACGTAATGTAATACATTACAACTACAGAAATATGATAGATGTTTATAGGTATACCAAAACTCTCCATTGCTAGCTAGTGAAGAATCTTGAAAGCGAAACTGGGAAATCTGTAGGCTACATTCTGTGTTTTTGATACAATGGCAAAGATTTTCAAAAATGAGTAATGATTTTGGATTCTGACTTAATTTTTCAGAAAATGCTCCTCTGAAAAACTGGCCCCTTTAAGGTGTCTGAAGTTGAACACCCCAAAATGGAGGCACACGAAATCACAAGTTACTTTCAGAAGAACCTAGGTCCATAACTGTAAATATAATTTTTTTCGTTTTTAAATGTTTAGAGTATTTAGTGCTTGACAGCATTAGTGTATTAACAGCATTAGAAACTAGAAGTGTTTACTGGCAGAAAAGATAGAGGATAGGGTGATGGACAGCGGCAGAGGTAGTGCAAAACTTCTTTGTATTGCCTTGTTGGTATGCTCAAACCTTGAGATGGGAGGTACCACTTTTAGGAGCAGGAGAGGAGTTCATTCTCAGTTAGAGCTGTGTGAATAACTGATTTTTTTGTTTGCTGGCTGTTACAAAAAACTGGGGGGAAATATTGTTTCACATTGACCCAAAATAACATTTTTTTCAATTTTTTTGGTGAACCAAAAGGTAAAAAAGGAATTAATTTCAGGTTGAACTAAATGCTACATATGGTTTGGGGGCTTTTTTCAGAAATAAATAATTAAATGAAACTGAAGTATATTTTTAAATGAAAAGTCAACTTCAAGAACGAGGAGTAATGGTCTCAAGTTGCAGTGGGGGACGTTTAGGTTGGATATTAGGAAAAACATTTTCACTAGGAGGATGGTGAAGCATGGAATGCATAACCTTAGGGTGGTGGAATCTCCTCCCTTTGAAGTTTTTAAGGTCAGGCTTGACAAAGACCTGGCTCAGATAATTTAGTCGGGGATTGATCCTGGTTTGAGCAGGGGATTGGACTAGATGACTTCCTGAGGTCCCTTCCAACTCTGATATTCTATGAATCAAAATATCAAAACATTTCATTTCAAATTCATTTAATTTCAAAACAAAAAGTTTTGATTTTTTTGGATTTTTTTTTATTTTGACCACAACGATTTGGTGAAATCAACATGTATTAATGAAATGATTCCATTGGTCCAAATCTGCATTTTTGGATTGAAAAATATTTCACTTAACAAACTTCACCCAATTCTAGTCTCAATGTTATTCAATCCTTGACCTCCCTAAGGAGATTGACAATTATTTAGTTGTTTTTATCATGGGAACTGTGACAGGGTGTACCAGGGCCTTTGAGGCCTCCTGCTGGAGGTATCATGGACCTACCACACCCCACCCCAGAAAAGGAGCAGTGAAGGCGGGTTCTCCAGGCCTGCCTAGAAAGACTGCAGGGAAGCAGCCAATCAGTGCACATCAGGCTCAGATAAAAGGAGCTACAGGGGCTGAGCAGCTGAGTTTCTGGCTGGGACTAGAAGGGTCAGGAAGGACTGGCAGACTGTGACACTCTCCAGGCGAGGAGGTCTGGGAAACACCCTGCTCAAGCAGGGAATAGAGAACCCAAGGACTGTAGTCCTAAGGTAATTGGTAAAGGTGATGGGACAGAGTGGAAAGAAGCCCAGAGGATGCAACAGCAGCAACTATTAAAGGAAGTTACTACTACAACTACTAAAGGACATGGCTGCAATTTGTAGGGTCCATACATTGGGACCTGGAGTAGTGGGTGGGTTCGGGTCTCCACACTGGCCACTGGCAAAGTGGCCAAACCCCAAAGAAGGGGGCAAGTTTCATTTTGGAGCCCAAGCAAAGTGCTGAAATTTAAACAGGTCCAGGGATGGGGCTGAAGCTCTCCAGAGAGGGCCAAACATTTGTTGAACTTTGTTACACTCTGCTCCCTCCCACTTCCCGGACGGAACTTGGAGTGACCTGGCTGGAGAGCTGGGGCAATAAGAACTGAGAAAGGCAAGGAGTATGCAGGGAAAAAGATCTAGGGACACTGCTCTATACCAAGGCAGGGGACTTAAAGCTAGCCCAGAAGGGGCTGAGGGCTGAGCTCAGAGACAGGGCTAAAGGCTTTAACAAGGGCACAGGGACAGGCCCTGTTGGACCTTTTACCACAGAAACTGTCCATCCATTTTAGACTGTGTGACTTAGCCAGAGGGCTGAGCCACTGACAACCCATCTGACGGGGTCAACAGCTGACAGGGGGCACCACAAGCCAAGAGAGACAGAGAGAGAGAGAGAGAGAGAGAGTAGGCTCACACCCAGCCAACAGGAGGCACTTATGAGAGGTCAGAGCACCCCGTCACAGGAACTCTTGCCCAGAGGAAAGAAACCGTAACGCTAAGATCTGATCCTCAGCTCAGCTCTGCTGACTGACACCAGCAAAGCGTCTGACACTTGAAGTGTTGGGAAAATGCCCATGCAACTTTGGCAGCATTTTAGCCAAAGTAGTAGAACAATGCAAAGGAATTAAAGTATCCTGTATGCTGATTGGCTGAGCAGCAACCAACTACCCAAACAATGAGCTGTTTTGTAAACAAATTCAATGGGTGTTTTGCAAGAGTAAGGCAAGCCAACCTTTCGTACTATCTGAATGACAATGTGGAGTCACGAATTCAAAGTATTCAGAGTAGCAGCCGTGTTAGTCTGTATTCGCAAAAAGAAAAGGAGTACTTGTGGCACCTTAGAGACTAACAAATTTATTAGAGCATAAGCTTTCGTGAGCTACAGCTCACTTCAAATGCATCCGATGAAGTGAGCTGTAGCTCACGAAAGCTTATGCTCTAATAAATTTGTTAGTCTCTAAGGTGCCACAAGTACTCCTTTTCTTTTTGCGAATTCAAAGTATTTATCAATAAGAAGAAAATTTTGTCTCGCATATTTTTAGTAAAAGTCATGAACAGGTCATGGGCTTCCATGAATTTTTCTTTATTGCCCGTGACCTCTTTGTGACTTTTACTTAAAATATGCGTGACAAAATGGGGAGCTCTGTGGTTCCCCCCAGCTCTCGTGGCTGACAGCTGCAGGGCCCCCCACTGCTTGGAGCTCCTTGGGGCCTCACCATCCATGGCCGCTGGGAGCTCCCGGGCAACCTGCTGCCTGTGGGGATAGGGAGCTCTGGGGCACCTCCACTGCCTGAGGCAGATTGGAGCTCTGGGGTACCCCCACTGCCCGCGGTGGCTCTGAGCTCTGGGGTACCCTGCTGCCTGCAGGGGCCAGGAGCACTGGGGCAATACTGCCACCTGTGAGGGCCAAGAATTCTGGGCTACCCCCGCTGCCTGCAGCAGCTCTGAGCTCTGGGACACCCTGCCATCTGCAGGGGCTAGGAACTGTGCAGCACCCCCACTGCCTGCGGCGGCCAGGAGCAGCCCGTGGCCCCGCTGCCTGCAGCGACCAGGCGCTGTGGGGTCCCAGGCACTGCAGGCTCAAGTCCTTGAGGTCTCTGGAAGTCACAGATTCAGTGACTTCTGCAACCTCCATGACAAATTTGTAGTCTTATTCATCAACAATGTACACCTAACCAACACATTTTCCTCCAGCAATACTACATTTAAATAGTTTCTCCCTTCCCTGGATGTTTAATAAATGTTATATGTTCATAAAAACAAACTGGAAGCAGATCTGGCACTTTTATCAGTGGAGAGAATGTCTGTATATGAGAGACAGCTGTTGAAATGTTTGGCCACAGATCACCTCTTCAAGTAAGGAGAACTGACATGTGATTGCTCAATTTTTTATGTAAATTTTATTGGCCCTCATCATATTGTTTCTTGCATTCTGAAAAATGAGACACATTCAAATGCAATAGCAGGATAATAATGAATTGATTCATTTCTTTTATATTCATGGACTGAAAATCACTGAAACACAGACCGGTGACTCTGAAGCTGGATCTGAATATTGCAGCTTAAAGCCAGTTCTTATGTTTTTATATTTGACTTGCTATAATATCATAAACTGCAAGCTTTTGCAGCTTAATATGTAATTGTTATTTATATAGTGCCATAAATGTGCACAGAGCTTTAAAAAATGACTCATAAACTGTAACTAAACAGACATGGGATGGAGATCAGTTCTTAGAGTTGAGTTGCCTCAGCTTTGGGGAAGTTTGATTCAAAGTATGACGTTAGAACATAAGAGACACCAGCGCCAGAGCCTGGGGGAGCAGGGGGTGGGGGGGAAGGGCCATGCTCCCCTGCACTTTTTAAGAAAAGGAACATATGCGCTGTGGGGAAAACATGAACACACCATTTAAGGCCAAGATGCACTATGCACTTCTGGGGAAATTCTGTGCCCCTGTTTAAGTGCAGAATTCATGTCTCCTGCAGATTCCACCCCCCACCCCACAGTGGAATAATTGATTCTTCTGGGCAATTATACCATTCTCCCACCAGGGAATGCTGTGATGCCAGAAGAGAGGGCAGTTGGATCATCGCTGAAGCAGCCACCCACAGAGCAGGAAGGGGCACTTTGGCTTTGGCCCTCCCACTTCTACAAAGGTTCCACCCTTGATAAGTGCATATAAATGGCCAAAGTGTGTCAGATCAATGGTCTATCTACCCCACTATCTTGTTTTTCAACAGTGGCCTGTTGCAGATGCTTCAGAGCAAATGAACTGAACAAGGTAATTATTCCGTCACCCAGTTAGAGGCTTAGGGACACCCATAGCATGGGGTTGCATCCCTAAACATCTTGGCTAATAGCCACTGATGGACCTATCCATCATGAACTTGTCTAATTCCTTTTGAACCCAGTCCCTTTTAGTCTTTACAATATCCACTGGCAGTGAGTTCCACAAGCTGACTGCATTGTGTGAAGAAGTACTTCCTTATGTTTGTTTTAAACCCGCTACCTATTAATTTCATCTGGTAACCCCGCTTCTTGTGTTCTGAGAAGGGGTAAATACCACTTCCCTGTTCACGTTCACCATACCAGTCATGATTTTATAGATCTCTATCCTATCCCCCCTTAGTCGTCTCTTTACTAAGGTGAACTGTCCCAGTCCTTTTAATCTCTCCTCATACAGCAGCAGTTCCATACCCCAATCATTTTTGTTGCTCTTCTCTGTACCTTTTCCAATTCTAATATATTTCTTTGAGATAGGACAACCAGAACTTCACACAATATTCAAGGTGTGGTTGTACCATACACTTATACAGTGGCATTATGATATTTTCTGTGTTATTATCTATCCCTTTCCTAATGGTTCCTAACATTCTGTTAGCTCTTTTTACTGTTGCAGCACATTGAGTGGATGTTTTCAGAGGACGATCCACAGTGACTCCAAGATCTCTTTCTTGAGTGGTAACAGTTAATTTAGACCCCATCATTACTGGAGTATGTTTCCCCATGTTCATTACTTTGCATTTATCAACATTAGGTTTCATCTGCTATTTTGTTGCCCAGTCACCCAGGTTTGTGAGAGCCCTTTGTATCTCTTTGCAGTTAAGTCCAAAGCAGACTATCTTGGGTAATTTTGTATCATCTGCACACTTTGCCACCTTACTATTTACCCTTTTTTCCAGATCACTTAAGAGTGTGTTGAACAGCATTGGAGTGCCAGTACAGATCCTTGGGAGAGTCTGCTATTTATCTCTGTCCACTGTGAAAACTGACCATTTACTCCTGCCCTTTATTTCCTGTCTTTTTTTTTTATCATGTACTGATCCATGAGAGGACCTTCCCTCCTATCCCATGACTGCTTCCTTTGCTTAAGAGCCTTTGGTGAAGGACCTTGTCAAAGGCTTTCTGAAAGTCCAAGTACACTGTATCAACTGGATCACCCTTGTCCACATGTTTGTTGATACCCTTAGAGAATTCTAATAGCCTGAGACATGATTTCACTTTACAAAAGTCGTGTTGAATCTTCCAACATTTCATCTATGTGTCTAATAATTCTGTTCTTTACTATAGTTTCAACAATTTGCCTGGTACTGAAGTTAGGCTTACTGGCCTGTAATTGCCAGGATTGCCTCTGGAGCACTTCCCCACCTTTTTTTTTTTTAAGGCATTACATTAGCTATTCTCCTGTCATTTGGTACTGAGGCTGGTTTAAGTGAGGGGTTACATACCATAGTTAAAAGAAAAGGAGGACTTGTGGCACCTTAGAAACTAACAAATTTATTTGATCATAAGCTTTCGTGAAGTGAGCTGTAGCTCACGAAAGCTTATGCTCAAATAAATTTGTTAGTCTCTAGGGTGCCACAAGTCCTCCTTTTCTTTTTGCAGATACAGACTAACATGGCTGCTACTCTGAAACATACCATAGTTAGTAGTTCTTCACTTTTATATTTGAGTTCCTTCAGAACTCTTGACAGAACACCATCTGGTCCTGGTGACTTATTACTGTTTAATTTATCAATTTGTTCCAAAACCTCTTCTATCAGGCACCTCAATCTGGGACAGTTCCTCAGATTTGTCACCTAAAATGAACAGCTCAGGTGTGGGGATCTCCTCCATAACCTGTGCAGTGAAGATTAACACAAAGAATTCATTTAGCTTTTCTGCAACAGCTTTGTTTTGAGTACTCCTTTAGCACCTCAGTTGTTCAGTGGTCCCAATGACCGTTCGGCAGGCTGCCTGCTTCTGATGTACTTACAAAAACTAACAGCATTTTAAAATTTTTCTACTGTATTTCCTCTTCAAATAGGTTTTTTTTGGCCTGCCTAATTATACTTTGACACGTGACTTGCCGGAGTTTTCTATTTTCCTCAGCATGATTTGACTTCCACTTTCTGAAGGATGCTTTTTGCCACTAACCCCGCTTTTTTACTCTGTTTAGCCATGGTGGGATTTTTTTTTGGTCCTTTTACTATTTTTTAAATTTTGGGTATACATTTAATTTGGTCTTTTAAAAAAGTTTCCATGCAGCTTGCAGGCATTTCACTATGGTGACTGTTCCTTGTAATTTCTGTTTATCAAATCTCTTCATTTTTGTGTAGTTCCACTTTTTGATGTTAAAAGGTACCCTGGTGGTCTTCTTTGGTGTTCCCCACCCCCACAAAGATGTTAAATTTAATTCCATTATGGTCGCTATTACTGAGCAGTTCAGCTATATTTGCCTTGTGGACCAGATCTTGTGCTCTACTTAGGACTAAATCAAGAACTGCCTCTCCTCTTGTGGTTTCCAGGACTAGCTGCTCCAAGAAACAGTCATTTAGGGTATGAAGAAAATTTATCTCTGCATCCTGTCCTGAGGTAACAGGTACCCCAGTCAGTATGGGGATAGTTGAAATCCCCCATTATAACTGAGTTTTCTATTCTTATAGCCTCTAATCTCCATGAACATTTCACAATCACCATAACTATCCTGGTCAGGTGGTTGCTAATATATTCCTACTGCTATACTCTTATTATTCAAGCATAGAACTTCTATCCATAGAGATTCTATGGTACACTTTGATTCATTTCAGATTTTTGTGATATTTGACTCTGTGCTTTCTTTCCCATACAGTTTCACTCCCTGACTAGCATGCCCTAGTCTGTCATATATATTTTGTACACTAGTATTATTGCATTCCATGTGATGCCTATTATATCAGTATCCTCATTTTAATACCAGGCACTCAAGTTCACCCATCTTAATATTTAGATTTCTACCATTTGTGTACACGCTCTTTTATAAAATGTGTGAATATTTAGTTATCTGCCTTCATGTGATGTAATTGAATGGGACTCTATTTCATTTGACTGTTTCTCTTCAGCTCCTATCTGTACTTTATTAACTTCTATCCTCTCCTCTTTGCTAAGATATAGAGAATCCCCATTAATAGATCCTCCTCTAAGGGATGTCTGTGTCCAAACTTTGTGCTCCTCTGCACCTGTCCGCGTTCCCCCAGTTTTTAGTTTAAAAACTGCTCTACGACTTTCTTAATTTTACATGGCAGCAATCTGGTTCCATTTTGGTAAGGTGGAGACTATCCTTCTGTGTAGGCTCCTCCTTTTCCAAAAGGTTTCCCGGTTCCTAATAAATCTAAAACCCGTCTCACTATGTCATTGTCTCATGCACTCATTGAAACCCTACAGCCTTGCCTGACTAACTGGCCCTGTGCATGGAACTGGGAGCATTTCAGAGAATGCTACCATGGATGTTCTAGACTTTAATCTCTTACCTAGTAACCTAAATTTGGTCTCCAGCACCTCTCTCCTACCTTTTCCCATGTGATTGTTACCTACATGTATCACAACCACCAGTTCCACCTTTGCACAGCACATAAGTCTGTCTAGAGGCCTCGTGAGATCTACAACCTTCACACCTGGCAGGCAACTTATCATGTGGCTCTAGGGTGACCAGATGTCCTGATAAAATCAGGATCATCCTGATATTAGGGGTTTTGTCCCCTGTCCTGATCTAAGTACTGTCAGGATGTCATTCGTCCCCATTTTTGCGGGGCCGCAGGAGCCGGAGTCAGAGCCAGAGCCGCATGTGGCTGCAGGAGCTGGAACCAGAGCCACGTGGGGCTGCAGGAGACAAAGCCCCAACCCTGATGCCTTGGGATGAACCAAAGCCTAAGGCCTGCTGCCAGGACCCAGGAAATTTGCCCTGCTTGTTTGAGTTACCGTGGCAATGACTCATCTATGCAGCTATCCAATCGGGTCCTGTTTTTTGATGCATGCCTCTGTGAATATATGTGTGCTTCCATGTTGTTTTGCTGGTGAAGACTTTGTGGTGAAGTGTCATGATGGCTAGTGTTGCTGATGAACCCATCACTAAAAAGCACAGTAGTGCATCTATGTTGTATCCAGATGCAAGGATTGTGAAAAACATTAGTTGTGGCAATACAAAAGCCAAAGCCCTGATTAAAACTTTATTATCGCTGCCATCAAAGGAGTTTGCTAATATTCTTCGCAGTCAAGACGGATCCTACTTCTCAATAGCCATGGATGCATCAAACAAAGGTAACAATAAAAACCTTTCCTTGTCCCTAAGATACTGGACACCTGAACTAGGAATACAAGATAAAAGACTGATAGACTGTAAGACTTTTATGAAGAACCAATACTCTCCTTCAGAATCTTGTAACTCAAAAACTAGACTTAGCCAAAGTCTCTTCCTTTTACGCTCACAATGCAAATGTTAATTATGGCAGGTGGACATCTGTGTACTAGAACCTGAAAAACAAATGCCTACTGCCTAGCCCACATCATGCAATATACAGTGAAACATGCAAACAATGCTCTAAAAGGGGACATTGAATAACTTTTGATTAAGACATTTAATCACTTCAGCAGTTCTACTGAAGCTCTAGAATCATAGAAGATTAGGGTTGGAAGAGACCTCAGGAGATCATCTGGTCCAACCCCAACTAAATCATCCCAACCAGGGATTTGTCCAGCCAGGCCTAAAAACCTCTAAGGATGGAGATTCCACCACCTCCCTAGGTAACCCATTCTAGTGCTTCACCACAGTTCTAGTGAAATAGTTTTTCCTAATATCCAACCTAGACCTCCACCACTGCAACTTGAGACCATTGCTTCTTGTTCTGTCATCTGTCACCACTGAGAACAGCCTAGCTGTATTCTCTTTGGAACCCCCTGTAGCAATGAGATGACTCATCGGCACAGCACCTCCTGCTGGTCGTCTGGGAATTAGCTCATTCCCAGCATATGGACCGCCTCCTTCTTCCAGTGGCTCGCCTGCCTCAGGCCTTGTGTCCCTCCTGGATCTTGGTGCCCTTTATCTCAGGGTTCTGCCCTCCACAGTACCTACGCTCTGGGCCTCCCCTCCCAGGGGATCCCCCAACCCTCTAAACCCACCTTGCCTCAGTGGCTACTGCCAGTCATAATCTAGCCCTCTTTCACTGGGGCAGATTGCAGTCTGTAAACCACTCATCACTGGCAAGTGGGGTTTGGACCTGCTGCCTTTGCCTATTCCTGATCTGTATCTCTGCAGCCCCAGTATCACTGTAGGCCTTCAGCCTGGGGAGTTGCCAGGCTGGGGCTCCCCAGCTCCTCTTGCCCTTTTCCCCAGCACTTCTCTGCTTTGGTACCTTGCTCCCAGGCAGCTAGGCCCTTCCCACTCCAGGGCAAGAATGAGGCTTCTTTTACCTTCTGGCCCTGTAGCTCTTTCATAGGGCCAGCTGTGACCTGATTGAGCTGGCCACACCTGTGGTCAGCTACTCACTCAGGTGCTTTCACTTCTTTTTCCAGCTGCAGCACTCTCCAGGGCTGCTTTCAATCCCTGTTCTGCAGGAGTTGGGCAGCTGCCCACTACACCCACTTTCAGGTAGTTGAAGGCTGCTATCAAATTTCCCCTCACTCTTCTCTTCTGAAGACCAAATAAGCCCAGTTTCCTCAGCCTCTCCTCATAAGTCCTGTGCCCCAACCCCTGAATCATTTCCCTTGCCCACTGTGGGACTCTCTCCAATTTGTCCACATCCTTTCTGTAGTGGGGGGAGGGGAGGGAGCAAAACTTGATGCAGTACTCCAGATGTGGCCTCACCAGTGCTGAATAGAGGGGAATAATCACTTCCATTTATCTGAGGGCAGTGCTCCTACTAATGCAGCCCAATATGCCATTAGCCTTCTTGGCAACAAGCGTACACTGTTGACTCATATCCAACTTCTCATCCACTGTAATCCCCAGGTCCTTTTCTGAAGAAATGCCGCTTAGCCAGTCGGTCCCCAGCCTGTAGCAGTCCATGGGATTCTTCCATCCTAAGTGCAGGACTCTGCACTTGTCCTTGTTGAACCTCATCAGATTTCTTTTGGCCCAATCCTCCAATTTGTCTAAGTCACTCTGGATCCAATCCCTACCCTCCAGGATATCTACCTCTCCCCACAGCTTAGTGTCATCTGTGAACTTGCTGAGGGTGAAATCCATCCCACCATCCAGATCATTAATGAAAATGTTGAACAAAACCGGCCCCAGGACTGACCCCGGGGCACTCCACTTGATACCGGCAGCCAACTAGAAATCGAGCCATTGATCACTACCCGTTGAGCCTGATGATCTAGCCAACTTTCTATCCACCTTATAGTACATTAATCCAATTCATACATTTTTAATTTGCTGGCAAGAATACTGTGGGAGACCATGTCAAAAGCTTTGCTAAAGTCAAGATATATCATGTCCACCGCTTTCCCCATATCCACAGAGCCAGTTATCTCATCATAGAAGGCAACCAGGTTGGTCAGGCATGACTTGCTCTTGGTGAATCCATGTTGACTGTTCCTGATCTCCTTCCTCTCCTCCAAGTGCTTCAAAATGGATTCCTTGAGGACCTGATCCATGATTTTTCCAGGTACTGAGGTGAGGTTGATCATTTTGCAGTTCCTCAGGTTCTGCTTCTTTCCTTTTTTTAAAGATGGGCACTATATTTGCCTTTTTCCTATCATTCCGGACCTCCCCTGATTGCCACAAATTTTCAAAGATAATGGCCAATGGCTCTGCAATCACATCAGCCAGCTCCCTCAGCACTCTCAGATGCATTGGATCTGGACCCATGGACTTGTGCATGTCCAGCTTTTCTAAATAGTCCTTAACTTGTTCTTTCACCACTGAGGGCTGCTCACCTCCTCCCCATTCTGTGCTGCCCAGAGCAGCAGTCTAGGATCTGACCTTGTCTGTGAAGACCAAGGCAAAAAAAGCATTGAGTACTTCAGCTTTTTCCACATCATCTGTCAGTAGGTTGCCTCCCCAATTCAGTAAGTCTACACTGGACTTTTGTAGGTAAAAATTTGTCGTATAGGGATGTGGAAAAACACACACCCCGCCCCAAATGACAAAAGTTTTACCGATGAAAAGCGCTGGTGTGAACAGTGCTTTGTTGATGGGAGCTTTTAGCAGCATGGCTGTAGCGACACAGCTGTGTCACTAAAAGGTGCGTAGTGTAGACATAGCCTAAGACTGTGTCCTTGATGAAGGACCTAGCTTAAGACTGTGGCCGTGATGTAGGCCTTTTGTGGACATTCAGTTTGCTGCTTTGCTACGTCACATCCCAACATGTTGGTTGAGTCTTTTCCCAGCTGTAAACAGGTTGGTTAACACTTGGCAAGCTGTCAAGAGCTACTTTGTTTCTCAGGGTAGTGATGAATGTCCACGGAGTTTGTGGCCTCTGTTTGCTGAGAGTGAGCATGGTGAAGGAGGCAGTGTTGAGGTTCACCTCTATTTTCTACAGAATGTATTTAAAGTGTTCAGCAATACTGTGCTCTGCCTGGAGAACACTAGTATGACTGCAGGTGAAGTGTAAGCCATAACCAAGCTTCAGCAATGAAAACAAGACCAATTCTTCAGTCCTAAAGTTGAGAATGTATTCATTGGAATGACTCCTTTGTCTTCAGAAGCCCGTGGCAAGGACTTTATCAAATTGTATAATGTTTCTGTTAAATATCTGGAGAAATGGTTTGACGTGTCCACTAGTGGCTACGTGTACAACATTCAGTGCTTTAATATCAGCAGAGAGAAGGAGCTGCAGTTCAGAGATCTGCCTGCAGCTATAACAACGAATCTCCAGAGTACTGGAGGAGCTCTACAATGAGCTTTATACTTTCTGAGAAATCATCAAGAACTTGGAGCCAGGAGGAAAAAAATTATTGGGGAAACTCTGGGCTCAAGTGCTCAGCAGTAAGGGAGATGGTGCTAATCTTCCTTGCATGAAGAAGCTGGTTTAATTCATGCTTGGTATACCAGTTTGTAATGCTTATACAGAGCATGCATTTTCCATCATGAAGAGTGTGTGGACTGACGTGAGGCATTGAAGCAGGATTGAGCTGGTGTGGTCTGAAACGCAAGTAAAAATGAATTTCAACATGAGCTGCAAGGAGTTCTGCACTCATTTAATTGGCAGAAAGGATGTTATGTGCATGGCCAAGTCACCCAAGCAGTACGAGAGTGCTGATGCTGAAAATTGAGAGCTGTGCAATGTACAGTACAAAGTAGGCCTATGTGCACATTCTATTTTTATTTTTTAAACTTGTATATGCAGCTTCCCTACCCCCCTTCTCCCACCCAGAAAAAAAAGTATCCCAATTTTTCCCACTTGCTAACTGGTCACCCTATATGGTTCACTCGGTCACTACAAACCCAGTTATCTATAAAAAGAAAAGGAATGCATCCGATGAAGTGAGCTGTAGCTCACGAAAGCTTATGCTCAAATAAATTTGTTAGTCTCTAAGGTGCCACAAGTACTCCTTTTTTTTTTGCGAATACAGACTAACATGGCTGCTGCTCTGAAACCAGTTATCTATGTTTCTAATCATCGAATCCCCCCATCACTATTATCTGTCTCTTCCTAATAATAACACCTAATAACCCCTAATAACTGGGGTCCCCTCCTCCGGAGGCATATCCTCAGGATCAGAGGATACCATGACATCATCTAGAAGGAGGGTCCCAACTCTGGGGATCATTTCCCTCCAGTCCAGTTTGATAGTCTCAGGGAAGGAGAACTTCATCCCACTCAACAGCACAGAGGCTGTCAGACTGAGGGTGGGACCACTCTAATGTGTCTGAGAAAGTCTCATTTATGTAGCTCTCTGTCTCCCTTAGCTCCAGTCCAGCCACTCAGGCCTCAAAAGGCCATACTCAGTCTCTGAGCACCATGAGCTGCTTGCACTGAATGCACACATATGCCATCTACCCACAAGGCAGGTAATCATACATGTTGCATTCAGTGCAATAAATGGGAGAGCCTCCACTCTGCTGCTGGACTTCTGCCTGCATTATTTTCACTCTTGCAGCTTTTGGTTTGTTTGTTTGTTTGTTTGTTAGTTTTTTGGTGGGGATGGGAGTGTCTGTTGACCTAAGTTTAGACATTGTGAGGCATATCTGGCTTTCATGCTCTGTCTCTCAATTTCATCACAAAACTCCCTTGTTTGCTGCTTCTGTTCTCTAGCTGCTCTGGTTGCTTAGAAGCTGGCTTTTTAAACCCCTGTTCTCCCTAAGTAGCTCTGCCTCTTTGTCTAAAGGATTTAGGAATCAATGGATGGCAGGCAAGAGCCTCATTAAGAAGCTCTCAGCCTTGCCTAGCAGACAGTGAGACTTAGCGCAAAGCCTCCACAAACAGACCACATTATAAACTTCAATCAAGCAGGCACATGGTAAGCAACAAGCACACTCTAAACAAACTAGCAGACAACAAATTCGCACCATGGGTCACATAGTCGCTCCTCCTTCATCAGGAGAACTCCCTCCCAAAATGCCCCTGTTCACAGGTGCCTCCTATCTCTGGTAGTGTGACCTAAACCCACAGACCTGAGCTTTGGGAAAGTTCAGATCCAGTTCCCAGCTTTTCAGCTCAGGTTTCTTTCTGTAGTTAATATAGGAGATGGTGTATGGAGACCAGACTAATTTCCAGCAGGTTTACATTCTGCACAGGTACATTAATTTTCGCTTGGCAAATTCCATTCTGTCAATCCTTTTAGTACCAAGTGCTGAAATAACTAGCTGACAGCACAAAGTGTTGAAATAAATAAGTATGAAATCATTAATAACCAAGCATAACAGTATAATCTTGGCTGCCTCCTGAGGTTTCAATATGATGTGGCACACAGGCAGCCTCCTTTGGTTTCTTCCTCTATTGACTCTTATTCTGGCCAACTCTGGCAAGTTTGGCAGTGGCAGGACCCACATGCCAGCTCTGGAATTACATTTTCCAGCGGTTGGAAAATGAGTTAGCACAGTCTCTTGGCTGGCTCTTAGAGTGATATCTGGGCCAGGTCTAAAACAACCTGTGGGACTGTTTCATGGCCAGGTTCCTGGTGGGCTATTTTGTCCTATTTTATTTCAATCTACCCATTGTATTATGAAGGAATTTGCCTTTCTGTAATATACAGAAGGATAAAGCCCTGGGGAAAGACAAAATCTACAGAATCTTCAAACTCCTTTTTGGCTTTGAGAAAAAATAGACACAAATAGTTGCAACATAATACCCTTTTCTGGTATTTATCGTATCATAGACACGTTTTAAACACTATAAAGATCTCCCTTATAGAATTTAATAGGACTGGAACAGAAAGGGTTCTGCAGAAATATATTAATTTTCTATAGAAATTACTCTAAACCCTGTAGAATTTTGTAGAGAATGAGATCCTTTCAATAGACGTTTTGAACCATCCCATAGAGATCAGTAGCGGAGAGAGATTTCTCTCTTTAGCTCGGTTGGATGCTTGTTTGCTTAAAAATATTTGGAAGTTTATTAAATGTTGTTAGAATTGAATAGAAAATGTGTTGACTTTTCTGCCAAAGCCCCGCAGGGAAGGCACTTTAAATTATTTTTCCATTTGCAGGACGCCCAACACTTCCATACAGGCAGGGGAACTCAGACTCAAGGAAACAAGTCTGAGCATTTCAGATCAGAGATTCATGAATCTGGGGAGTCACAAAAGAAAGGGGCCTGATCCTGAGCTAGAGTAAATCAGTGTTATTCCATTGAGGTCACTGGCTGAAATTCTGGCACCACTGAAGTTAATGGAGAAATTCCCATTTATTTCAGTGGGGCCAGGATTTCATCTGTTGAAGCTAATTTCCTCCTGCTGAGGCTCGGACCCAAGATATTTTCTATATTATGAATCGAGTACCCTGTACCACAGAGTCTTTCAGTCTATGATGCTTAAAACATCTCCATATCTACCAGATACTTAACTGCACATAAACATTTTGAAAAATATTTATGAAGGAACAAATAAAACATAGAAGAAGTATTTGAAAAGACTACCGATTCTGCGTTACCACTAGCATTTACTCTTAGATTGATGACAGGAAAATTAAGTGCTTAGCACTTTTCATTCTCAGAGGATTCAGAGCCATTAACACAGAGATCCTGAACTAGAGTAAAATCTGTGGTGATAAATACTGCAGGATGGGAAGTGAAGGGCCAGGAGGCTTCCCTTGCGGATTTCCCTCTTAATGTTTCCCTTGGGAGCTGCAGGAAAAGTAGGGAACCTAGCCTCCAAACCACACGCAGATCCATGAGGAGAGAAACTCTGGTGCTGTGGAAAAATAACCCTGTCATGGTGCTGCCCAGGTTCCCTCTCCCATTCAGCTTCATTGCCTGAGTTACATTTTAATTTTACATCTTTTTTATATATATTTTGCCTCAGTCCTCTCACTGGTAACTTTTTAAAAATGAAACCTTAGAGACAATTTTCATGGATGGCTGCTAGGAAAATGGCTGAATGCCATTCCCAAGTGACATGAAATCTTGGACGTTTATTGCCTGTGACTTCAGCTACTATTGTGTTACACTTTCAGAGTAGTTCTGAGACAGATAGGACTGAAAAATGGGGAAATACTCCTCTCTAACAATCCTTCCCTTTCTAGGATGGAGTTTCTAGGCCAGACACACAGCTAACTTAAATCAGCACAAATTCATAGAGGTTAAGTCCAGAAGGGGCCATTAGATCATCTAGTCTGACCTCTTGTATATCGCAGGTCATTAAATGTTACCCAGTTACCCCTATGTTGAGCCCAATAACTTGTGTTTGACTAAAGCATATCTTCCAGAAATGCATCTGGTCTTGATATGAAGACATCAAGAGATGTAAAATCCAGCACTTCCCTGGTTAGTTTGTTTAGTGGAACTATGCTGCTTTACACCATGTAAGAATCCGGCCCAATGTCTTTCCACAAACAGTACAATTCCTTTTATTATCATCTCTTCCATCTTTCTGCCTCTATAAATATTGACTTCCCTGTTTATTTAAGGTGGGTTACTTAGATTCATCTGCAAGCAATTTAGAAACTCTATAATGGATTTCTTGATTTTGGTAAGAACTGAGATTCAAGAACAATTGTCTTTGAAAAAGGATAACTACATAACTGTAACCGGAAACTATCAGTGTGTTTTAGGATGTAGTACAATGCCAATAATGGATAGTAATGAGCTTCAAGAGTTTTGTGAAACCTCAAAATTAAATTAAATGTCAGTATAATAATTGGCATGGAATAAAGTCTTCCTTTGTGCTATTTTTTCATGTCATTCTTCCATCTGATTGCCATTCCTGATACTCTTCTCTTCTTCCCTGTTTCTCTGCCCCTTTTCCTTTGAATATAATCAGCTCTTTGGCAGAGTTTCCTCACATGGACTCAGTGATTCCTCTTTCTCTCCTCTGCCCCACAGTTCTTTTTCTTTCCTTCTACCTAATGCTGAACAGCCTCAAAAAAAAACAAAAAACAAAACAAAACAGAAGAGAACCTAGAACGCAAAGAAAGGCGAAGAGCAGAAAACTCTATGAAGTCTACTGTGAATCTCACTATAGAGATCTATAGTTTACCTGTACTTACCTTAAATACTAGTTATAGGCGCTAAAAAAAACACTGGGATAAAGGACTTATCACATTTCTCCTTGAAAATTGTCCATCTATTTAGCTGCAGTGACAAAAAACCAGTTTTCATCTCTTACGTTAAATCTAGTAAGAATGCAGCAAAATCATTTGCTTATTAATAATGGAATGCAATCGAGATATAAAACAATAGGTGGCAATATGTCCTAGCAAGCTTCATGTGTAAAATCCAATGCCATTTGCAATATGCTGCCATATCCATTATCGATACTTCCACTCTGAGTCAGATGTAAAGCTTCAGAACACAGATTCTATATGTCCATGGAAGGCAATGTAATCCAACAAAACAGCATGTGTCCAGCCCCACAGATGAATGTACATCACAATGTTCTGTTGAAATCCATCAGTGTCTCATTCAAGCTGGGGCAGCCCCAAAGTTTCCAGCATGTGTGACGCTCAAGAAATTGACATTCATTTATTTTAAATCAGTTTTCTTTTATGAATCACATCACTCAGCTGCAGAATCACAGCATGGTTCCTGATTTGTTTACTTAAGAGAAATGTTTAATGAAAGCATTTAAATAAAAAGCAAATATATCCCACAGCTTCTCCTATGCTACTTTCTAACTTTCATACTTATTTCAGCTGTCTGACTCATGGGAATGGAGAGACCAGATCATGGCACTTAATGCTAGCAACGGCAGCAAGCTATGTGCAAATGAGGAATAGCAGGGATCAACAGAACTGATTCTACACACATAGTGAGAGAAGCTCTTCCAACAAAGTATGAAGAAATGGATCTTGCCCTGCAGAACATCAAAGCTGAGTATTGAAATGTGCCCCAGTGCACTCCAAAGGAATCTGACTGCAGGAGCTAGGCAGTGTGAGAGGCAGTCTGGTCCAATGGAGAGAGCACTGGATTTGGTGTCAGGAGACATAGACCCTTTTTCTGGCTGTATTATCAATCTGCTATATCACTGTGGGTAAGTTGCTTCACTTCTCTGTGCCTCAGCTGCCCTTCCTATGCTTTGTCTGTTTGATCTATTTAGACTGTCAGCTCTTCAGGGCAGGGACTGTCTCTTGCTATGTGTTTGTACAATGTCTCGTCACAATAGGGTTCTGATCTTGGTTGAGGCCTTTTTATGCAATTGAAATGCAAATTAATGACGATAATACTTTGTTTGCCAGAAGAGTCTCTGGAGAAATCTGTTACCAGAGTAGTGGAAGAATTAGAGCTGGTTGGGAATTTTCCATCGGAATGTGTTTCTGAGGCTCAAAAAGAGCAAATCAAATTTCCCACTGACAGCATCAAAAATCACCGCTCTGCCATTCCCCACCTGGAAGGCTCTTTTCAAATTAATTTTCCCTTTGTGGGCAGAAAATAAAATTTACAAGAGCCTTCCAGGGTGCCAGAGGCTGAGCACCCCAGCTCTCTACCTCTCCAAGGGCTGAAGGGTTTTTCTCTTTCTCCTCTTCCTGTGAAAAATTTTGCACTTTTGAAACAAGATGGGGAACTGCAGCTCAGAGAGACTAAGTCTATGTCTACACTAGCACTTTTGTTGGTATAACTTATGTTGTTCGGGGTGAAAAATGCACCCCCCTGGGTGTTGTAAGTTACACCAACAGCAGTACCAGTGTGGTCAGCACTATGTCGGTAGGAAACGCTCTCCCACTGATATAACTACTGCTGCTCGGTGGTGGTGGTTTAATTATGTTGACAGGAGAGCTCTCTCCCATCGGCATAAAGCAGCTATAGGGGAGATCTTACAGTGGCACAGCTGCATTGGTACACCTGAGCCGCTGTAAGGTCTCTAATGTTGACATGGCCTAAGTGACTTGTCCACGATCACTCAGGAAATCTATGGTGAAGCAGGAAATTGATTCTAGGTCTGTGAAGTGCTAACCTACTGCCCTAATCATTGGAGAACACTTCCCGTCTATGGATGTGAGCTTTACCTCATAAGAACATAGGAGCTCTCACACTGGGCCAGACCATGTTCTATCTTGCCCAGTATCCTGTCTTCTGACATTGGCTCATACCAGAGCTTCAGGGGGAGTGTACAGAACAGAGCAATTATGAAGTCATCCTCTGTCTGTCCTCCACTCCCAGATGATCATAGTCAGAGGTTTAGGGTTGCCCCAAGCATGGAGATGCGTCCCTGACCATCTTGGCTAATAGTCATTAATGGACCTATCCTTCATGAACTTATCCAGCTCTTTTTTTAACCCATTTATACTTTTGGCTTTCTCAACATCCCATGGCAATGAGTTCCATAGGTTCTTTGTGCATTGTGTGAAGAAGTACTTCCTCTTTTTTGTATTAAGCCTGCTGTCTATTAATTTCATCAGGTGTCCCCTGTTTTTTGTATTGTGGAAAAGGGTAAATAACACTTTTATATTTACTTCTTTTCATACCGTTCATGATTATATAGACCTGTATCATATCCCCACTTAATTATCTCTTTTCTAAGATGAACAGGCCTATACTTTTTAGTTTTTCCTCATATGGAATCCGTTCCATACCCTCGATTGTTTTTGTTGCCCTTCTCTGAACCTTTTCCAATTCCACTATATCATTTTTGAGATGAGGTGACCAGAAGTAGACACAGTATTCAAGGTATGGGTACACCATGAATTTATATAGCGGCATTATGATATATGTTCTGTTTATTTTATTTCCCTTTTCTAATAGTTCCTAACATACTGGTAGCCTTTTTGACCCCTGCTGGCATTGAGTGGATGTTTTAAGATAATTATCTATGATGTGTCCAAGAACTCTTTCTTGGGTGTAACAACTAATTTAGATTTCAGAGTAGCAGCCGTGTTAGTCTGTATCCGCAAAAAGAACAGGAGTACTTGTGGCATCTTAGAGACTAACAAATTTATTAGAGAATAAGCTTTCGTTGAATCCGATGAAGTAGGCTGTAGCCCACAAAAGCTTATGCTCTAATAAATTTGTTAGTCTCTAAGGTGCCACAAGTACTCATGTTCTTTTAACTAATTTAGAACCCATTATTGTATATGTGTAGTTGGGATTATTTTTCCAGTGTGCTTTACTTTAAATTTATCATTGAATTTCACTGGCCATTACCCAGTTTTGTGAGACCCTCTGTAACTCCTTGTACCATTCTTTGGATTTAACTATCTTTAATAATTTTGTATAATCTGCAATCTTCGTCATTTCATTGTTCACCTCCTTTATGAATGAATATGTTGAACAGCACAAGTCCCAGTACAGATTTTGGAGGAACCCACTTAGACCTCCTCCACTTATTTCAATTTTCTCTCAGTTAAAATAATGAAGGTGATTGAAAGGCGGGGTTTTCAGAAATGCTTAGCAAGCCCTGGCCTGACTGCTTGTAGACTTCAACGGGAGCTGAATCAACACTGAGCGCTTTTGAAAATCTCACCTATAAAGCCAATTTGTTGTTTGTTTCAGCCATCGCAGCCATGAAAATAACAAAAGATCCCCCTCAAACCCCTTTATTAAATTGTACCATTTTTACCATAATTCTACCTATCACAGTTGAGTCTCAACTATTGCATGTCATTTTTATCTTAATGATGACACATCGTGGCTATAGTGAGATGTATGTGTTGCATCTACGTATATTCAAGGTTTTTTCCCCCCATTTATCAATGTGAGAAGTTATTGAAAAAATATTTGCAAACTTAACACACATATCCTTAGGGTCCTGCATGAATGCTGCAGCTGGGGAGCATGCTTCTCAGTGCAGGTAAATAGATACTAGCTAGCTGCACTTGAGCTAGCATGCTAAAAGGAGCAATGTAGCCAAGGTAGCACAAGCAGCAGTTCAGGCTAGTACAAACCTGCCTGGACCTCCTGAGTACATACTCAAGTGGCTAGCCCAAGTTGCCATCTGTGCTACCCCAGCTACACTACTATAGCGCGCAAGTTTGAGCAAAGTTGGCACATCTGTTTACCTGCGCTGGGGAGCATGCTCCCAGCTGCCATGTAGACATACCCATAGAAACACTGGAGAACTATAAATAGGGTAATTTGGGAGAAAATATACATATAGCTTTCACTTCCCTCGATGTCACTCTGAGACATTTTTGGAAGGACTGAGCCTCTCAAATATCCCTCTTCAATATAGGCATGCATATACCTTTCTAAAAATATGCTCTAGTTCAAACACAAGCTGTCGGGCTAGATGCAGGAACCACTGGGGAAAATCCCATGGCCTGTGTTATGGAGGAGACCAGACTAGATGATCTGTCCTTAAAATCATGGAAAATCTTGCAGTTGACACTATTTTTTACTTTAGTGTGGGAAACTGGAGTAATGAAGAGAACAGTGGAATTTCATTAGTGGAAATTGGTCTTGCTGGTGTCCTTCCCCTGTGATTACTGGATGAGACTAAAAGTGGCTTCACAGGTGAAAAGTCTTAGTGGAAATTCCACTAGAAAATTTTCCTCTGAGGTTCCATTTGGCAACTACAGTAGAACCTCAGAGTTACGAACACCTCAGGAACAGAGGTTGTTCGTAACTCTGAAATGTTTGTAATTCTGAAAAAAAAATTACAGTTCTTTCAAAAGTTTACAACTCAATATTGACTTAATACAGCTTTGAAACTTTACTATTCAGAATAAAAATGCTGCTTTTAACCTTCTTAATTTAAATGAAATGAGCACAAAAACAGTTTCCTTACCTTGTCAATTTTTTTTAAACTCTGCCTTTATTTTTTAGTAGTTTACCTTTAACACAGAACTGTACTGTATTTACGTTATCATCTCTTTTTTTTTTGTCTCTACTGTGTCATGATTGCATACTTTCAGTTCAAGGGAGTTGTGTGGTTGACTGTCAATTCATATCTCTGGTGTTCATAATTGTGAGGTTCTGTTGTAGATTTTGATTGAGCTTGGGCAAAGAAATGCAACTAGTTCTGGGTGTTTGTGGATATGAGAAGGAAAAAAGAGTCTCTGAAGAAAACAGTATGAGGATAACTCAACCTTGCTTTTAACTATGGTAAAATACAGATCATCCTTAACAATGGATAGTTTGAAATTTCAGCCATTAATCTATTTAGGTTAGGAATAATGTATTGCTCAAATCCCACTGAAAAAAAATCAGTGTTGAGCACCTAATTCCCTTAGGGTCTTTTGAAAATCTCAGCCGTAATCTTTATTAAACATATTCATTTCTTGGAAAAGCTGCAGTTCAGTTTGAACAGGAAAAGGAGTTGGCCTGAGGGGATTCAAGTGGCGGGGGCAGAAGAAGGGAAATCGAAAACCAAATGCTTTTCTTTCTGGAGCTACGCAAATGCTTGCTGGATATTTTAATGAACTTTATATTTGGTTTCACAGTCCAGAACCCACATTAATAACTTCAGTTACTAAATATTTAACCACCTAAAAAACCCCTTTTTTAAAATCATCATTATTTGCTGTGTACTCCTGGTGTTTGTGGAGGCCCCATCACTGGCACATATACAGCCCAACTTCTGCCAGTGTTGTTGCTTCCTGGCAGGTTGTCTTATTAATTCAGACACAGACTAAGGCCTAACTTCCTTGTTCTGGAGGAACAAGGAATTCAAACATTTCTGAATACTGAAAACGGTCGTCATCAGTAGTTCTTAGATTTAACTGGGACTTGGTCCTGCTTTGAGCAGGGGGTTGGACTAGATGACCTTCTGGGGTCCCTTCCAACCCTGATATTCTATGATTCTATGATTCTATGATTCTTCATGTAGTGATAGAGGCTGCAATATTTGCGTTACAATAGTACAGAAGAATACTTCATTTAAAAAAATAATAAAGTGCAATGGATTGTCTTTCAATTTTATAAAAGTATTTCTTATTTTACATCTGATATCTGTTTACTAGACCTACATTTTTAACCTAAATCACTTGCCAGAGTTCGTTTCAGTACAGGTCCATATCCTGTTTTTCTTGTACACCTAAAACACTTTTGAAAGTTAGTGGGAGGGTTGGGACTATAGAAATGAAACCACGGGGGATGTTTTGTAGTTACATGTGGTATCTTAGCTGGCCACAAAGCACAGCTGTTACTGGCACAAATCCAAGAGAGCTCATTAGGAAGTATATAATATTGCAGAAGTTGAAGAAGTTTTGTTTCAAATTGCTTTCAAAATGTGGTATTAGAAGATAGGCTGGACTTCAAAAACCAAAAACGAGGAGGATTCGTCTTGTGGTTAGGTCATAGGACTTTGAATCAAGAGATGGAAACTTTGTCAGAGACTTGTGTACTAATGGATGAGTCACATAATGTCTCTATGCTCAGTTTTCCTCTCTGTAACTTGAGAATAACACCTACCGCACAGGGCTAAATTAATTGATGGTTAAGTGCTGTGAGGGTCTGAGATGGAAAGTACTATACAAGTTCAAAATATTATCAGTCTCCAGAAGAAAGATGGAATGTGGGTGAAGGGTGATAATTCCATACCTGACATGCTGGTGACTTGTGAAAATATTTGGGCAGCAAGGTTTTACAGGAGACTTGAAATTTTTGTTTATTTTGTTGAACAGAATAAAAATTTTACAGCATTTTTCTGTCTTCAGAAACAACAGTCCATTCATATTTCCCAGGCTCCAGTATTGCCCATGATGTGACTTACCCGGTCGCCCCACATTTCACAACATGGACGGAGGAGCCCAGGAGATGTTAGTGCATCAATAAAAAAAGGTTGAAATGTTCTTGAATGAAACCTGAACTTTGCCATTGTTCCACTTTCCAAGATACAATATTAATGATTTATGGTGACTTATGACAATGTGAGTCATGGACATTTACATGATTATATAATGCACCATAAATTACATAGTATATAATATTAAATGCTGACATTTCTTTGTTGTTTTTCTCTTTCATTAGTTCTTATTACAGTGTAAGAGCTCAGCCATGTAAATGTTGGGCTAAATCCAAATTCAAATTAAACCCAAATTCTTAAACACTTGGCACACACCCCTAATTAAAACCAGCAGTAATCCCTCTTGCTATAAAATACAACTTCTGATAATAAGTAAAAACATTGCATTTCTAAACCTAGTCTTTTATATATATATATATATATATGATTCTAGTGTGTTTGCAAAACTTTGGTAGGGTCAGTCTCATTTATGAGCTGCTTTAACTGCATTTTCCTCATACCTTTTAAACTTGGTGCTTTATGTTGTACATAGTAGGTCAGGTTCATGTAATCAACTAAAAAAATACTTGAACTGGGTCACAAGGGGTTCAGTCTAAATTGTTTAGCTTTTCCTTATCTTACGAGCCTGCCTTTCCTTCAGCTTTGAGTCCAGGTCTTTCCCTTATAGTGGCCACTTCATTACATTTCATGATGTATGTTGACCTCTCTGACTATTTATACCGAAGCCCCTTTGTTTTCAATTTTTACTGATTTTTACTGAAAAATCCCCAGGTTTTACAAAAACTATTATTCAGTTTGTACTGATTTTCACCCAAATTTTGGACCACTCAAGGACATGAAAACACTGATTATATATTATATATACTGATTATATTATATTATACTGCATCCAATGAAGTGAGCTGTAGCTCACGAAATCTTATGGTCAAATAAATTTGTTAGTCTCTAAGGTGCCACAAGTATTCCTTTTCTTTTAGATTATATTAAGAAAATCCAGTACATTACATTAGGTAGATGTGTTTATGTTAAAAATAAATTAGTCTAAGTGTAAATGCAGGGCTGTCTGTTAAAATAAGGCAATGCAATAGAAGAGACACTGTGTATCATACAGATGTATGTGCATGCAGTTATGTATGCTAATGTACAATTCATAAAATAAACCATAGCATTAAACTGCTTTTCCTTTCAATAGTCTTACTTTCTCTCTTGCTTTTTTCTATCCTCCCATCCCCAATATTAACCCAGATACTTATCCAGAAAACTGTGAAGTTAATGTTTGCACTGATTTTCACCTGCCTTTTTTTTTAACAAAAATGTAATAAACTGATACATTCCCAGGAAATTTTACACAAAATAAAAACAAAAAACGAAGGGCCTTGTTTCTACCATGCAATGTTCTCATTGATAGGACGATTAAGGCATTGAAGGGTTTGGCTTGGTTCAGATAATTACAGCAACCTTAACTGGTGCTGACATGAGGCTTTTAATTTTAATTTATAATTCATGTTCTTAATTTATTAGTTGTGTGACAATGTGCTGTTTCATAGTTTTAGAGCTGGCGTGTCCTGCAAAAGAATATTAATAAAGTTTTGATATTTCACAACCAAAACTAGAAGTGGTCTAGGTCTTCTGCATCTTATTTCATCCAGACCCCTGAAGTTCTGGAGTATGGAAGTGCTAATGAATGTTGCAAGCATGTTACCTTGATTGTGTTGGACTTATCGGGCCTGATCCACAGCCCATTGAGTGCAATGAGAATCTTTCCACGACTTCAGCGAGCTTTGAATCAAGCCTATAGTGCTGATATTACTGTTAAGTGACCTTGTAGTCTCCTTACTGAGGGGTTAGCACAGGCAGGCATAGTCCCTGGAATATGAGCTCAGCAAACAGCTGAACCACATCAATTTATTACTAGAAGAGGTGGCTCCCCTCCTACTGCTGGTGTTGCTGGTAAAAACAGTTTTGCTTTCTACTTCAGCTGGGAAGCTCCCACTCCCACCTCTGAGCTTCCTCTGAGTGTTACTTCCTGAAACAGGTGGTCTTCCTAGGAGCCACAGCCACAGCCACTAGATGTGAGTGTGCCAAAAACACCCACACGACCACCCAGCACAGTAACTCTGTTACAATACAGTGTTTCAAGCTCTTGAGATTTTATCACAAGTTTCACAGTATTTGTTGTTTTTCCTAAAGCCCCAACTTCTGGAATCCTGTAATTAGGTGAGAATGTCAGCGCTCATTTATTTATTTATTTTAAAGTAAGTTTCTAGCCCTCATGGTTGCAGAGAAAAGCTTGAAAATGTGATCCAAGTGCTCCCTAAAGACTCAACAATTAAATAAAAATAATACAAACTTTATTATTTTAAAAAAACTCCCATGGTTTTTAATCTAATCTCATGATTTTTGAACACTTGCAGTTAGCAATACTCTAATCATTAAGTCTTACTGTAGCTGGCTGGGGCATTGACCTGAGATATGGGTAACCCAGGTCCAGGTCCCTACGTTGCCCATTCAGGATATAGAGTGTGAGAGAGAGACTGACTCTATCTCACATATGTATATAAACCATCTTGAGACCCATATGTGTCCACAAAACATTTGCAGCTTTGAAAGCACAGCATATTTCAGCAAAATTTTGTTTAATCAGAAATGGTGCAACCAGCTCTAGTCTTCAGCATCTGCTTTAGTTCTTTGTTGAACTGGGGCCCATTCAGCAAAGTACTCATGCACTTGTTGAAGTACCGGTGACGTACTTATGAGAGAACTTCACTATTGAAATGAATGTGAATTTGGTGCCATTTCTCTCCCTAATGGCTTGAACGTAAGCAAATGGTTAAGTACTTTGCTGTATCAGGGCTATGCCATTAAAGTTATTGAAATCAATGGGAGTTAGGCACCTAAATACTTTTAAAAATCTGGCCCTAAATGCCTGATTCAAACCTCTGAAGTCAATGGAAGTCTCTCCATGTGTGAGAGTGAGGGTGGGTAACTCAACTCCACATTAGCTTAACCAATCCATAGGCTCATCTAGTTGGATTCAGTTCTCATCAGGATACAAGTAGAACTCTGTGGCCATGGAGACATACTGCACTGCAAAGCTCCAGCTAGTGCTTGCCACAGAGCCAGCCAAGGCCAGGAGATGCCCTTAATAGAATGTTACCTGTAATAGAAGCTAAAAGCTTTCTGCGGGCAGTCATTCAGTATTGCTGAATATTTATCTTGGTTTTGTTAATCCACTTTAGAGAGGGTTTTCTCCCCACTCCCTCCTGGAAGTGTAAAAGGAATATTTTATTTAGAATATTATGCAATGTGTAGTTGTCTAATATCTTTTACCTTGGTAGACTACATAAATATTTTCAGTAGGACAAGTGGTAAATACAACAAGGACTTCTGAAATATGAGATGGTTTCAGAGTGCTAGTGACTGCAAGGAGCAGTGGAAAATCTGTGCAAACTCTTTCCAGCATAATGTTCCTAATAGACAAAGCTGCATAACTACTTAAATTCTGGTGCAGAAAATTGAATCTGCATACATCATTTTAAATATACTATTATTAGTGCATTGTTATTGCACAATTTGTGTCACTCAGTGGGGTTAACAGAGAAGAGAATTAATTCAGTACTACTACGTTTTCAGTCATTGTTCAGTTACAGATCTTAGAAGTAAAAACTTAACAACCTCCCCCTCTCCCTTTCCCACACACATAGACACAATGGAAGAATAATCATTTTCTTTCCATTAAATTTTGTTGGCAAAAGTGAAGATTTTAATTGTGTGAGAACTTCAGTACTACAGTTTGAAAGCAGATGCTCTGACATTTTAGCTAAAACTTACAGAATTAATAAACTGATATTTTAACAACTTAAATAGAAACAGTTTGTTTTCTAGTGGTAGAATATAGAGGAGGTAGCAGGTGGAGGGAGGAATATAGTAGTGTAATAGCTGAACTAGAGATTAAAAAATTAGGAGCATTTATGGCATCCAAAACAAGGACATCTTTTAAGGGCCCCCAAAAGCCAAGGAGGTTACTAACTAATGACTATTATTATATTGCATGATTTAAGTTGATCTTAGTACATAAGGTGAGTGTGTGCAGTGTGGGTGCAGAACTGGTCATGGCAAAACTGCCTAAGTCACAGGGTGAAATCCTGCCTGTCTGAAGTCAATGGGAGTTTTGCCATTCACTTTGATGGGACCAGAATTTCACCATAGATGTTTGGACAGTATTTATCATAGACAAGTCAGTTGCAAAGTCAGTTAGTTTCAAGAGGTTTCAATGAGTATTTCACACTGCTTTTTGTCCTACTTCTTATGTTCCGCAACTGTTTATCTTGAGTTTGAACTCCTTCCCAACTCACCCCACTAAAGGCTAATGCAATGCCCCCTGAAGCCAATGGAAAGCTCCCTCTGATGTCACTAGGCATTGGATAAAACTGTTGGGACATTTAGCACACTGGATTGCCTATAGCTTCAAAGTAACGGTAATTTGTATCAGTTGTTTCCACAAATAGCTGGAAACAGTGTTAATTTCTTTCTGTGAAAATCAGCCTATGAATGATTGTTCTAATCATGTAACATGATTGAGCATCTGCCTCATAGTTTGGATGCTGGAGTGTCTGCAGAACTAGACAGCACTGAATTCTCTCTCTCATTATCCAGATTGCTTGTGCTCTATCATTTTCAATTAATGGCAGTTTAATTATCTTTTAGTCTTAATAAAAGCAGCTGTTGTCTTTTTCTGATTCACCTCCAGACTCAAACGCTGTGGAGATCACTTTTGGCTTTTACAATGAGAGCCCATATATGGGGAAGATCAAACCTCCTCAGAACAGACTCATGAGCTTCCCTAAAAGATATTTCCTGGAGCCAGATTGCCATAGATGTAAACCTGTAAGGATTAGATTTTTATCTGTAAATGAGGGTAACCATTGATTTTGCTATACACACACAAACTGATGAAAAATATGTTCATCAATAATAATTGAATTGTACAGATAGGCAAACTAAGAAAATGCTGCTTGAGAACTTATTGAAGTTTGATTTAAGAATATTTATTTTGCTTATTTTGACATGTGACATTGACAATTTGTGTTTTAATGATTATAACACTTTAATTTTCAAATCCAATGATCATTTGCCCCCATAGTGTCTGAACACCCCCATAATTTCCCACAACTGTGAACATTTAAATAGATAACAATAAAAAGGCTTATAAACCATAACTTTGCACAACTGTGCAAATTAAAATAAAAATACAAAAAAACTCTTTAAAATAAACATCAATATTATCCATTGAAATTATTTTAAAAATATGAATTTAATTCTGCTGAGCCTACATATGAGATCAGGGACTCACTCTTTCTCTCTCTCAGTGAATGTGTGCGTGTGTGTGTGTGTGTGTAAAACACTAAAAAAACCCTTTCTTATGCCAATAGAAAGATGAGAATTTTCCACCTTCCTGCTTAATTGGCAATATAATAGTTTGGACTGTACTTTTAAGAGGTTTGGACATGCTAACTAGTATTATCCTGTCCAAATGGCATTAGCGCTTTAACACTCACTTATGCTGCACTCTGCATGCAAGAAGACTTCTTGAAGTTATAGCATAACCTTAATTTCTAAACTCTTTCCAGACTGTCAATCTGTCATTTTGATGAAGGCATAAATGGAGTATTCAAAGCAACTGAAAGTGTCTAAAATAAAATAAAATGGCAATTTGATAAAATATTACACCATATTTTTTCTAGAAGAGACTGCCTCCCTTTTTGTTTGCTTGTTTAGAATCACCAAGGTATATCTGAGTTTATTAGGAGAAAAAAATATGTTCTCAAGTTTTGCACTTGATGTATTTGCAAGCTACAAACATGCAGGCGTGAAATCTGGCACCTTCAGAGTTACACATTTGTACTTGCAAATTCACTTAAGATTTATAGCCACTAGTGGCAGATGATGTCATCAGCCAATGCACATATTCCCTACCTCATTTTCCCAAGTTTGGATTTACATTCTTTATGGAATGTTGAGCTGGCAACGAGTGTTGATAATGAGTAACAAATAGCAGGGACAGTGTCAAATTATTTTTAATAGCAGAACATTATTCCTGTGTGGTTAATATGCTGCGAAATGTTAATGCATCAGCAACTTTTTTACTGTATAAATGTATTTCCCACAATATTAGCAAGGTTTCTGCCTTACCTGTAATTTGAAAATTGCTAATGCAGAGAGAAAATGACTAATGTAGAGGTGTTACCCTCTAGGGAACTGGGTCAAATTCTGCTTGCCTTATTCATGCAAAATTCCCATTAAAATCAATAGAAATTTTTATATGCCTAAAACAAGTAGGTCTTGGCCAATATTCATTGTAAATAAGTTACATTTGAGAAATGTATTTCAATTAATGGACCAAATTCTTCTCTGTTCCACTGGTGTAAATCCAGAGTAACTCCACAAAAGTCAAAGGACTTTCTTTGGACTGACACCAGTGCAAATAAGAGTCGAAGAGTCTGACTCTGTTCATGAAGTTGCTATTTATCCAAAATATGCTCATACAAGCTATTCACATCTTTTCTGTTTTAGTTGTGACTCAGAGTTGTAGACTCAGTGTGAAATGAATCACAAAAATCTCAGATTTGTAACAAATGACAATTACAAGGAAAGAGACAAGGCTCATTTTGTATAGTGATTTGAATAGGGGCAGAGAAATTCTTTGTTGACCATATGAGGCAGTGATAAATCACTGAATGGAACATGTACTACCTGATCCATGAATTATGGGCATTATATTTCCTGCAGGGAGCTGAAGAAACATTTCACGGAAGAATTAATGACATGTGCCAACATCTTTAGGGAAAGATGTTGATGCCCAAGAGTAAAATGGATCTAGATGTGCCAAGTACTATATAAAGTATGTCTGTCATGGAACACTAACTATTTCATGAGAAACTATCATGTTATGCCTAGTAATGGGGTAGAGGTATTGGTGGGGAAAACCCAAAATGTACTATTCTGGTGTTGATCAGTTTTCTTCTTTTCTTCATAGAGAACATGGACTTCTGTAAGCTATTTTTTCTTGAAAGAAATTAACTTAGCTTAAGCAAGGGAAAGTGTGAGCTTCTCACAGGGAAAGTGTGAGCTTCTCACAGTGAAAGCAGATGATCAGTGTGGGTTATTTTAAGATCCTGATTCCATTGCAGCCTCAACCCTGTATTCATAATATATAATGTTCGAACATGGTTGCTCCCATTCTGGCTTTGGGATGTGTTCAGATACATTTTTCCAAACTGCAAGTAGTCTTGAGTCATGCTTGGCAAAGTCTTTGTTGTAATAATTTATTTAACATATTTATCCTTTTTTCTCTTTATAAATTACCCACCAACCAAATTAATAACTTTATAAAAAATTGAATTCATTTTAAATGTAAAATAACCATCAGCCTCACTTTTATCCTTAAGTAATTTTTCATAGTTATGAGCTGCTAAAAAAAATGGAGTTGATGGACAGGCTCTCTTTAGGAAAATACTGTATTTGCACCCATACACAAAAAGTGACTCAAGACGGGATTCACTGGGGGGAAGTGAATGTACCTAATTTAAGAATATGTTTATAGTGCTTGGGTGTGTATAATTATGTAGCAGAGAATAATTGCTTACATTTCGTGCCCCACCATGTACTATGTCCAAGCACTGCCATCATGCATCATAACAATTCACCAAAGGGGACCTGTTATGATAACTGGGCCTATAGATTTAATTCTGAGCTCAGCTGTAAAAAGTCTGTGAAAGTCCATAAGATGTTACAGTAACCTATAATAACAAATATTGATGGGAAAAGATACAAAAAGGAGATAGACTGAATTAGTTTTAAAAAAAGGCCTCCTGTTATGGTTCAATGAGTATGTTAAAATCCTGCTTGGTAAAAACAGAAAATGTGGAGCCAGAAATTGGTGTGTTGGATATGAGGCCTAATTGGTGGACAAAACAATGAGAGGATGAGCTATTCCACACGTCATTCCCTTTGTGAATCTGTAAAGAAAGAGACCTTGGGGGGGAGAATACCAAAGAACAGATGGAGCAAATTTCACCATCATGGCTGCCGCTCCTGCCATCTCCTGCAACCCTAGGCCAGTGTCATCCTAATCCTGAGAGATATCCTAACCAGACTGGGCCAGAGAGATGGATCCAATTGACTACCCCTACCAGCTCCATCTGAATCCCAGACATCACCTGGGCTGAAATGGGATCACACTTTAACAAAAGAAGCAACAACAACAGCTCCAGCTTCTCTCAACTAATTTCTTCTCTTTAACCAAAAGAACAGCTATTACCATCTTTGATATCATCTGTCAGACAAAGGGGGTTTTCCTTCTTAAACTCTCCCCAGTTAAAGGGCAAGGGAACAAGAATTGTTGTGAAGATGAAAGCCTGACTTAATTCTTTACAATTCAAATGCTGTAGTTTTTTTTCCCTTCTTTTGTGTATCTTTAATAAAGTGTTAAAAGGATGTTTAATGGTGTATTTGTCATGATACTAAGCAGGCTGAGGTCTCTGTATACTAAACCCCAAACCTTGTTTACACTGTTTAATATTGGACAGTGACTGGATTGTGTGAACACCTTTGGCCCATTTACTCCATCTAAATTAGTACAATAGACCCTTTCATGCAGCGTAGGAGGTGTTGTCTGATCAGGGAGCCCTACATATTGAGGTGAATGGGAGCATGAGGCCCCAAATTAAAACTCTCGTGAGTTTTACAGTGGTGACATTTCTGAACTAATATTTTCAGTGCTTAGCCAAAAGTTTTCACCTAAAATATCTTCATTTTCAGTGTTTCACTGAAAACTTGAAATTTTTCACAGAAAATTTCTCTGAGAAAAGAGGCTCTTTCACCTATGCAGCCCACACTAACTTAACTCTTGTATATAAAAAAGATGACATTACCAGATATGGATTGTAATCTCTTTGAGGCAGGGACTGTCTTTTCATTATAAACATGCACAGGGGCTAGCAGAGCGAGGCCTTGATCCTGGTTAGCTCCTCTCAGTGTTCTGACAGTACAATAATAATGATAATAAACATTATGACCCAAATATTCAGTTGGTGGAAATCAGCGGAGCTCGCTTGGGATTAAGAATTTGGTCCCATGAATCTGTTCACCATGGAAAGAGAGCTTCAGGATCTACGGCTTAATCCAAATTCCACTGAAGTCAATCGAAAAACTCCTACTGATTTTCATAGGTTTTTGATCAGGCCTTTAGAGAAGTATGGGACAGGTTTACTTGCTTTTAAGGAGACCTTGTTCAAAGAATCTATATCCATTTAGCTCTTCACAAATAAAATAATTTATTTAACATATTTATTCTTTTTCCTCTTTATAAATTATCTACCAGCTAACTTGATATCTTAATCTGAAATTTTTTAAAAAAGTAAAATAATCATCAACCTCACATGTTTATCCTTAAATGAGTTGTCACTATACTGCATACTGTGATTACTCAGAACGTTGCAGTGTTTTCTCTTATGAAACCACAGCTTCCTACCACTTAAACTCTGTTACATATGGACAGTGTAGGATCTTAGAACTGCTCAATTGTGTGTCAATTTCTCTGCAGTAGAGAGCAGTAGAACACATCTGTTCATTTACCCATGCTTTCTATCTAATTCTAAGAATTTTTTTTTTGTAAAGTACATCTGGTAAGGTTTGCTTTTTAAATCTATCATTATTAGAACAATGCAAAATATTCACTATAAAACCCTGAAACCACATGAAACTCACCTGCTTTCATGTTCCATTGTAGATTTGAAATTCAGCCCAGCTTCTTTAAACATTCTGCAAAGTTCACAAATCTTTCAGACGCACCTGGCTGACATATAGTTTTGCATCCAAACTATCCAGAACTCAGTTTACATATGAAATCAGGTGAAACGCCTTGGTTTGGACTCAATTTCACAGTGTGTGTTTTGGTTTATTCAAACCCCAAACTCAAAGTAAATCACAAGGTGAGCTAATCCCCTTCACTACCCAAACGTTCACCCTGCTCTGCTATGTATGTAAGAAACGTGATAAACAGGTCTATCTCTGAAGTCCTAACTCAGGCAAAACTCCCACTGAACTGAGGCCAAATTCCCATTTAAAGGGAATGTAGAACTGGCAGGGAATGTTGATAGTGAGCAACAAATAGCAGAGAGAGAGTCAAACTATTTTTAACACCAGAATATTATTCCTGTGCGGTTAATAAGATGCTGCAAAATGTTGATGCATCAGCAACCTTGGAAGTGTGTAAATGTGCTTGCCATGATATCAGCACGTGAATGGGAGTTAGCCTGAGATAGGACTTATTTGTTTAATATAGTATGCTCTGTGCTGTACAAAACAGGCAAAGAAGACCCCCCAAGGGTCCGAGGATTACAGGTTAAAAACCACTGTTGTATACAATCAGCTGATTCAGTTGCTTATCACTTGACGTTCAATCCCCCTGTCTTTATAGCACAGTAAATCTTTGAATTGGATTCTTCAGAAAAGCAAAATCTAAACTGAACTTTTCTCTCCTGCTGAGTGTAGACATCATGCTGTCTTCTCCCACACTTGTTAGTGTCAGGTTTCGGAGTAGCAGCCGTGTTAGTCTGTATTCGCAAAAAGAAAAGGAGTACTTGTGGCACCATATTAGTCTCTAAAGTGCCACAAGTACTCCTTTTCTTTTTACTTGTTAGTGTGAAGCTTATTTACTGCTTCTATGTTAATTGAGGTAAACACTCATTCCTTTGTTTAGACTAGACCCATTTAACAAATCCCCCTGATATACCTGGTTCACACACACAGTTATAATTCATAACTCTTAATACCCATCATGTATATACATCACGCAAGACTGTTAATGATCAGTGAGTTATTAGTTTTCCAGTGATACCTCACAAGGCATATTTTTTACAAAGATCATGGCAATAGTTTGCAGGGTGTGAATACAGGCGTGCTTAGTGTCACAGTTGGTTCTTAGTTTCTGTGGGAATTTGTTCCACAGTTTTGGACCAATCCCTGAGAAAGCTCTGTCTCCTGCATAGACAAGCTTTATCCATGTGATAGAAAGTTCTGTTGTGCCTGAGGAGCAGAGTTATTAGCCATGATCCTCATCCCAGATCTTTAGGTGATCTTTTAGATATCCTGGGTTTAGGCCATTGAGTCCCTTGAAGATAAGGACCAAGCATTCAGTTTGACTTGTTATTCTGTAGGAAGCCAATGTAGACAGCCAAGAATTGGTCTGATGTGGTTTTGTTGCTGAGATATGTTCTGCACTCTGATTTAGTTACAGTTTGCGAAGGGCTGATGGCTTCATGCCCAAGTACATTGCATTACAGTGCAGATGGGAGGTGACAAAGCCGTGTATCATAACAACAATTATAATTAATAATAAATAATATAAAGGCATGACTCAGTCTATTTTATCCACTGATGTCCATGGGAGTTTAGGGCCCACAGGGCCTCTGATGACTGAGATCATAAGAACTAAAATTTGTTAATGTTCCATTCCTTCAGTCAAATTAGAGTTACAGGCCTTCAAAAGGAAAATTAATAACCTTAAAAGGAGGAGTCTTGGGACCAATTGTTTCAATTCACCATAAATTAAATAAAGGAACAAAGGTTACAGTAGGAAATAACCTTTTAAAATTAGGTGTTGCTTTAATGGCTAACTGACACTAGTTAGTTGTGGTGATATTAACTGTCCACAACAAACTTAAAACTGATGAAAGGAAACTTGTTAAAATACACACTACAAATAGCCTATGGAACTCACTGCTACAATATATTACTCAGGGGCTTGTCTACATTGGAATACTCAGGAAAATTAAAGTAAATTAGTTAAACTGCATTAAATCCCTGTGTGGATACTCTCATTGAGAATTAAGGTGGCCTTAATCCAGTTTGTTGAATGAAACTAAATCAAATTAAGGCCACTTTCATTCTAAATGAGAAAGTCCACACAGGGGTTTGATACAGTTTAACTAATCCACTTTACATTCATACCTTTAGTTAATTTCAGATTAATTTTCCTCAGTGTCCCCATGTAGACACGGTTAACAGGATTCAAAAACGATTGTACATATATATGGAAAATGAAATAATCCATAGTTACTTTATAAAAGGATTTTTTTTTAAGATTGGAAGGGTTATAAACACTCATCCTTTAGTCCAACCTCTAAATAATGGGGGTTTGAAAAAAAATTTCCTATAGGCAGCTGTTCCATATTGCCCACTTCAGGGTTTTTTCACCTTTCTCTGAACCATCTGGTCCAGGTCACTGTCAGCAACAAGATAGGTGCTTGATCTGGCATGGCTGTGTCCCCATATAAAAATCACATACCTTTTTTTTTTTTCATTTTTGTTAGTTCAATTTGGTTTTGTTTTTCTCAGAGAAAAAGAAACTAGAAAAGGGCACAAGATGATTTGTTTTCCTTTGCCAGAGGATTTTTTTTAAAAAGAATGAAATATCCAGCCATGCCACTCAAACAAGATTGCAATACCACTAGAAAAGTTCTGTTGTATCCTGAGTGTTACCCAGAGTATAGCATTAAAATATGCATTGGGTCTAAACATTCCAGATGGGATTTTGTGTTTGTTTTTTGGTTTAGCTCAGCCTTCACTTTGAATCAATTTTGGATTCCTTGCAGTGGCTCAATCATTATTATGCCACAAATAACTGAACTCCAGTCACATCCAGGGACAGCCTGAAAGAAGGGTGTTTCAGTTCCTGGCATAAGAATTCTTTATTCAAACAGGCATGGGATTATTTTTGCTTGCCACATGCCTTGCATTTACAGGAAAGTAGATGTGATTCATTCACAAACAGCAATATTAATTTAAAAACTGGAATTGAACATGTGTTAGCAAATAAAATGTAATATTTTATTATCAATTATGGCAAGGATTTGTCATCACTCATAAGTGAATTGTTGGTCTAAATGTATTTTATTTTTTGTGAAAAAACTTTGCAGAATTTTTTTTTCATTTATGTTGAAATTCTTCATTTAGCATTTCAAGTTCTCACTGAAAAGCTGAAAATCCAGAAATCCAAAACTGAAAAGAAAAGAAAAGAAAAGAAAAGAAAAGAAAAGAAAAGAAAACCCTGACAATAAATCTTGCAGTTTTTGACTATTGAAAACAGATTGGGCGGGGGGTGGGGGAGATAGTTTTTTCTGATTTAAAAAATGCCATTTTTTCTCAAAAATATGTTTTGATAAAAATTTTCCAACCAGTCCCTGTGAGAAGCAATATTATTAATTTGCTTTCAGATAAATATTGTGCAGGGCCAAATCCTTTATTAGTGTAAATCAGCATATTCTACTGATGTCAATGGAACTATGCAGTTTTACACCAGCTGAAAATCTGGATGTATTATCAATTGAGTCACCATGTAATCCATATTTTCCAAATCCCATTTAAGCATATAGAGCAGCAGTAGATGAATCTCATATGGTCTGGAGTTCTGTTTCAAACCAAATCCTCTAAATCTCAGGGTTTTTATTTTATTCAGTTATTCAATGCTACACAGATATTATTATTCTACTATGCACAACACACACACAAAAAGATTAAAGGCCATTCAGAGTTTATAATATAAGTAGACTGGTCAAGTTCAATAAAATAGCTGAAATTTCACATTTTTTGCTCAACTGAAAATGAAATTGTGAGCCTATTTGCATTCAAAAACTGAACTCTTTTTGAGGAAAAATGTTATTTTTCTAAATTTTGATTTTCAAAACCACTTTGGTCAAGTTACCTTTTCTAGGTGAAACACAAAATTTCAAGTTGCCCGTGGTTTAAAGATGGACCTAACTGCCTTTCCAGGCACTCATTAAATCCTATTTTGCACTCTGGCTCCTAACAGCCCTACTCTTAAACCATCAGATTATGCTATTTCTTGTTTTTAAAAGGAACAGAACTTTTTGTCATGTTAATTTGTCTTTCAATATTTCAAGGTCTGAAAAAAAGACAGAAGTGAAAGAAGCAAAGAAAAAAGAAGCATCTCCTACCAGAAGCTAAGGAGAACTGATCAAAGAGCCAAATAAAAAAAATATTTAAATTATAGTAGGTCAAAAAAATTCAAAATTTGCAATTTCAAGTTTTGTCAAAATGTCAAATTTCAATGAAAAACTGGGTTGAATTTTTTTATGAAAATTGTAATAAAAATGTCTGTCTAGAGGACTGATTGAAAAATGTCAAAAATTGTTTAAAATGCCAAAATTCAATAAATATTTCATTACAGTTTCAATTTTTTCTAAAAAATATTTTTGTGAAAATTACATCCTTTCTTCAACCAGCTGTATCTAATACATCAGATTTCACTGCTCTTCACTGAATAAGGCAAATACACTCACTGAATACCCTTTAAGAAGCTTCAATGATCGTACAATGTTCAATATTCCTGCTGTGGCTGCCAGCACAGGTAACAACTGTGGTGGTTCTTTTGGGGATGCGGTCATCTGTCCATGAGGAATAAAACTGAGATTGTCAGTTCATTTCAAATAATCCATTGAAAAGCATCAGGTAGTAACAACTTTCAGCCATTGGGTGAGACTTCAACTGGTGGTTAGACATGTATTTTGACGGTACACAATCACGGCTGCATTTGTTAGACAATGTGGAACGGGGGTGTAGGATATTGAAGAGGACTAGAGAATTAATCATAATACTTTCTGCCTTTCAGATTTGTAAGTACAATCCTTTACAAAATTATATTTATGGATTTTGAAACATCAGGACAATGACAGAGAAGTAATAAAAATGTAACTGTTTGAATAAATTGACCGTGCCACTGGTTAATTTCCAGCATTGGCAAGGCTTTGCTATAATGAGAATTTCAGAGAGGTCCTATTCAAGATGCTGCTAACAAGTGCCAGGAGCACCAGCCAGCATAAAATAGCCGAAATAAGGAATGGATTCGGAACGGAGGCCAAACATAGGGTCAGGAATTGAAAAATAGGGAAAAAGGGATAGGCCAAAAAAGTAAAGCAGGCAGGTTATACTCTGAAAATTAACTAATGCCATTTCCAGTGTGCTCTTTTTTCCACAAGATGTTAGTTGCACGTATATGCTGGATGCACATAATCTTCTGCCCTGGCATATTACAGAGAGGTCTATGTACCATACATAAAGAGCTTTGGCTATAAATGCCAGCAGCTATGTATCTTTTTTAAATACTGACCTTATAATAAAGCAGGACAGCCCTTCCAGCCCAGAAGATCAAAGTGGCTTGGACAAGAGGGTGTTTGGCAGCTCATAACAGATTAAGACTCAAGAGTGCCTTTCATTCACCTGATGCTTTCTGCTGACAGTTGGCAGGAAAGCCCTGCCTTTCAGCAGACAAACTCACTCATTGGACACTAAGTACCAGTACCTGAACATGGTGAAGTGGTAAGGCAGGGCTCCCATAAAACAGATTGCCAAGTCTGGAGTTATATAGCTTACACGGGAAAAGAGTTACAAAGGATTTAACTAAGGTGTTTGATAGGGTGAAGGGCAACGTGAGAATGAATCAGCCCTTCCCTTTTTGCCAATCACACATACATGAACAATGAGAGAAATGGGCAATGGATTTAGAACAAAAGGATTTGTTGTTTTCATGTAACATATAGTTGACTTTTGGAATTTACTGACACAGGAGGTCACAGAGACAAATATCATGTCTGGATTTAAGAAAAGGACGGGGATAATTTTTTGATAATTGACATTTGTAGATATGCCATATAGGTAATCTTATAGCCTGAAATGTGTGCCTCCGGACTTAATCCCTCCAGATGCTGGGAAGCACTTTTCTAGATTAAGAAAGTTGTATGTAAGGGGCCAGATCCTCTGCTGGCATAAATCAGCATAGTTCCAGTGAAGTAAATGGTGCTGTCACTTTATCGCAGCTAAGGCTTTGGCCCAAGATTTGTATATTTGTTTACTATTTTCTTTTTTTAAATGACAAACATGTACTTAATTTATATAAAGCAAAGTCAATATAAATATTGGATCAGATTCTCACCTTTGTAACTCCACTCACTTCAATACTGCGATACTAGCTCAGAGATTCTCAAACTATGGGCCGGGACCCTAAAATGGGTTTTGACCCCATTTTAATGGGATAGCCAAGGCTGGTGTTTAACTTGATGGGGCCGAGGCTGAAGCCAAAGCCCGAGCACCACAGCCAAAGCTGAAAGGGGGCTAAGGTTACATGCCTCCTGCCAGGGCAGAAGTCCTTGGGCTTCAGCTATTACCCCCCGCCCCAGCTTGGGGCAGCAGGGCTGGGGTGAGCTCAGGCTTCAGTCCCCCTTCCTGGGGTCATGTAGTAATTTTTGTTGTCAGGAGGGGGTTATGGTGCAATGAAGTTTGAGAACCACTACACTACCTGAAAAATTGGCCAACCCAGTTTTAATGTGCATTTAAACATCAACCAAAAGTAAAGGTAACTTTACTAGTAACTTAAAATGATGTTGTTTCTTCCAGTCTGTCTGTCCTTTCTGTCAGAACAATAGTTACAATCACTTCCTTGAAGAATTCACTGGACATGAGCATCAGTATGGCCTATTTGTGAAATGAATAATCAAATGAAGGATAACAGTAGAGGGATCTGCTGCAGTCCCTGTGCACTGCTGTACTGGTCCAAAGAGATTTGAACAGTCAATTGAGGATTTACCTGGCATTGGGGAATCCCCAACTGGTGTAAAGCCAGCAGAGGCTGGAGAGAGGGTGTGGCCAAATCACGGCTGTGCTCCTGTGATTCCCAGCTGTCACTACGACGCCTTGGGGCCCATTGCTGTTGCCCATAAATTACAGCATTCCTTAGGCTATTGTAAATAATGCTCCCAAATTGGAAGCACAAAAGCCCAAAGGTGGTACAAAACAATCTCTTGATGCTCCTCTATCCCAGTTCTCTGCATGGTTTTCAGGTGTTAAGATCTGGGCATTTGGTTTGGCCCATTGTAAGAAACAGAGGGATCAACCACCACTGACTTGATTTTGTTCCCTTTGGAGCCAATTGGAAAACTTTCATTGATTTGAGTGGCGCTGGGTCCAGATCCCAAGTCTGATCCAGATGGACACTGCTCCCCCCCCCATCCCTCCCCATATTTTGGCGGTGTTCATGCAGGAATTTGGTTTGGTCCCATTTCTATCAAAATACAAATATTCAGAAGTTCTGACAAACTCTTGAAGAATATATACTTCCATATCTCCAGTTATGAGAACAGACTCCTTCTTAACCAAGAGTGAGCCAATGCAGTCTTTGGCCAAAGGGTTTGCATTCATTCAAACCCGCAGCAACCAGCAGATAAACCCTGCTGTCTGTTTTGGCATTCTCACAGTCATGTTTCTGAACAGGAATGTTCTGGTGGCAGTAAAGTTATAAGTCATTCAGTGATGTGTTAATCCTCTGATTGTTGATGGGAGTGAATTTGACTGACCTCTTTGGGTAGGAAACTGTCCTTCTACTTTATAACATTAGCAAACTATAAATCTTTCAAGCAAACTATAAATAAGGCTGAAGATTAAGGGACAAAAGGCTACATAATGTACTATGAATACTAAGTTTCTGGCCTTTTCCCCTCCTTTAATAAGCAAATTTAAGGTTATTTATTAAAGTGTCTTATTCAGGATTCTGCCATCTACAGTGGGGCCATCAGTTCTGCTGCAAAAAAACAATTTCCAGCAATATTATGTAGACTAAAACTCATTTCTGTGAGGTCCTTCTGTGGAAAGAGTATTTTTTAAATAAAGCTCAGATTTATTTGAGTTCTGAATTTTATTTTACACTAAGCATTGTATTTATTTCTCCAGCTTTGCCATATCAATTTATTTAAAAAAAAATCAAAGAAAATCCCACAATCAATCTTATATTAAAATGAATAATAAGCCTAAGTCCAAACCACAGAACAAAATATCCCTCACATTTGGGAGGCTGAAAATCAACCTGTTGATATGCATCTGAATTTTGCAAATGCATGTGAATTTCTTACAGTGTAGACACTGTAATAGAGGCTTAAACTAAATGTATAATTCAAACAAAGAACAATAGTAAGAGGACCAAAAAATGCCACCATGGCACATTTGCCAACTTTAACATGGTAAATAAGCACCCCAACTTTCACAATAAGCCAAAAAATCAAACTAATCCTATTTCAAAACAAGGCCCACACAAGCCAAATCCTAAGAACCCCAATACTCTATATGATTAGATTCCCCTAGTGTGCAGTCTGGGACTGTGGTGGGCCCGCTGTGCACCCCTGACTCTCTCCCCCCCTTGCCCCTGCTTGCCGGAGATGATTAAAAAAACAAGCAACAAGCTACAACAGTGATTGGCAACCTTTGGTCCGCGGCCCACCAGGGTAAGCCCCCTGGCAGGCTGGGCCAGTTTGTTTACCTGCCACGTCTGCAGGTTCGGCCGATCGCAGCTCCCACTGGCCGCGGTTCGGCACTCCAGGCCAATGGGAGCTACGGGAAGCGGTGCGGGCTGAGGGATGTGCTGGCTCTGCTTCCTGCAGCCCCCATTGGCCTTGGAGGGTGAACCATGGCCAGTGGGAGCTGTAATCAGCTAAACCTGCAGACATGGCAAGTAAACAAACCAGCCAGGCTAGCCTGGGAGCTTACCCTGGCGGGCCACAGGCCAAAGGTTGTTGATCCCTGAGCTACAACAAGCAACAAACTACAAGCCAAAAACTAGCCAACAAGCAACTCACAAGCCAATTAAGCCCAAAACAACCTCAATTTCTGCACTTTTTCTGTGGGTTTGGCATGTCTGCACCATGGCTAAACAGCAGAGTAAAACAGGCATTTAGAAGCAAAAAGGCATGCTTTAAAAATTGGAAGTCAAATCCTATTGAGGAAAAGAGAAAGGAGCAAGTCATAAAAAAAGTATAATTAGTCAGGCCAAAAAACAATTTGAAGAGCAAGTAGCAAAAGACAGAAACTAGCAGCAAAAAAAATGTTTAAGTACATCAGAAGAAGGAAGTCTGCCAACCAGTCAGTGGGGCCAACAGACAATCAAGGTGCTAACAGAGCACTCACTGGAGACAAGGCAGTTCAGAGAAGATACGTGAATTCTTTACATTGCTCTTCGCTGCAGAGCATATGAGAAACATCCTTATACCCAAAAAGAAAAGGAGTACTTGTGCCACCTGAGCCATTCTTTTTAGGTGACAAATCTGAGAAACTGTCCCAGACGGAGGAGTCATTAGTGGAGGTTTGGAACAAATTGATAAATTAAACAGTAATAAGTTGCCAGGATATTCACCCGAGATGGTATTCACCCAGGAGTTCTGAAGTAACTGAAATATGAAACTGCAGAACTACTAACTGTCATATGTATCCTATTGCTTCAATCAGCCTCTACACCAGATAACTGGAGGGTAGCTAATGAGACACTGATATTTTAAAAAGGCTCCAGAGGTGACTCTGACGTAAAATTAAATTCAGTACCAGACAAGCTAGTTAAAAGTGTAGTAAAGAAACAAATTATCAGACATATAGATGATTGGTTGGGGAAGAATCAACATGGATTTTGTAAAGAGAAATCATATGTCACTGATCTATTAAAATATTTTGAGGGGGTCAACAAACATGGACAAGGGTGATGCAGTGGATAAAGAGTTTTTGGGCTCACGGAAAGCCTTTGACAAGGGCCCACACCAAAGGCTGCTAAACAAAGTAAGCAGTCATGGATTAAAAGGGAAAATCCTCTCATGAATTAGTAACTGGTTAAAAGATAGGAAACAAAGAGTAGGAATAAATGGTCAGTTTTCATAGTGGAGAGAGGTAAATAGCAGTGTCTCCCAGGGATCTGTACTGGGGCCAGTGCTGTTCAACATCTTTATAAATGATCTGGAAAAGGGGTAAACAGTGAGGTGGCAAAATTTGCAGATGATACAAAATTACTTAAAATAGTTAAGTCCAAAGCAGACTACAAAAATTTACAAAGCATTCTCACAAACCTTGGTGACTGGGCACAAAATGGCAGATGAAATTCAATGTTGATAAAGGCAAAGTAATGCACATTGGAAAACATAAACCGAACTATATATACAAACAATGGGGTCTAAATCAGCTGTTACCACACAATAAAGAGATCTTGGAGTCATTGTGGATAGTTCTCTGAAAACAGCCTCTCAATGTGCAGTTTCAGAGTAGCAGCTGTGTTAGTCTGTATTCGCAAAAAGAAAAGCAGTACTTGTGGCACCTTAGAGACTAACAAATTTATTAGAGCATAAGCTTTCGTGAGCTACAGCTCACTTCATCGGATGCTCTAATAAATTTGTTAGTCTCTAAGGTGCCACAAGTACTGCTTTTCTCAATGTGCAGTGGCATCTAATACAAGAACCGGGGCTGTGTTTGAGGGGGGGGTTACCCAATTAAATGAATAGGCAGATTTAAAATAAACAAAAGGAAGTACTATTTCACACCATGCACAGTCACCATGTGGAATTCATTGCCTGGGGATGTTGTGAAGGTCAAAACTACAACTGGATTAAAAAAGAATTAGATAAATTCATGGAGATAGGTCATGGAGGATAGGCTATTAGCTAAAATGATCAAGGATGTAACCCCCATGCTCTGGTGTCTTAAGCTTCTGACTGCCAGAAGCTGGGAGTGAACAACAGGGGCTGTTGAGAAGTATGAAGAATGCTAAGAGCTAAGATTGAAGGTGGCTTTGTGGCCACTACTGCACCCCAGCCAGCCAGTGCCACCACCATGAGGAACTATGTTCAATGTCCAGCCTCTTCTCATGTCTCACCCCCAATCCTCACCATATGGTCCCCACAGGTAGCACTCCCCCCCAAAAAATCTTGTCCCCAAACTGCGCATTGGTGCAGCATTGTGTTACAGTGCTGGCTGAATTCTTCCTCATGGCTAATCATCAGACTGCTGTATGGAACTCAACTTTTGGATTCTGCATGCTTCAAAGCACACTGGGTCTAACTGGCTTTGAGATGATCTCTCCCTCACTTATCAAGCATGTCTCTTTTAAGATCAGTCTGTGACACCTTTTTAAATTTCTGTCATTTTTTTTTCTTTCTGTCCTTTCACTGGAGTCTTTTCATTCTGCAATGTCATGAGAGCTCCATTGGTCAGAGAATCATTGAAAGGCTCCCCCATTGTTCCGGCAGAGTGAAGCTATTCAGCTGGTGATGGCCCTTTCATTCAAGGTCAGACACCAAAGCACCAGAGATGATGCAATCTAACATGACAGGGACAGTGTACAGTAAAGCATGTAATCAAAGTGACACTCAAAATGGAGGCTGAAATACAATATTATTTTCACAAAATCAGACTGTGAACACAAACATCCCCTCCCCCCAAAAAACCCATCACATACTGATTCCATATTGTTTTCCATGACCACAGCAGGTGGGTGTGTGCCATATGGGGAGGGGATGGTTGCTAGGATTGGACACATTTTGTGTGTGAGGGCAGAAAATCTCTTCTCGGGGTTTAGGGTGTTGCTAGAGTACAATAAGAAGTACATTAATATTGCAAAAGGTAAATAAGCGTAACAAGAATGTACTAACGGGTTTAGCTTTTCCAAGCTCTTAGTGCAAGCTTGTTTTACATTGGAATGTTACCCTGTATTTGGCTAAGACACCATCCTCTAAAAGTTGGCCCACGATGCCCTTTTCTAACCACTGGCATTACTCCCTTTTGAATTTAGCAATGTTACATAGTATTCTTCTGGGCCATGCAGTCCAAAAATATCTCCCTATTTCCTGCTTTTCATTACCCGCCTTGAGAGTTGAATTACTGGCCTTGGCTTACAATGATTTGCAGGGGGCAGTCAGTGATAAAACCTAGAGGAGACACCAATAATACTTTTGCTTTTCTCACATAATGTGAGAGTGTGCACACACACAAAAAGGCTGCCCTATAAGCATATCGTTCCCTACTACATTGTCAGAGCCAGTTCTGCTCCTATTTCTGCTCCATGCAACCCTATGAAAAATCAGTGGAATTGTGCTGAGTACAAGCCAATGTAGAACTTAGCCACACACTTTTGTTTTTATTGCCTGAGGGTACAACAGTAACCTGCCAAGTTATATTAACTTGCAAATAATGTTAAAACCAAAGATGAATCCACATCCTCCTCCTCTGTCTCCTCTGCATTATGGGAAATCTGGATCTGATTTTGAACTACTCATCTTCATTGTGATGATAGGAATCTCTTTAGACTAAAAGATTGCTGAGGCAGGAGCTAGTTTTATTTCTTTGTATTGCTCAGCGCCAAGCACATTTTGGTTGCTAAACAAATAATAAACAGATCTAATAAACTCCCTGCACTATTTCAGTGAACTATGCTTAGGCTCTGTACTAAGTGAGACACAGTTTGCCCCAGACTGGCCTTTGCTGTCAAGTATTAAAAAGGTTGCACCAGCCTACAGATGCCACATCCTCCTAGCTCAGCTCCCCTGCTTAAAAGCTGCTACACAGGTGGGGATGGAGCCATGGTTTCACCTTCTCCCCTTGGGGGCTAGTGCTCCAAGGGAGAAGTCATCATGCTTTGCTAATTGGAGGGACTACAATTGTGAGAGGCTCTTGCATGGTCCATACTAGGGGGAACAGATACATGCCCTCACATGCCCTTCACAAGGCCTTGTAACCATGTGACCCTAACTAATTGATAAGAGCAAGTCAGAAAATTCAAGAACAATTCCATGGAAATGTTCAAAATTCTTTTTGTTCCAAAAGACAAAGAAGTGTGAAAATTGCAAGTGTCTTGCCAAATGAAAAATTCTAACAGTTATGAATGAAAAGAAATGCTGAAAAGAAAAAAAAATTCCAAGTGAATAGTGTGTCAAAGTTTCAAAACTAGCCAGTTGAAAATGCTGACCCAGTGTCAGGAGCAGGGACCTGCTGCTACCCTGCTTACTTGCTAGCTTAACCCTAGGCAATCTAAGTCCCTAGGCAAGCTGGGCCCCAATTGAGCCACCTGATTGGCCAAATTGCCTGATTGGCTGAGGGGATCAGCAGACGGGCTCTTAAGCTCAACAGCAGCTGTAGGCTGCTGGCTGCATAAAGCATTTGCCCATGGCTGTGAGAGAGCTTGTACTTGTTTGTTCCTAGCTCAGCTCCTGCCTTGCCTAACTTCAGGTAACCCATGTCTGACTCTTGGCTCAGATTCCTGACTTCAGCTCTGACTCTTTGCTCTGGCATCTGACCTCACTCCAATTCTGACTTGGGGGTTCCTAGTACTGGCTATTTGCTCTGCTCTTGACCACTATGCACAACTGCCACGCCCTAGTCCCTAACACTCAGTGGAGGAAATGTCAGGAGACCATTTTGAGGGAGTTATTTTAGTGAGTCTGTAGGCAGGGTGAATTGTTCCTCACATCCAGTGCATCTGCCCACAACAAATAAGAAAAAAAAACAACCCAAGCTTAAACAGATTTGGGGTTTAGAGGGATGTAGCCCGGCAGCTCTACAAGGAATCCAGCTAGCTGATGGACAGACCCACAAAATGTAAGATCAGCCCAGAATTCCCCTGTAATGAAGAGCTCATCCAAGGAGTTTCAAATTGTTTCACTGACCATTGCAAACATCAGCTCAAAATCCACTTCCTCCTCTCAAATATTGGGAAGAAGAAGGTGCAGCTCAGCAGACCTACTGGGAACCCCACAAGCATATGGTCAGTCATACAGTTTATCCTGTCCCACACCCTGTGCCAAACAGAGCAGTAGCTGATCTTCTGTGACATGCAAGTCACCCAAGCTGACTGCATGCTGTCCCAGAACGTATGGATTTATCCAATCAGGTAACATCACAGTATCAACATGTGACAAAACTCACTCACTGCTCACAAGCTACAGGCCAATCACTAGTTACTGAATTGCATCAATCACAAATAACTAAAAGTGTTGGGGTAAAAGTATCAAAATTTTGTTTCCCCCCCCCAAAATTACACCATTTTCTTTTCTACTTGAATTGTCACTGAAATCAGGAAATGCTGGAGAAATCTAAAGGGCTTTTCAATAACTTTTGGTTTATGCAAAACAGCATTTTCCACAGAAGTTATGTTTGAAAAATATATACCAGCTCTATAATTAATCCTCAACATTCTATGACCTGTTAGCCAGGAAGATCTAATAGGTTCCCTCAGGCCTAAAGTCTATGAAAACAACCCCTCTGTGGTGGGAAAGTGTTATCCCTATTTTACAGATGGGAAACATTCTCTATCCAGGCCACAGAGAAAGTCACCATCCGGTCTGGGTTCATGGCTCTCAGCCTCATGCTCAGGCCACTAGACCACATCTGTCACTCTAAAATGATTTAAATCATGTGTACATTTTTTCAGTTGCATGGTATCCCAGTCCTTTGTCAGTGCTTCTGTGGGATTTGGGCCAATTCAACTCTTTCATCATCAAAAATGTTTATTACTCATTGGATTGAACCACAATGCAACTACTATGGCAAGACTTTTCTTCACAGAAACAATGAAGTTTTGTGCTGAGTATCTTTGGGAGGTATTTATTACTTGAGGCCATTCACTCTTCTACAGGCTAGCATACGCTCTCTTTGTTTTATGTGAGAAATTATGCAATGCCGAGTTACTGTAACATTGCTGGAAACAACATAGAGAGCTATTGTGTAATAGCAGATGTTATTGTATAGCATTTTTTAACATTTACTCCAGGCCAGCAAACAAGGACACACTTTGAATGAAGAGCATTGCATCGACATGCCTATAGATCAAGACTGTGCTGTCTTCCAGTGCTTCTTAATGAGAAAGGATATTGGATTTCCAATATGGACAATTCTGATAAAGCAGCTAAATGTTAAAAATAAAATATCACCGGAACTCTGAGTGACATAAATAGGGGGTGATGGGTAACTGCTAATAATTTCTCAAAGCTTCATATGAAATGAAAATAGTTTTCATTCCTTTGGCTGACCAAGACACTGGAATGTGGTACAGTTGCCTCAGGGATAATTGTGAAGAAAAACATTTCCAGTACAGGGAAACATTGTAATTCATGGAGTTATAGGGCATGTACTTTGATAGCAGCTACAGGAGGATGTTTGCAGAAGGCATCAGTAAATTCTTAAAACAATAAACACTGGATATTTTTCTCCACTTACCAAATATTGGGTTCAAATGTATACTTGACTGAACAGGTTTCTCAATATGGTACAAAGACAATCAGGAAAGCAACTCCTCAACTGCATTCAGACTTGGAGCAAACAATGTGTTTTCTGAAGGTCATATCATGTCCTTCAGCTATGAACAGCTCAGACTGGGAGTTGGTTGCATGACTTAAGGGTGCAGTATCTCATTCATAAATACAATTTCAATCATCATCTTTGTGCTGATGGTTCATGTATCTGCTTCTTCGCCCCAGAACTGTTTTCTAGTGTCCAAACAAAATTTCTGCCTGTGTTTCTGTCATCTGCGCATGAGTGTTCAGTGTCAGCATAAGCTCAGTGTGTCCAGAACAGAACTCTTAGTCTTTCCTGACAAGCCTATATGCCACAGTTAAACAGCCTGAGTCAGATGACACGGGCTGACCTCCCTTTTACCTTTTCCTATTTGTTGTAATAGGTTATTGTGACACTTTATGAACTTTCACTCACTTTTCACAGGTGAGCTCACAATCAGGGTTGATAGTAAAACTACTTAAGCTGGAAATCACACATTTCATTTCCGCACAGACATACCCATTAAAAACACTTGCAAAGGGCATTTTCCTGGCTTCTCACTTCAGCCATGGCACTCCCTTCTTTCCAGTCTTCCACAGGCTCCCCTTTCTCTGCTACAACAAACCCATATTGTCTTCACATTTAAAGCCCTTCATGGGTTATTCTCTCTATAATTATCTCTTTATGGTAATAAGATGTCCATTCCCACCTCTGCTTGGCTAATGATGCCTGTCTTGACTGTCCATCTATCAGATTTTCCAAAAAGCAGCTTTGGACTGCCCTGAGACTTTCCTAGGGGAAAAAATGAGACATTGCTCATAGTCTGCATACCTACCAGGGGCCAGATTCTCATCTCCACTACAGTGTGGTACATCTGGAATAATTCTGCTGAATCATTGGATGTGTGCAGAATTTGGTTATTATGTATACTCTTATGCACAGCTATTTAGACAGGAACATGTTACTTCACTTCTTTCTCTGCCAACTTTATTTCAGACTTTGCATTCTGGGCCAGCTGTGATTCAATGTGATATCATAGTTACTACTACTTCTTGCTTTCCTGTCCACCTCCTTCTGGGTGAAGGAAAAGCGGAAGCGATATGCTAATTACATGCTTTCTGCATTTTAAAAAGACAGACTCAACTTTCCATAATAAAGTCTATTATATTATATGCAACAGTCCAGGTGCAAGAAGGCAATATTCATTAATATAAGAATTGTATCTAAAGACATGGGTATTCATTAGGAGGTATCCTAGGAAAAAGAGGGAGTAGCATTGCTTGGGAAGATGTAGCTCTCAGAACATGAAAACACTACTATCTTGATATTTAGAGGGTTTCATATAAAGTGTGCGTTGCATCCCACTCTAGTGATTAATCTACAGGGAGAATAACAGCTTGCTACTATTGGCAGCTAAAATAGTTCTTCCCTTGGCTCAGCTACTCATGGGGGTCTGTGCATTGGTCCTGAAAGGCCTGAGTTCAAACCCTGATTACAGCTTGTGGTGGTGGATCATTACACTTAGCACCCTCAAGTCCTGTCAAAGTCAATGAGCTTCAGAGCAGCTGAAAATCAGGCCAAGAATCCTTTATGATCTGCATCTTTGTTGTCTCTAACTGACAGGTTGTCACTCAAATTTCCAGCTACTGTTAGCCAGACAATATGACATCTCTGCTTCAATTTACTCATCTGTAAATTTGAGTACAATACTTATTTATCCCAGAAGGGTCTTGTCAGGCTTGAAGTTTGTGAAGAACTTTGAGATCCTCAGATGCCAGGTGCTTTAAGTGCAAAGAATTAGTATTATTGTTGTTGTTTGTTATTTTATTCATTATCATAAAGTGACAAACAAAAGTCCCCACCAATATTTTCTTGTTTTTTTCCACCAGGCTCAATCTGTGTCAGCATAAAGTTGGCCATTATAAGTAAATGAACAATAACGTGCCAGGAATTGTGCTGCTGGTTTTGAGCTGCATTTTGGAAGCCCAGAGAGTTGTGGCTCTTAAAAACTCGCCACTTACCTTAGATAACTAACTCAGTACTTCAGATAATGTAAGATTTTGCAGAATTCTAAATATTTCCTATAGTATAGGTATGGGGAAGGGGTAGGGAATTCTGCAGCCACTTTGGTAATCTTTTTTAATTATGTTGGGTAATGTAAACTTGACGAATCAATAAAACTCTGCTCTAAACAGAAGAGTAAATGAATCTGGGTGGGGGGATGATGTCTAGAAAGAAATGCTGGCTGTTTTGATTATGTTCTGTATGGGGAAGATTTTTAAAGGCACAAAAAGGAATTGGGCTCCCAAGAGAGCAGTAGAAGAAGGGTTCTTAAAGTATCAAGGACACATTTCTGAATGTGTCTTGAATTTCCTGGTGCCAGTTATCTTCTGTGATCTGTGCAACTTTTAGCCAGCGTATAAATCATGTTATAGCATATAAACCCAGTTTTCTGTTGGTACCATGACTATAAAAGTTAAAGTTTAAACGAAGTCCTCTCCAAAAAGCATGTGGAAATCCACACCATCTTCCAATATATTGGCTATGTCTAAAAGTTAGAAAGAATCTTCTATAGTCTATAAATAAGAAAAAACTGACAGATTATCTGAAAAGGGCAAGCACAAGTCTTTGCTGACTCAAATATTCACTCTTGCTGCTAAATAGTGCTTTATAAAGAAGCAATAAACTATATCCACTGATTGTCAGTGTCTCTGCTCTCGGCTTCATGTTATGAAGATCACTATCTAGGAATAAACTTCCCCCAAGATAAAACAACAAGACTATGAGCTTTGGAGACAATAGTAAGATTGTCCCACTAGCTGAAGACACTAATCCTCAAGCATTTTAAAGAATATATTGTATTCTTCAAATTGTACCTAGCACAATTATACATTGTTAGGAAGTTGGCTCAGAGAATAATATGGGGAGTGGGAGGCAAGGGGGGAGAGAAGGAGAGAGAGAGAAAAGTAGAGCAGTAACATACTTTTCAAAAACAGACCATAAGCCAGATTCTGCCCTCAGTTATCCCTGACTGCCTTCAGTGAGGTTGCATGTGTGTAAGTTAGGGCATAATTTGCTCATAGGCTTTAGACCTTAGGAAAAGTTTGCTGTTTGAATATCCTTTCATTAAATAAGTGAATCTGCTGGGTAGGACTGACATTATACTCTCGTAGCTTACACAAATCAAAGAGCACAGTACAATCCTCATCTATAAATCATAGACAAAAAGAAAAGGAAAAAATTGTCACATGGGAATGTCTTCTTTTGTCAACAATGCAGCTGGCAATACAGCTGTGACATTGCAGAAAATATCTCCAGTCTTCTCACCAAGAGCAATAATTAAACAAAATAGAACCATCTGGTGTTGCTGATGGGAAGGGGTTCTTTGAAAATATATTTTTTTAAAGTCTGAAATTATGTCTTTATATATAACAGTTCCATGAGTTTAATGTTCGAAAATGGATAAGATACAGTGGTAAGAGATTGATCAAACATAACTGGCTCTGCTGTGCCAATAGCAGAGCTTATGCTATTGCTCTTAGAGCTATTTATATAATAGGATATGCCTAACTGCTTCCAACTTTGTGTCCTTCCACCTCCACTGATGATTCCTGTTAATGAGATGTACTGTGGAGTAGCTCATAATTTAAGGAAGATGGCATCAAGGCTGTATGACAACATGAATGGACATATGGCATTAGTGTTAAAAGGGGGTAACCTGCATGTGTTGAAGGGAAGAGGGCCAAATTCAGTGGTGATCCAAAAGATTATGTAAGTTACATGTTGGTAAGTGTGTATAAGGGAGTCTGATCCTTTGCTGAACATGCATGTTGATGATAACTAACATAAGGATTCAAATGTGTTTTACACAGATCTTCTGGTCACATTTCAGACATTAGAATTCAAAAAGAAGGAATTAATTGGACACAAAGGGAATCTATATGGGCACAATGCACCACACATCAGCTTCTAACCTCTGACAAAAGTTTATCTAATATCACTTTCAGGAGCACAAATTATTTGTGACCTTAGAGGAATAACTTATCCCACACAGCCTTCTGTGTTGTGGAGCTGTCTGGCAATGGTCAATGGCCTTCAGGAATACTATGGGGATTTGAGACAATCATTGAAGGATTGTCCACTTATGACTTACACAACCCTGATCCCATATATTTCATGTTATTTCAAAGAAAGCTGGATCCATTTTCTTCAGTTTAACAAGGAGGACGATAAAGTCTCCTGGATAAGCAAAATAAGGCATCTCTTTTAAGCAGGAGCATAACTGGCATGGGGGAAGGCTGTTCTGTACCCACATGAACAGAGATATGTGGAGGTAAATTTGTGATGATGCAGATTTACCATATGAAGCCAAACTTAGAAAACAGGGATTCACTTTCTTCTCACTTTCAAGGATGACTAAAATTCTGGATTAGTTCTTATTTTCTCCAAACTGTATTTGCAAGCGCAAGGTGAGATCCACATAAGTTCTCAGTGCATGGAAGGATTCCCTCTATCATTCTGACTGGTGCTTCATGATAAATGACAAGCACATTTATGCCATTTCAGAACAGAAATGTATATTTTTGGAAGCAGATAGTTTAACATTTAAACAAGAGAGAAAATGTTCACAACTTTCTAAGTGAAAATGTTTTCCAAAAAATATTGGCATTTAAAAACTGTTGATTTGTTGTTGTTGTTCATAAATGCTCCTATGGTGGAGAAAATAATCATTATATTATTAGACAAATTCAGATTGAAATTTGGAAAAGTTCAGGATTTGATTTTTTTTAAATTTTTTGTTGTGAATATTTTGCACAACCCTGTTTCTGATGATGATTTTAGAGTAAACCAGAGCAGAAGTCGCTCCCTTAAAGATAAAAACCCAGATAGGCGTTGGGATAGGCATTTCAGGCCTGGTCTACACTAGAGGCAGGGATCGATCTGAGTTACGCAACTCAGTGAATAACGTAGCTGAAGTTGACATACTTAGATCTACTTACCGCGGTGTTTTCACTGCGGTAGGGTGACTGCTGATGCTCCCCCATCAACTCCGCCTGGGCTTCTCGCTCTGGTGGAGTACTGGAGTTGATGGGAGAGTGCTCGGCGGTCGATTTATCACATCTTCGACCCCCGCTGGACCAATCACTACAGATGTAAGTGTAGACATGCCCTTAGTTAGTTCTTTGTAGATGTCCAACCAAAGAAGACACGTGCAATTAATTTGAATTCTGAATCTTGGGCATGTCTACACTGCCCCACAGTTTGGACTTAGGGGGAGTACATAGCAGTGCACACCAAAGTGCTGCTCTGTAGCTCCCCTATTTGGATGCTGCAGGCACAAATGAAAGGTTGCTAGTTTACATTAATATAATCCCTGATTAGAAGAATTAGGTAGCACTTTAAGCACTGATATTCACACCAACCCAGAGAATGACTTGTGGGGCAATATAGACAAGCCCTTAGTGTATCAGGTCTAGGTTCCACTTGATCTGGGACAGCCTGTTCCTAAGTAACTGCTTCTGCCAAGGATATTGGGGACTACTTTTAATTTGCTAGTCAACAACAAAGGGTATGGTAGCAATGATGTGCAGCTACAGCACAAGAATGCGAATAAGAAACAGATTTGGGGAGTAGAAGTCGATATTGTTAGAATATTGAGCAAATGTTTGAAAGAGGACATTTAACAGGCCTCTTTTTAAAAAAATGCATAGTTTCCACATAGTCTGCTCTAGATAGATCTAAATAAAGCAATGCATTTGATCCTCCCCAAAACTGGGGAGAATTTCAATTCCAGTTCTGAAAATTGCAGCTGGCCTTATTTCTAGTGGGCCAAATGAAAACTAGATCTGAGCAAAAATAGGAACGTTCATACCACAGGAAGTTTCGAGTTTTTCTTTTTATCCCAAATCAGGATGAAAAGTTGAAATAGTGAAATTTTTCACAGTTTGAAAAGATCCCAAAAAGTTCAATCTGGAAATGGTGTAAAAGTTGTATTTTTTCTGTTTCATTGTTTTGACATTCCTGAATCTAAACATTTTGGTTTCATTTGTGTTATGGACATTAAATGTTCTCTTTCACATCAGTTCAACATTAAAGGGCTTCTCCCTATGGTCGCACATTGGCGCATGGGAGTTGTAGTTCGGGTAGCTGACTCTCCCATTCTTCCCTCAGGGCTGGACTCTCTAGTCAGACAACATATCATGTGAGGGATCAGCCAGCTGAATCAGAAGGTAAGCCTCTAAACTGACTTGAAATGAAATGTATTGCATCAGTTCAACAAACTGAAATATTTCAATACAGGTTGAACTGATGCAAAACAAAGTATTTCATTTCAATTTTCTCAGTGGAAAAATGAAAAATAAAAAAAATCAGCAAAATTGACATTTTCCTGCAGAAAAATGTCTACTTTGCAGAAACTGCCATTTCCATAGAAAAAGCATTGTGAGAGAAAATTGCTAACCAGCTTGAATCCAAAACCTATATACAAATGCTCAGGTACCAGATCCAGACTTTGAGGGTCAGGCCCTTCATTATTCTATTCTGCATAGTAGCAAACTTTAAAAATCCCACCAGAACGGTTTGTTTGACAGCCTTTCTAGCTATTAAAGTTTCATTCACTCACATGAGGATATTAAAAGGGGCCTGTTCCTCCCTGTAGGTAGATGGGTAAATGGCACTAAGGCTTTTCATTACTCGGAGATGAGGAAGTGCAGCAAAGTTCCATCGGATGATTTATGTTGCTGACTTTAACATTTTTAAATGTTATGGGGTTTTTTTTAAAGAAAGATTATTTTTTTTACCAGTTTTTATCTCCCTTTTGGTAGCAAAAGAGACCCTGAATCCCATGAATATATGTTAGAAAATGTTTACTTGAACTTTCTAAAACAAACTGTCCATCTTGGGTGTAACAGAAATGCTCTCTTTTCATATTGCTGTTCCCATGTCACTCTCTAGCAACTGGCCAACAAAAACACCTACTTACAAAGATGAACTATACCATTGCTAGCTCCTTGGCTACTCTACCATTGTATTTCAGTCGATAAATTTGCATTTAGCGCTTAATTTGTTCAGTATGCCTTACTAATTTGGCAATATTTATTTTGGCATAGAAAGTAGGAGGCAGCTGCTTTAAATGTCCTGCTAAGTTCTTTGTGTTGTTTTTTAGGGGGAGGTGTCTTTTTTCTTTCTTTCTTTCTTTCTTTCTTTCTTTTTTTCATAAAAGGTTCTAAGATATGAAAAAGCTACAGTGTCGTGGACAGGGCTGAGTTTCCTGTTTATGAGTCACCATAAATATGAAAGGTGCTGGATGACATTTCTCAGCTGAGGGATTCAACACAACTCTGTGTTGAGAGCAGATCCCCAAGCAGGGTGGTCTTGCATTGACTTGCTGACCTTGTGCAATGTTGAGTGGAATTGCTTTAAAAGAACAGTAGTTAGAAGGAAAAGTCAGCATTTCAAGCAACTTTTCTTACTCTTATTTTTTAAGGAAAATAGAATTATTGTATCATTGCTGCATACAATTAATCATTTAAACTTGGTTTTCAAAGAGAGAGCAATTAGCAGCATGCACATGGATTTATTTATGATTCATTTAGCCCTGAATTTCCCTCTTTCCCTGGTGCTTTCTTGTTCCTTCTCAAAGCTAATGGGACTGAAATGTTAGGTAGATGTAGCTATGGTAAGCAGAAGCACACACCATAAGAGCCAGATTTCAGGTCTTCTGAGTGCACATCTGATTATTTAATACATCATTTACGTCAGTGTTTGGATACTGAGCCATCTAAGCTGTTAACTTGTGCCCACAATTAATTGCAGGTGCAAAATTTATAACTGAAAAATGTGGGTAGTTTGTGCTTGCCAAAAAAGGAGACCAGGGAGTGGTACCTTTAGAAATCTGTACCTAAGTGTAGATTTGTGGTCAGATGTGTTCCAAGGGAAGTCATAAGTGAATGTGAAGGAATGTAGATGAGGTGTATATGTAACCCATTGGTGAGTGTGTGTTGCAGGTTTCCTTCTGTGCCCAATCTGTAGCAGAAATAAGTCTTATTGCCCCAGACAGAGAGTACTGGTTGGCTCTTTAGCTCAAGCAGGAATTATTTTGGAGCAGTTCTATGCCCTGTGTTATACAGGAGGTCAGACTGGATGATCACAATGATTCCTTCTGGCCTTAGAGTCTATTAAAGTTGTAGCAGCTTGTGGTTTTAGCTCTGGAGGTTCTTGGGTCAATACCCAATGCATTGACCAAGATGACAGCCATCACATATTGAGTTTGTATAAGCAAAAATACAGATGAAGGATAACTTCTGGCAAACTCTGTAATCTGCAGTGCAAATGAGATCTACATATTTTATCAAATCTTAATATATAATAAATACATATTGCATATACAAATTTGGTATATATATGTGTGTCTATAGACACACACACACAGAGACTCTGTTTTTTACTGTATCATCCAACCTATCAGGCAGGAAAGAATAGCTGAAGCTGCTAAAAGCTACAGATCTACTTCAGCTAGCGTCTGATCCAAAGCCCATTGAATTCTATGGGAGTTTATTAACTCCCATGGAATACCTTAGCTACATCTTAAAGTTTGCTTGAAGTTATCCCTCAGTTTGTATTTGTGTGTGTGTGTGTGTGTATAGACTCCCATAGATTTCAATGGGCTTTGGATCAGACCCTGGCTGAAGTAAATTTGTAACATTTTTGCAGGTTCAACTATCTTTCTTGTCTGGTAGCTTGAGTGATACAGTAAAAGATAATATCACACTGATTGTACCCTGGAATGGTTGACTTCCATCCACCAGATGGAATGAGTTGTTCCTATTTAGGTATTTTTTTTATTTCAAAAATTATTTGGGGAGGGAAGTGTTCATGTCAATACAAAAAACAACAATAACAAATGGATATTTTCAAGACCTGACAATTGCTTTTTGTCATTAATTAGTCAACAAAGAAATGACTGGTCCAAAATAGCCTGAAGTTGTGTCACTGGATGCAAGAAGGAGGAGGAAGAGGTGAATGTGGGATATGGACTGGAGAGGTCAGAAAAATGAGAAAGTAGAGCTGATGGGAATAGAAGAGGCAGGAGGTAAAAGAAAATTGAAGGTGGCAGGTAGGATGTGTTTGCAGGAGAAGGAGGGAGTAGACAATGAAGGACAGGAGTATGGTTGTAGCCACAGACAAGCAATGACTGGTCATAATTAGCAGCAGTCAATCAGTGGAAATATATTTACCTTTCTATTTTTTATTTTTTTTTGCTGTTAAGGTGCATTGTTTATAATTGGAAGTAACTGTATTGCCCCATTTAAAATGTGATGACTATATGGTATACATTACCATAACTAAAAAATACACAGCTATTGTGTGAAAATAACGGTGTACATTTTCTGTATTTAATTACTGGCAGTTGTAGATTTTTTGCTTGTTTGTTTTTTTCAAGTATATCTAATCCTTGGAGGCAACATTCCAAAGTGCCAAGGCATCTACCTTACACTGTGCCAATGTTTGACTGAATGTCTCAAGCGTCAGAGTTGTTTTGGTTTTTATCAAACATTGCATCTTAATAACTTTCTTACATGCAATTACATCCTTTAATCAGTGTTATCAATGTGCATTGCCACAAGGCCAAGGAACAAAAATTCTTAATCAACCTGAAATGATGGCTAGATATTCATAATTTTGGATACAGAGGTGTTAAGAATCTGGTAATATTATGGTACTAATCACAGCTCCTGATCGATATTGTAGCCCCATTGTGTTAGGCGCTGTACAAACACAGAAGCAGAGAAGTTTCCTAACCCAAAGAGATTATAATCTCAGGCTCTGGTCCTGCAAACACTTATGCATGTGAATACCTTTATTTATGTGAGTAAAGTTAGCTATTTTCAGAATCAGGGCCCAAGAATCTAATGGTAATTAGAAATCTGAATAGAGGGGACGAAGCACATTATTTCATTCTCTTGATTTGTATATTTCCTCTGTCTTCCTCTTGGCCAATTCTCCTATTCACCTTTTCTTCACAAGTTTGTTTATACTTCTCTAAATTAGATGCTCTTAAAGATTCTTTATCAAGAACACATTGACCTCAAGGGTCTGTTCCCCCTCCCATGTGATTGAAAATAAATATGTGGTGAAATGGTGCCAGTGTCAAACAACTTGACTGCCAACATCTGCTCAAGTCAAGCCAAAACAACACAGGATCCTTTCATGTTTTGAAACAGGTATTCTGGTTCTATTTCTGGCCTATGGCCCAAAGCCTTGGTTCACGTACAAAGCCTGAATGAACTGATTTTGTGTAACATTCTTCAATAGGCCTTTGGGTGATGAAATTTACACAGCCCAAACCTTGGACGACAATAACCTTTAGTCACTGCACTCCACCCCACTCTGCTAGTTAGATTTGACTAATGGATCCATATGTTCACTGGCAGCATATTTTTCTGCCACTAGTTTTGTGAGGAGGAGTCCCAGGTAAACAAGGGAGATGAAGCTGGAACTCAAGCTGCGTGGAAGCCCATTTGTGTATTTAGTCATAGCTGTTTTCTGTAATAAACATCACCAGTTTAAGGACTGTGACTCCATACATCATGATACTGTGCAGCTGTGTATGCACTAGCCATATTACTATGCCTCACTCAGCCTTCTTAGCCTCTGAGTGGCCCACAGAGCTTAGCTGTATGCGTATCTTCCTCTCATGTGGGCATTTTCTGGTGTTACTCCCCTGTGCCTTGGAGCAGCACTGCTTCTTCTGCCTTTGGGTTGGATCAAGTCTGGTTTAGGCATGAGGGTGGAGCCCCAGTAGTAGCATTCCTCCAAAGGTTCCCTCTTCTCCATTGCATCCAATGCAAACTACTTGTCTACACTTTTAGCCCTTTCATGGCCTACCCCACACAACATTTTATCTCTTGTGCTCTATTGAGTTACAGATTCCAACCTCTGCTCTCCCAAAGATACTTATCCTGATTTCTCATTTGTCAAATTTTCCATCAACCCCCTTTGCTCTTTCTCCCATTCCACCCCACATGCACAGGAATAGTTGCCTTTAAAAATCTGCAAAATTACCACCTCTGGCTTCTTTGAATCCCTCCTTAAAACTCACTTCTGCTATGATGCCTATAAAAACAGCACTTAGACAGCTGGAGTGCTTTGACCCTAATCATCTCATTGTTATCTTGTGCTCCCTCCATCTATTTTTTGTTTCCAGGTGTTTTCTCTTCTGTTACACTTACATTGTAAGGTCTTTGGGGCAGAGACCATCTTTCTCATATGAGTTTGTACAGGACCTACCAGAGAGGGGCCCTGATTCCTGGCGGATCTTGAGGTACTACTGCATTGCAAATTTTAAAAAGCAATAACAATACATTATTAATTTTCACCTGTTCTAGTGAAATTGAATTTCAGTTCCAATTAGCAATTAATAGTTTTTACCAAACTAACTTCCTCCATCTGTGTGAAAGGTAACTGCACACGTTAGAAGAGTGGAGCACAGCAGTGAGTTCAGGCAAGTGTCATCGCAGTAGGTAACGCTCATTTTCAATTACTTTAGAAGAAAGGTTTACCCCTGTGCTGGATGATTTATTTGAATGGACCTACCATATGATCTCTAACTGATTAGATAATGAATAATGAAACAATTGGTTTTATTGCTGGAGTTGGCTCTGAGCCAACATTTGGCTAAAACAGATTTAAAGTAAGACATCAGTTGTTTGGGTCATTGGTCTGGAGTGTCAGCCTCTTAATGTAGCATAAGCGTGTTTCTGTATGACAAGAAAATTATTAGAATGATTCCCTGCCTGCTGGTATATGGTGTGTATGTATATTGTATTAAAATATGTCAGTTACTATGAGTTTCATTCTTCTCTTCATACATTTGGGGTCTAGGCATGTCACTCCCAGTAGCATTTCAGGGAGAATAGGTCCATACTAATTATATTTTAAAATATAATATTTTGTTAATGTAAATCCACATACAGTACTTTATTTTTTATCAAAGTACTGCTCCTTCAATTCTACATTATCTAAAGAAAAAAGATTTTATTTACCATTCATCTGAATCCCCATAATTAAAAAGTAGCATTACATACTATTTTGAAATATCATTTGAATAAAATAGTGTATAAGTTGTTTTGGGCTCTGTATTCTCTGGATGAAATCCTGTCCTCATTGAAATCAAAGGCAAAATTCCCATTGACTTCATTGGAGCTAGGATTTCACCCTGTGTTTAAGGAAGTCTGCTCAAGGTTTTATTAATGTTATTGATTATTGAATTGGATTGGAATATGATATGACATGGATATTACAAATACTTCAGTAGAATTATTCGCATGGTGAACTCTGTTTGGCAGTTAGTATTTACTGAAGTTGGTGAAAAAAGATGGAACCGTTTTCAACTGGAAAATGGAATTTTGTTGAAATTGAAAAATTTTGTGGTAATATGTTAATTTCAATGAAATTTTTGACAAGAAAGTCAAAATGATTCATTTTGATTCTCATTTTATTTCAATAATGTCAGAATGATTTGTTTTATAAAGTACAAATATTTTGTTTCTACTTTATCATTTTTTGTTTTGACTTTTATATTATATTACAATTAATATAATAATATATTAATTTCAATATTATATTTATTCTATATTAAGTAGGGCTGTTGATTAATCATAGTTAACTCATGTGATTAACTAAAAAAATGAATCTCAATTAAAAAATTAATTGGGATTCATCACAATTTTAATCACACTGTTAAACAGTAGAATACTACGACATTTATTAAATAGTTTGGATGTTCTTCTACATTTTCATATATATTGTATTCTGTGTTGTAATTGAAATCAAAGTGTATATTATTTTTGAATACAAATATTTGCACTGTAAGAATGATAAACGAAATAGTATTTTTCAATTCACCTCATACAAGTACCATAGTGCAGTCTTTGTCATGAAAGTGCAATTTACAAATGTAGACTTTTTTTTGTTACATAACTCAAAAACAAAACAAAGTAAAACACCAGAGCCTCCAAGTGCACTCTGTCCTACTTTTTGTTCAGCCAATCATTAAGACAAACAAGTTTGTTTACATTTACAGGAGATAATGATGCCCTCTTCTTATTTACACTGTCACCAGAAAGTGACAACAGGCATTTGCATGGCACTTTTGTAACCAGCATTGTAACGTATTTATGTGCCAGATATGCTAAACATTCATATGTCCCTTCAGCTTTGGACACCATTTCAGAGGACATGCCTCCATGCTGATGACTCTTGTTAAAAAAACCCCAATGTGTTAATTAAACTTGTGACTGAACTCCTTGGGGGAGAATTTATGTTTCCTGCTCTGTTTTTTATCTGCATTCTGCCATATATTTCATATAACAGCAGTCTTGGATGATGACCCATCACATGTTCGCTTTAAGAACACTTTCACTGCAGATATGACAAAATGCAAAGAAGGTACCAATGTGAGATTTCTAAAGATAGCTACCCCACTCGAACCAAGGTTTAAAAATCAGAAGTGCCTTCCAAAATCAGAGAGGGATGAGGTGTTGAGCATGCTTTCAGATGTCTTAAAAAAGCAACAGTACAATGCAGAAACTACAGAACCCAAATCACCAAAAAAGAAAATCAGCCTTCTGCTGGTGGCATCTGACTCAGATAATGAAAATGAACATGTGTCGATCTGCACTGTTTTGGATTGTTATTGAGCAGAACCTGTCATCAGCATGGACACATGTCCCCTGGAATGGTGGTTGAAGCATGAAAGGGCGTATGAATCTTTAGTGCATCTGGCACGTAAATATCTTGTGACACCAGCTACAACAATGCCATGAGAACACCTGTTCTCACTTTCAGGTGACATTGTAAACAAGAAGCGGGCTGCATTATCTCCTGCAAATGTAAACAAACTTGTTTGTCTGAGCGATTGGCTGAACAAGAAGTAGGACCAAGTGGACTTGTAGGCTCTAAAATTTTACATTATTTTATTTTTGAATGCAATTTTTTGTACATAATTCTACATTTGTAAGTTCAACTTTCATGATAAAGTGATTGTACTACAGTACTTGTATTAGGTGAATTGAAAAATAATATTTATTTTGTTTTTTTTTACAGTGCAAATACTTATTATCAACAATAAATATAAAGTGATCACTGTACACTTTGTATTCTGTGTTTTAATTAAAATCAATATATTTGCAAATGTAGAAAACATCCAAAAATATTTAAATAAATGGTCTTCTATTAGTGTTTAACAGTGCGATTAATCGCGATTAATTTTTTAAGTGCATGATTAATCGCCATTTTTTTAATCGCTTGACAGCCCTAATATTAAGCCATTCTCAGAGCAAAATTATTAGATATCAGCATGAAATAATTTAATAGTTCCAAACTGAACTTTGATTTTGGGGGGAAATTTTGAATTTTTGTCTTTTCATTACACATAGGAACAAAAACAAGTTTTGAAATGTTGGAATCTCCCATGGAATGGAAATTAGATTTTCCAGTCAGCTCTAGTATTTATAGGATTTAGCCATAAAAATATAACTCAATTAAAGCTTGATCTAAAGCCATTTAAGTCAATGAAATCAATGAAAACTCTTACGTAGTAAGGAATTTACTCAATGTAAATAGAGGTGGTAGAACTAGATCCTTACAGATCAGATGGCTAACAAGTCTTTAAAACCCCACCATACTTAGCTAATCTAGGATCTATGTATCAGTAAGTGATAGAAGTAGTCTGTTGTTCTTAGCACACAGTAGGTTTCATTTTTTAACATTGTTTCCCCTTTAAATTTTCTTTTTTTATTAGGCTCTTAACCCAGCTAGTGAGGAAAGCAGGCTCACATCAAGTCACAATGTGTTGTGTAGCCAGAATATTCTATTAGAAGTCTTAAACAGGATTGCTGATTTACACATTTCTGGAGTAGTATGAAAATATTTACTGGGCAGTTTACATTAAATTAAAGGAACCAGATGAAGAAGAATCTGGAAGCTAACTAGTTTCCCTGTTCAATTGGCAGCCCCCAGGACCTGATGCCTTTTATTATGTCTGATAATTCACTAAAAAGCAATGTGAGGGGCTCAAAAACAATCACACAACATGGTAAATTTAACAATAGCTACAGCAAGCAGAGCAAATTTTCCCCCTTAGTATGAGCTCAAGATTATATATGTATCTAAATCCAGAACAAAGGGAATAATGCTGGCACACAACTTTCTATCCTTGCTATTCTGGCAGTTACCATGTATCATGGCTATATAAGGTGGCCTGACAAATATTATATGTAACACGGAATCCCAGCATGCTCTATTGATCTGACCTGTAAAAGGCCCATAGTTCCATCCCTTGTTTGTATTCTTCATTTTATTATCATTCTCTTTCTAAGGTCAGCTGTACGGGTCTCAGAGAGACCATTAGCATGCTTTTGCTTATTTAATTCACTAACTGCTGAAGTGCATGCTGCTTTTAGTGGCACTCATACAGCTTCAAGCAATGAAAGGTTTAGTTTCATGTACTTGAACTCAAGTGACACAAATATTTCAGTGGTGAATCAATACTGGAAAAGGATGGTTTGTAAGGTAGGGAGTGTTTATAGAAGATGTTTCATCACTACTAGTAAAACATGTCTTATTGTTAGTTCAGGAGGCGCTGGTATTTAGCTCTTTGAAGGAGATTTTCAACAAGCCAACAACTTTAAGCTTATTGGGCTTTTTTTTTAAAAAAAGCACAAACTTAAGATGATGGTCTTTTGCAAAATGCCAATGGGCTCTTAGGAATGCTAATGACCTTATAAAGATATTTTTTGATTCCTCCTTGAAGGAGACACCTGCTGTACAGAAAGAATTTCCATGATGTAAGTTGCTCAACTGAGTATTGTATTTGAATTTTTAAATACCTTAATTATAAAGTCTTATTTGTCCTGTTACTCTCTAGTATCACATAATAGTGTCACAATTTTGACACCACTTGGGATATACATAGTTGTCACTGAATTTCACACCATAACTTACTGGAAGTACACAGGGAAAGCAGAAATGGTGCTTGGATTCTCCTGCTTCAAACCTTCTAATACTTAGGGCTGGTCTACACTACCGCTTAAGTTAATATAATTTATGCTGCTCACAGGTGTAAAAAAGACACCTCTCTAGGTGCCGCAAGTTACAATGACTTAAGTGCTGTCCACACTGGCGCTTACAAAGGAAAGACGCTCTCCTGCCGACATAGCATTCTCCTCTCATGGAGGTGCAATAATTATGCTGATGGGAGAGCACTTTCCTGTCAGCATAGTGTGTCTTCACCAGACACACTACAGCGGTGCAGCTGCATCGGTGCTGTATCCATTAGCTGCTAGCAGCATCGGGAACTATGACACAGAGTTGGGCAGTTTGGAGTCCATCCATTGATAGGCATTAGTGCATGTACACACCACCCAGCTCATTGCAGTATAAAAGAAATAGTAAAAAGAAAAGGAGTACTTGTGGCACCTTAGAGACTAACAAATTTATTAGAGCATAAGCTTTCGTGAGCTACAGCTCACTTCATCGGATGCATCCGATGAAGTGAGCTGTAGCTCACGAAAGCTTATGCTCTAATAAATTTGTTAGTCTCTAATGTGCCACAAGTACTCCTTTTCTTTTTGCGAATACAGACTAACACGGCTGCTACTCTGAAACCTAAAAGAAATAGTGTAATTCATTGCAATACAAAAACTATCAAATTCTGCAATGCAGATACCAGTATAAAGCTATCCTCTGAGTTACACAGATAGCTAGAAGGGAAGAAAACAGTGTTATAAAATGGTTCTCTTCTTCAGGAATACACCCAGGATGAAGTGCTTAGATTCAGAGGCAAAAAAAAAAAAGTTATTTTTGGTTCCTAAGTAACACCCCTAGAGCATTAGAGAATAGGAAGCCCTCAGAACTCACTTGTGGTTAATCTAGTGCAATATAGCTGGCAGAGGGACCAAAAGAAGATTACATTTAGAAAAACATGAAGAGGCCTCTGCCAAGAAATGCAAACAAAAGGGAAATATTTTAAGAAAATAAACAAAGCTACCGAGTAAAACATACACAAGAAGGAAAGGGGAACAAAAGAACATTTGAAGCTTGATGTTTTAATGTTTTGTGGCAGCACATGTGATAGTCCAGACTGAGTGTAAAAGAACATTACAGCTGTGTAAGCTATGAGATATCCACACTCGTCTTGAGATCAGCAAGCCATCAGGAAAGCCCACCTAGTTTGCCAGCTTCACAGGTCTTTGACTTTGCTAAAAAAAATAAGTAGTTCCATCCATGGGAAGGTCCACATGATTGCACAAATTACCCAGAAAGTCAATGTACTGTTTGCAAAAGCTGCTTAAATAGAAAGAATCATTCCTTTCCTGATATGCAATATCTTATAGCACACAGGCTGTAACACATCTATTTTAGGAGAAGACAATCTTCTGTTCCACCTATTAATCCACAGACTCCCTCTTTCTTTGTGGTTATTTGCCAGTGACCTGTGAGAACATAGGAGAAATCAGAACAGTATGCGGTCAATTCCATATGTCCTGGCAGGAGTTGGAAAGTATTAAGGAATTGGGTAATTTTAAAATAGCTTTATAGCCACAAAACAAATTAGGGAGAGTAAATATATTCACCGGACCAAATTCTCCTTTCAGTCACTTGGATGCAAGTCCCCTTTGGACCCAGCAGGAGTTGCACGCATATAACTAAGCGTGATTTGGCTCACTGGTTGCCCTGCTTACCCAGGGAATTAGGGAGAGAAAGCATATAGCTCAGAGCAGCTGAGCTAAGTCTTGGTGTTTTCTCTCTGCTTCTATCCAGCTTAGGTGTATGGGTATATCCAAAACAAACCAAAATATTAAAGAAAAGCTCTGACAGCTTTCTATGATGGTTCAAATACCCTACAGCAAGGATCTCATTCACTTAAAAAAGTCTAATCTGTAGATTTTTACAATAATTTATGTAGACCCCCCCCGTTAAATTTGTATATAACCCAACTAATTGGATAACATCACCTAAGAATCTTTCAGTGGGACTTAGAAGACTCACTTACGCATGTTAGAAAATTTTATGCACCATCGCTATTAAATGATATAGAACATTTTCTAAATATTATGTAGCAATGTTCATCCATAGTTTTCAAAGCACTTTACAAAGGAAAGTAAATATTATTTATCCCCACTTTACAGAGACTAGCACACAGAGAGGTGAAATGACTTTCCCTATGTTGACAAACTCCATTCTCTTTAAGTTTCAGAGTAGCAGCCATGTTAGTCTGTATTCGCAAAAAGAAAAGGAGTACTTGTGGCACCTTAGAGACTAACAAATTTATTAGAGCATAAGCTTTCGTGAGCTACAGCTCACTTGCATCCGATGAAGTGAGCTGTAGCTCACGAAAGCTTATGCTCTAATAAATTTGTTATTCTCTTTAAGGTTTGTCTTGCTCCCTTTGCTGAAACTAATCTCCCATTGACTCCAATGGATATTTTATGTCATGAGGGCAGGAAAGAAAAAGGTCCTGCTGTTGACGTAGTCACAGGACAAGAGCAGCTTGCTCTCAATTTTATCACAATGTTCGAACCACTGTATCACCTTTTGAAATCACATAGAATGAATCATGAACTACAAATAGTGACTGCTCAAAGCAACAACCGCAGCACATAGCCCAGAAGCAATCCCTCGAATGTGAAAGGATGGTCTTGAGGTTAAAGCACTGGGTTGGGATTCAAGAGATCTGCATTCTATTTTTGTATCTCCCACAAATTTCTTCTGTGACCATGCAAGTCACTTAATGTCTCAGTGCCTCACTTCTATAAAACAAAAATAGCACAAAGCTATCTCGCAGCGGGGCTGTGAGGATACATTTACTGATATTTCTGAGGTGTTCAGATATTCTGAGGGCAGCCCAAAAAACCCTCAATAAATAGAATAGGTGAAATCCTCATGCCTGCTCTGGACTCTATAATTTTTGTCATGCACTACATTTACCAACAGTGATTTTATATTTTGTAAAGATATTGAATAATTTTGGGCTGAGAACAGATTGCTATCATACACCACTAGAAATGCCATTCAAACAAATTCTTCACTGTGAATAGTCAGCGCAGCTTTGTTCCTTGCTTCTCCCTTGGTACATGGCTCGAAACAGGTGCTAAACATTGTTTTAAAATAGAATGGAGCCCCAAATGTGAATTCTTATTAGGGGTTGGCACTATTATGTATTTGAGCCATGTATAACACCACAGTCACCACAAGCACTTCTTCTAGAATTATGATTATCTAGTCATGACTTTCACTGTCTTTTTAAAAAGAAAACGACATACGTCTTTAAATGAAAGAATAAGAATGAAAGAATAAGACAAGGGCATTAACTGGCTTTATCTATCCTTGACCACATTTTGGTAATTACAATAATATAAATCTTAAATGCTCTTTCAACCATTTCTTTCAAATCATTCCTTTCAAGGACTAGCAATAGCTCCGTGTTTAAAAAGAAGAAAAATGTGGACTGAAATTAAGATCAGAATGAAGGTAAATTTCCCGAAGTTCGAATGATGAGCCATTCAACCACACCAATGGTGTACATTTGGTGCTTAGACTGTTAGAACATTGAGATACAAGATGATCTTATACTTCCAAAGCTCCACCAATTAGAATTGTGTGAACAACTGATTTTTCAGGTCACTGGCTGTTCTGAAAAAAAAATTGTTTCAGAACAAGCAAAACATTTTGTAAGCTTTTTAAAATGTTTTACCTTTTTTTAGATCAGCATTTCCTGAACTGTGTTCCTTGGAACACTGGTGTTCTGCACGATTTGATTAGGTGTTCCATGAAAGAATCGTTATTTAAAAAAAGGGTCTTTAAATTTTTTTTAATTCTAAATTTGGCATATTTGAAGCATGGTTTACAACTCTTTTTGAATTACTATAATTTAACATAAAACTCTTTTTCTGGTTATTGATAGCTCTCGTATTGAATATCATGGTATAAAATTATATTTGAGCATAAATAATGCAAGTTTTTATTTGAAAACCAAACTACTACAAAATAATATTATTAGTGTTCCATAATAGGCTAAAAAGTGTTCCGTGGCCAAAAAAGTTTGGGAAATGCTGTTTTAGATAAAATTGCCATAAATTTTGAAATTAAAAGTAGTTTCAAATTGAAAAATCAAAACATTTAGTTTTAAAAACATCAAAGCACTATGTTTTGATTTTTTTTAACATTTGTTTTTTGACTGAAATAATTAGATGAATTTGACATGAATTCACTAAATGTTTCAGATGACTTGCATCAGCATTTTTCGGTGAAAACAGGTATTTTGCCCAGCTCTGCCAACAACATTGTCTGATATATTGGTGTAGTTTTCCTGTTTGAAGCCATACATGATATCAGGCCTGATTCTTATATAGTCTCAGACTCCTTTATACCATTTTGTCAGAGAAACGTGGCACTGAAATGAGGGTAAATATAATTGTATTTGAGGACTCTTTACACTGCCAGATCAATGTAAAGTGGCCTTAGACTAAATGAGAGTCTGGTCTGATATGTATTAGACCCTGAACCTTCAAATGTTGATGCATGTGGCTAACATTACACATGTAAAAGGTCGTAATGACTTTGGGTGGGGTTTTCAAAAGCTCCTAAGTCACTTTTGTCCTTATGAAAATCTCATCTTCAAAAATGAAGCATGAGTGTAAGTATCTGCAGGAGGGAGCGGGATCTATGGTCTAAATCTACATGGAGAACCATGTAGACATGGGAGTGCACCATTGCATTAGTCAGTGCAGGATCAGATTGTACCTACTTTGGAACAGGATCTGCACTGTTGTGTGTGTACGAATAATGTTTAGCACATTGTGGGCACTACTGGAGTATCAAAAATAAATCAGAATAGTAATATATTTTTCACATTTTAAATATTGCACTTCAGTTCAACCTATGATAAAAGAAGCACAATTCACCAATGATTTTCAGTTGCTTTAGGAACCAGAATGTTCACAAAATGTGGCTCCATCTAAACAACTTTCTAAAAATGAAAATGATTAAAAACCATGTCTCACTTCAACAGCAGATGAACCTAGATTAATACATCCTTTAGCACATTAAAGAAAAGATTGGAATAGCAGATAAGCTACACTCTCTGGAGCAAAAAGTCATAGAACTTTCTAGTTTTCTACCCACTTACAAGTAATTATAAAGTAATTACACTTGCAAGCATGAATGGATTACAAACCACCATTCCTCTAAATAAATTTAAACAGTCCCCTTGATCTATATCAGTAAGTCTTTTTCTCTTAACTAGTAACACATTGCAGTCAAACCTTTCACTGCCATCTGTTCAAATGGAAACATGTGGTATTAGAGTTCTAATACTGTGCCCTTGGTAAAGATATACCTTAGAGATTTCTTTTGGAAAACTTCATGGTTAGCAAACAATTTGTGGGCAGTTAATTTGCTCCCTTGCTGGAGTTTGCATTCCCATGTGTGAAATGTTCTATTCTGATGGTAACGTCAAATTAAATGACTCTACATGTGATCATATTTATATAATATGGGTTGTATTTAATCTGTGGGAAGCTTGACCATAATACAAAAGACCATTAAAGAATTGTACAGAAAGTATTTGATTTTAATTTTGTTGTTCTTGAGCTCTTCCTGTCGTTTGTGCTGTGGAACTAGATGTCCTATTTTTGCATCAGTATGGGCCTTATTATCTCCTGAAAAGGAAAAAAAGACCTTCAGCCCAGTACAAATTACAGTGCCAATTCCCAGCAGTCTATGCTGAGTGAAAAAGCAGAATATATTGGTAGAACAAAGTGTGTTCCTCTTATCTATCTTTCTCTTTTTTCCTTTTCAAACCAACCAAAAATAAATTACTGGAAAGTACCACATTTATGTAACCATTTTAAAAATACTTAGGACCAGATTGTGAGATGCTTCTCAGCATGAAATACCTTATACCACACCTAGTCTCAGTGAAGTTCTGATGGAGTAAGGCACTAGAGACTGTGAGTAAGGCTATCACGCTCAGGCTAATTAGCATAGTGGCAGAATTCATTAGGTAATACATGGCTTCTGTGGTCAAAGGTTTACTAATATCAAAAGCTGCTTATTACATGCTATTTCAACTCCATGAACATTAGTCCTATTGTGAAACAAAGCAAAAGAAGATCCAAACATGAGACCTTAGTGGGCATTTATAAGGCCCATTTGTTGCTTGAGTAAGCTCTGTAATGTATTGCTTTTAATGAAGCATTGAGGAAATGTTCTGTACTAAAGAGTGCCTTCCCACTGTGCCCCAGTAAATGATCTTGAGATATCACCTGACCAGCTTTGATTGGGCTACTTAGGAAGCATTAGTGTGTCTGCTATAATAACAGTGTATATTGTATAACCATTGCTTTTCACTTTTAAAGTATTTTACAATTATTAATTAATCCTCACAACACTCTTCAAGATACTGTTGATACCACAGGTAAGTATGACTTATCCCCTTTTTATATATGTGGAAACTTAAGCAGCTAAAGACTTGTCTACATGAACAATTAGGCCATGGCAGGCTGATGTGAATCTATTCTGCACTAGCCTTCTGCGGTCTGACTGTCCATATGCACCCTGCTCACACCCTGCTCACACATGTTAACCGTTCTTTAGAGTGATTTGATCAAATTCTCTTTGAAATGGGACTTGCTCAAAGTGCATTAATGAATTGCTCAAGCTCATCAGGAGGGTAGACACCGAAGCAGGACAGTGCAGGGTAGATTCACTCGCTGTTTGCCACAGTCTTTGTTCATGTAGACAAGCCCTAAATCCTTGGCCAAGTGACTAAAGGGAGTGTCAGGGCCACAGTTAGAACTCAGGGTTCCTGGTGGCTAGTGAGGTTCTAGGATTGCTAGTCATGCCTTGCTTTCTTATTTTCCCAATCTTTGGCCAATCCTGCAACCATTGATTTCAGAATACGTGGAGGATCATGCCCTTTGTTGCCACTTCAGAGTAGGAGGTTAGGCCTGGATGCACAGGAGTTAAGTGCCTACATCTCTGTTTTAGATACCTAATTCCCAGTTTCAGGACAACTGACGTGCACAAAACTGCCACTAAATTCTGCAGGTACCTAAATTCACTTGGCACCTAAAGTTTTGCAGAAAAAAGTTCCGTAGGCACCTATGTTTCTGCCTTTGACCACACTCACTGTTGCCTTACTCTAGGCATCTGGATACCTGTTTAATCCCCAGATTGATTCACAAACCAGCGAAAGACAGGAGTTCAGCCTCCTAACTCACATACAAGGCCTGTTCTGGTAGGTACCGTCTAAGCATGCCCACTGAATTGGTTCCCTCAGGTGAGTCCACACAAACTAGCTAGAAGTGGGGGAGGAGGCATTCCCTCTCATCAGTGTTAGCCCAGTGGTTAGGGTACTCATGTAGGAGACCCCCAGTTAAAGTCCCCACTCCACAGAGAAAGGGATTTGAACTGGGATCTGATGCTTCTCAGGTGAATGCTCTAACCACTGAGTAATGGGATATTCTGATGAGAGGGGGCTCTCTGTCTTACCTGGTGAAGCTGTTGCAGTCCAGATAAATATCTGAAGAGTTATTTGGGTTAGAGAGCAAGAAATGGCATAGATGCCTAACTCCAAGACAGGAGTGACAACTAAGAATAGCTAATGGCGATAGGCGCCTTCCTGCGGCATGGACTTAGATGCTATCTCCATGAGCAGGGCAGGACTTTGCATTCACCGCTGTTATCAGCATCTCCCATTAGCTAGTTCAGGTGAATCCCTGGCAAGTATGTTGACTTTTGTGAATCACGGTGTGTGGAGGCCACATCTCTCCCTATTCATTATATAGGGAACCTAGGCCCTGAACTCAGACTTGGTGAATTGCAGTAACTTTCTAGGTGCCTAAAAGTTACATACTGTGATGCTCATCTTCACAGTGCCTAACCTCTTTTATACATCCAGGCCTTAGCTAACACTTCAAGATTTAATCAACTGAACTTTCTATTAGAAATTCCTATCATAGAATCATAGAATATCAGGGTTGGAAGAGACCTCAGGAGATCATCTAGTCCAACCCCCTGCTCAAAGCAGGACCAATCCCCAACTAAATCGTCCCAGCCGGGGCTTTGTCAAGCCTGACCTTAAAAACCTCAAAGGAAGGAGATTCCACCACCTCCCTAGGTAACACATTTCAGTGTTTCACCACCCTCCTAGTGAAAAAGTGTTTCCTAATATCCAACCTAAACCTCCCCCACTGCAACTTGAGACCATTACTCCTCATTCTGTCATCTGCTACCACTGAGAACAGTCTAGATCCATCCTCTTTGGAACCCCCTTTCAGGTAGTTGAAAGCAGCTATCAAATCCCCCCTCGTTCTTCTCTTCCGCAGACTAAACAATCCCAGTTTCCTCAGCCTCTCCTCATAAGTCATGTGTTCCAGTCCCCTAATCATTTTTGTTGCCCTCCGCTGGACTCTTTCCAATTTTTCCACATCCTTCTTGTAGTGTGGGGCCCAAAACTGGACACAGTACTCCAGATGAGGCTTCACCAATGTCAAATAGAGGGGAACGATCATGTCCCTCGATCTGCTGGCAATGCCCCTACTTATACAGCCCAAAATGCCATTGGCCTTCTTGGCAACAAGGACACACTGTTGACTCATATCCAGCTTCTCGTCCACTTTAACTCCTAGGTCCTTTTCTGCAGAACTGCTGCTGAGCCATTCGGTCCCTAGTCTGTAGCAGTGCATGGGATTCTTCCGTCCTAAGTGCAGGACTCTGCACTTGTCCTTGTTGAACCTCATCAGATTTCTTTTAGCACAATCCTCTAATTTGTCTAGGTCCCTCTCTATCCTATCCCTACTCTCCAGCATATCTACCTTTCCTCCCAGTTTAGTGTCATCTGCAAACTTGCTGAAGGTGCAAACCACACCATCCTCCAGATCATTTATGAAGATATTGAACAAAACCGGCCCCAGGACCGACCCTGGGGCACTCCACTTGATACTGGCTGCCAACTAGACATGGAGCCATTGATCACTACCCATTGAGCCCGACAATCAGCCAACTTTCTATCCACCTTATAGTCCATTCATCCAGCCCATACTTCTTTAACTTGCTGGCAAGAATACTGTGGGAGACCGTGTCAAAAGCTTTGCTAAAGTCAAGGAATAACACGTCCACTGCTTTCCCCTCATCCACAGAACCAGTTATCTCGTCGTAGAAGGCAATTAGATTAGTCAGGCATGACTTGCCCTTGGTGAATCCATGCTGACTGTTCCTGATCACTTTCCTCTCCTCTAAGTGCTTCAGAATTGATTCCTTGAGGACCTGCTCCATGATTTTTCCAGGGACTGAGGTGAGGCTCACTATACAGTATTCCAGTTTAGGATAAACAATATGTACACTATCTCTTACAACCCTTCTCCTAGCTGTCTATACTAAAAAAAACCCTAGAATTATGCAAACTGGGCAGTGGGAAATAATAAGAGAATGATATGTACATATTTCTGCATCTTACAAAAGGAGTACGGTATGAAGTAAAGTCAAATGATAGTTTCAGTGGGTCAAATGCCTCCTGTTTGTACAAAGGACACATGCATGTAAGTGAAAACATTCCAAAGAATTGTTTTATGAACTGAACTGTTAGAAAAAAAGAAATCCTGAAACTACTTATAATACCAAAGTCTTGTGAAGAATGTAAAGTAAACAGTGCATACCTTTTCTGCTTCTTTTCAACACAAGGATTTTTGTCACTTGTGTTTTTGTGACACTTGCAAGCAGAATTTTCCAGCTAAAGTAATAGTAGAAAATGCCACATTTATCAAAGCTAATGTGACCTACTGCAACATTAGAGTGAAGTTACATTTACATGACACACTCTTTTGTTTGTTTTCAGTGGGGTTACCATCTTATAACAACATTTGGAAATGATAAAAGGATAAACTGAGGACCCCCTGTCTGTTTATATTAACACTGTATATTCATAAACAGGAACAAATAGTAAGCACAAATCTCCTTAATTGTTTTATAATTTTATTTATTTTAACTACATTTTATATATTCCGATGCAGAGAGCTAAGTTATAAATCATGAAGTAAACCATGGTATATATTAATGGAATTGTGCGCAAAAAGCCCTCTCTTTCCAGTTTGCTTGGCAGCAAAACAGATCACACTAAATCATCTACAGAATATTTCTCCCCATAATATTTATTATGAATGGGCTAATATCACAAATGCATTAAACTTTTATAGTATTTTCTAAACTCGCTTGCTGGCATACGGAATATATAACAAATAATGAAGTTCAGAAGGAGGCTTGAGATCCCAGAACCTTAAATTCTAGTAGTGTTATGCAATTGAAGATCTAAATCAAGTCATGCTGCTTTTAAGAATTGCTGTGCGGCCCATATCTTTGCACAGGCCTTCCCCACTCAGAACTTCAGAGGCTCTACCATTGTCTTTGTGAATGATTTCCTCTAAACTTTCAATTCATACAAGATAGCAGTGAAATGAAGGGTGAGGCAGAGAGTTTGTTTTTGTTCCTGGGCAGAAAATAGTGAGCCTCCTTTATATGGCCCCTGATTAAGGCAGGGGCTTTAGGGGCTGCATCCCAGGGCCCCAGCTCAAGGGGGGCCCCACAAAAATAAATCACAGGCAGCGATCTCCAACTCTGGGCTGTTAAAAGTCCTGTGGCACAGAAGGGCTCAGGCAGACTGCCTGCATGCCGTGGCCCCACGCCGCTTCCGGAAGCAGCTGGCTGCTAGCACATCTCTGTGGCCCCTGGCGGGGACGGGGATAGACGGTGGCTGCGGGGATGGTGCTGCCCCCACCCCTAGCACCATCCCCGCAGCCCCCATTGGCCAGGAACCAGCCAATGGGAGCTACGGGGCTGCGGTTGCGGGTGTGGGCAGCACACAGAGACACTCTGACCTCCTCCCCCAGGAGCCGCAGAGACATGCTAGTAGCCAGCCACTTCCCGGAGCAGCGTGGGGCCTCAGCATGCAGACAGCCTGCCTGACCCCTTCTGTGCCGCCAGCTGGGAGCCGCCTGTGGTAAGCTCCTCCCGGCCAGAGCTTACACCTCGTACCCCCTCCTGCACCCCTACCCCAGATCAGAATGCCCCTCCTGCACCCAAACTCCCTCCCAGACCCTGCAGCCCCTCCTGCACCCCAATCTCCTGCCCCAGCCCACTCCTGCACCAAACTCCCACCCAGACTTGTATACAGGGGCCCCACAAAATCTAATAGCCCCAGGCCCACAGGAGAGTTAATCCAGCCCTGATGGACAATATAGCTATTATGGTGATTCTGCACATACACTAGAAGTGGAGAAGGATGGTTGGAGAAGATTTGATGCTTACAAAATAACATATTCTGAAAGATTTCAAAGCCCTCAATAAACTTTCTCTATAGTTCATGGACCTGCTCCCACTGAACTCAATGCAAAAATGATATGAATGGATGAATAATTTCACTCTGACTAATTTATGGCTTTATCTACGCACAAAAATTGCACCCCTTCACATAAAAATCATTTAAAAATTGATTTATTCAAACCAGTGCAAATCTCCCACCCCCACTTACAATTGGTTCATACCATTAAGCTTAATTGGGTCATTTTAAACCTGATATAAACCAATTCTCCACAGTGGGTTTTTCAATGACTTAATTAAATTGATTTAAAAACCAATTTTAGTTAAAATAAATACTAAAAACTATTTTTGCACATGGATAAGCCCTAAATTTTCCTACCATGAAGGTTGAATGCCATTGAGTTCGGGGATTTGGGGAGAGACTCATTCCTTCCTACTGGGACAACATTCTATACAGGAATCCCTTCCCCAACTAGTTAAATGCCCCCTCTCAAATGGAGAAAAGCATCTATCTGACAATGTACTGGATCATTATATAAAGAGTTTTGAATGGGAAAGAAGGACTAGTACTGTGTCTAATTGAAAATGCAGGATCATTTTTAGGAAGTTTGAATGCAATCTCCCAGAATACTAAAGACATCAGGATTAACAACCCTTCTGTGAAAAATGCCATTGGCTTTTTAATGAACACAGGTGATCCGCAACTCAGTGTCATATGCTGTAGGATTTCCCTTGAGGTGTTGGAATGCTTATTTCAGAAAGAGACAATGCCTCAGTTACTTCTTAAACACTGCTATGTGGGCAAATTAGAGACAAGGAAACAAGTATCGTGCAACAATCTGATATAATGGAGAAAGAGAATCTATGTTTGGCTGCAGAGAAGAAATTCCCATTTTTATAGCTCTGGCTGATAGTGATGTTTAATCATTCAGATATAATAAAACATTCATTTGTTACCTGGCAGGCCCAATTCTGATCTTGGAATAAATTTCTTCCTGTCTGTGTATCTAATCTAAGTATTTATATCATGCTGAACACTGTGGTACTTCCAATAATATCTGCCAAATTTTTTAAAAATGAATGCACTTCTAGTGTGTCCTTACTTCGTCCCTTTGTCCTCACTTTTCATGTATGTTCAAGTTACTAAATTATGGTAGCCTCACTTTCCATGGTAAGTGGGTATTGGCAAGTAATCTAGTTCTTAAATAGCATGAGCAAATATCTGTCTCAGCAGTGCTTACATGCACAGGCAATCAGGGAACAGAAACAATATTGTGAAGGGATGTACACCCTCTCCAGGCACTGACAGGGTTAATATGGGCCTGAGAGGCCAATTAACCCACCTGCTTGCACCAGAGTGTTGGCCAGGCATAATTAAATATGGGGCCCCGCTGGAGAAGAGTGGGGAAGTGCTATAAAGGCAGGAAGTATGGAACAGAAAAGGACTGACAAATAGGCCAAAAGTGCTATTAATCATGAACAAGCTGATCTAGGAATCTCCTTAAGCAAACTGCAATTTAAACATCCTAATCAAAAATGAACTCAGGAAAGAATGGCAAGAACTATGGGCAAACAAAACAAATGGGGGAAAACATTCTAATAAATATGCCTAACAATTGACAATGTTGATATAATCCAAGGCTCTGAGAGAAACAGTGAAGTGGCTCTAGTTAGAATTGTAACAGGGCATTTTGGATTAACTAGTAATTTTTTTCTAACTAACATGCACAAAAATGGATTATGAGTAACATGTAAGGTCCAGCAAATGATAGATCGTATCGTTTGGGATTGTAAGGACTGTACCAGTGAAAGGAGCTGTTTATATAAAAAACTCAGAGGTCTTAAAGTAACAAAATTTTCCTGAGAACATCTATCAAGAATACAAGGAAAATAGGGCCCACTTCTTTAAGAATACTGGGAAAGGTGCGAAACTCCAAGTCATTAAAAAGATACAAAGTACAGTGCATGGAGGTCATAGACTCAGGAAGTGAGTCTGCTATGCCACAAAACTGGAGGAGGAGGAGGAGGAGGAGGAGGAAGAGGAGAAGATGACGGCAGCTGCAGGAGACAAGGAAGAACTCCACAGCAGTCCTCTTCATGGTAGATTGCAGAAGCGCAGGAAGGAGCTTCAGGAGCTGATGCAAAAGAATGTTGTGATGGAACTGGCCAGAGCTGGGATACTTTGTGAGGTGGAAGTCTCATGAGGGGCCCTAAGGTAAAGAGGAAGAACTGGGTCAGCTAGGGAGAGGCTTACCCCAAGAGCAGGAGGATTATCCTGGAGGAGCATGGCAGAGGATGGACTGGAAACACAGCCTAGGGCAGGAACCGGACCTCCAGGGAGAACCCCCGTGAGGCATTGCTCATTACAAAATCCCAGAAAAGGACTGGACAGAAGACCTGGGGAGAAACCCTACAGTAGGAAGAAGTCCAGGGAGGCAATGGCAGGGAGTCTGGTGGAGCAAACCTTGGCTGCTGCTTATACAATTTCTGGACTGGAACCCAGTGTAGTGGGAGCACCTGGTTTCCCTACCAGCCACTGGGCAAGGTGGTGTGGGGCCCAGAGAAGAGTGTAAAGATGACTGAAAGCCCTGAGTGAGGGTTTACAGGGATGATGGAGGCCCAGAGTTGAGAGCCAAAGACCAGACATAAGGATTAGGACTATTATTGGGTTTCTATTAGGTTTCTATTAGGTCAATTTTTATTTCTTATTACCCCAAAATGTGACCTGGCCAGAGGGCTGACTGGCAAGAAAAGGGGAACTAGAGTGAACGGTGGCAGTGCGTATGAGGGATGAAAGAGCTGCTATCCCATACCCAGCCATGAGGCTCATCTGCAGTGAGTGCACTCCTACAAATACCACATGACTGTCCATCCTATCAGAACCTAATAACACAACTCAAATTGTGAATTCACAGACTAAAGCTGAGTAGCAAATAATTCAAGGAAATCACAATCTTCTCACAGATATTCTGAGTGAAAAAGAGACTAAATTCATTTAATAAATGTTCTACATTATTCATTCAGAACCATTGCACAGTAAAGAGAGAGCTGATAGCAGCCCCTATCCTTAGGTCTCCTAACAGTTTCCATTATAAAATATTCTTGTGGCCATTTCTCTGTGAAGATCTCACACATCCATTGTTGGAAGATGTACAGTTCTCTGAGCAACCTTAATTCTGACTCCTTGTGCATTATGGTGTACAGGCTTTAACTATAAGATCCCATGCTTTTTTCCCCACAGGACCCCTGCCTCAGTCTGTCAACAGGATGGATGCAAAAGGAAGCAGTGTTAAGGTTTCATGGGCAACTATAAATCTGGCATTTCCTAACTTTTGACTGCTTGACTTTGTAACCTAAATAACATTCTTTTACCACATTTTTGTTTGATTGTGTAGTATATCCATATGCCAACAATCCTGATGAACAGAGTTAGAGAGTTCTGTTCTGATAGAATCCTCGCTGTGTTAACACGGCCTGCTTGTTCCTGTCACTTCACCCCTTTTCGGCAGTACCTAATCTTGTCTGACTATGTTTGTCTATTTAGGTACTCATTTGGCCTCTATTACCATGTGGGGCCTAACTCTCAGTTACATTAAGCACCACTCTGACAGTGTAAAGGAGCCTTAAGTTACAGTTACAGTTACTCTATGCCCACTTTAAGGCAACTTGAGACTGCCAGAGCTATATAAAGCCTAAGTGTAAAGCATTTCAGTAACTATATAGTTGTTTAAAGGGGCAAAAACAGGTCTCTGATTCCAATCTTGCTTACAATGGGTTTCCCAATAGCTAAACTTCATTGGAATTGCTCCTGATTTACAGAAATGTAAGAGAGCTTGGACTCAGACCCAAGATGGACTTTCTAATCTCCCCGTTATATCTTTATACCTTTAAATATGTTTATATTTTTAAAACAGATTCCATTTGAAGTTGGACGGAATCAGAAGTTTCCAAAACACATTTTTCCCCCCAGACATATTTTGTTTCCTGCACATGTAGAATGATCTAGAAAGGAATGGGAATAGCAAACTTTTGATTTGAAAAGAATGTTTATATTGTTTTGGTGCTGCCTTAGTTTCTGTAATTAGAAATTGTGAATGGTCTTGGGCCCCCATTCAGCAAAGGACTCAAGCATTTGCTTAAAATTAAAGTTAAGCACATGCTGAAGAGCTCCTTTTGAATCACGGCCTACATAAGGAGTCAGATGACTGTAAACATGCCGGGCCAGATTCTCAGCTGATGTAGTCAGTGGAACTAAGTTGATTTATGTCACCTGAAGACTCGTGTATAACTTGCTTAACACTCTTTGATATTTAGTGTGATCTTATAGAGCAGTGACTCCTTACCTACCTACATATCTACAAGGTTCAGTCCTGCTCTCCCATAGACTTCTAGTGTGAGCTTGGGCAAGTCACCAAGGCCAAATTTTCAAATGCCTAATGATGCAGATTGACATCTAGTAGGATTTACAAAAATACCAGAATAAGTTAGGCATTGAACTTCTATTAACTGTAAATTCTACTAGGCAGCAATCGGTATTTTTAGGTGCCTAAATAATTTTGTAAATCTGTGCCTCTGTTTCCCATCCTAGAAATGATGATAATGATACTTCTCTACCATGCAGAAAATTATGGGGATACTTTTGTTAATGTTTGTGAGGCTCATAGATATTATGCTGGTGGGGATGATAGGAGTAGCTACAAAGACAGGAATGTGGCATCATTATCTAGCAATACATAGTTGGTATTATATAATTATTAGGGCTGTCAAGCAATTAAAAACAATTAATCATGATTAGTCACTCTGTTAAACAATAATTGAATACCATTTATTTAATTTTTTTGTTTCTACATTTTCAAATATATTGATTTCAATTAGAACACAGAATACAAAGTGTACAATGCTCACTTTATATTTATTTTTAATTACAAATATTTGCACTGTAAAAAAGAAACAAAAGAAATAATATTTTTCAATGCACTTAATACAAGTACTGTAGTGCAATCTCTTTATCATGAAAGTTGAACTTACAAATGTAGAATTATGTACAAAAATAACCTGCATTCAAAAAAATATAACAATGTAAAACTTTAGAGCATACACCTCCACTCAGTCCTACTTCTTGTTCAGCCAATCACTAAGACAAACAAGTTTGTTTACATTTGCAGGAGATAATACAGCCTGCTTCTTGTTTACAATATCACCTGAAAGTGAGAACAGGCATTCACATGGCACTCTTGTAGCCAGTGTGGTAATATATTTATGTGCCAGATGTGCTAAAGATTCATATGTCCCTTCATGCTTCACCCGCCATTCCAGAGGACATACTTCCATGCTGATGACAGGTTCTGCTCAATAATGATCCAAAGCAGTGCGGGCTGACGCTCTCTCATTTTCATCATCTGAGTCAGATGCCATCAATAAAAAGTTGATTTTCTTTTTGGTGGTTCGGATACTGTAGTTTCTGCATCAGAGTGTTGCTCTTTTAAGACTTCTGAAAGCGTGCTTCACACCTCATCCCTCTCACATTTTGGAAGGCACTTCAGATTCTTAAACCATGAGTCAAGTGCTGTAGCTATCTTCAGAAATCTCATATTGATACCTTCTTCGCGTTTTCTCAAATCTGCAGTGAAGGTGTTCTTAAAACAAACATGTGCTATGTCATCATCCAAGCCTGCTATAACATGCAATATATGGCAGAATGTGGGTAAAACAGAATAAGAGTCATACAGATCTCCCCCAAGGAGTTCTGTCACAAATTTAATTAATGCATTATTTTTTAACGAGTGTCATCAGCATGGAAGCATGTCCTCTGGAATGGTGGCCAAAGCATGACATACGAATGTTCAGCATATCTGGCACATAAATACCTAGCAATGCCAGCTACAACAGTGCCATGCAAACACCTGTTCTCACTTTCAGGTGACATTGTAAATAAGAAGCAGGCAGCATTATATCCCGTAAATGTAAACAAACTTGTTTGTCTTAGTGATTGGCTGAACAAGAAGTAGGACTGAATGGACTTGTAGGCTCTAAAGTTTTGCATTGTTTTGTTTTTGAGTGCAGTTATGTAAAAAAAGTCTACATTTGTGAATTGCACTTTCACAATAAAGAGATTGCACTACGGTACCTGTATAAAGTGAATTGAAAAACAATGTTTTTTTGTTTATCATTTTTACAGTGCAAATATTTGTAATAAAAAATAATAATATAAAGTGAGCACTATACACTTTGTATTCTGTGTTGTATATTGAAATAAAATATTTGAAAATGTAGAAAAACATCAGAAATATTTAATAAAGTTCAATTAGTATTTTATTGTTTAACAGTGCGATTAAGACCGCAATTAATCACAATTTATTTTTTAAATAACAATTAATTTTTTGAGTTAATCATGTGGGTTAACTATGATTAATCAACAGCCCTAATCATTATCTGTTACCACTACAATCAGATGTTATTGCAGCAACAGGATATGTCATAATTAGGTGTGTGATTGGCTAAGGAAGAATTATTCTGTACATGTATCAGTATATTGGGCAGGGAGAAAGACAATCTGTGTTTCCGGTGCTGTGAAATATGGTAGTAGCTCTAACTGTTGCTATTTGTCCATGTTTGTTGTGTGTTATAAACAGGGTATTGGCTTGTGCCCAGGGATTCACAAACAGATCAAGAGATTGTCAAATTCGAGCTGCGATTTGTTTTTTCTCTTTTATTTTTGTTTATTGTCCTTAGCCTCATCCTAGGTCTTTCTTTTATGAGTATCAGGATGCATTTTATTGCAGCTTGTTGTAATTATTTGGAATGAATAGTACTCTTTGTTAGGAAGTTGTTGGATGGTGGCCTTATAATAGGTGGAGATTTTATCAAAAACAGTCAAAGATTTTCTGTGAACTTCTATGTGTGTGTGACCAGAAAGCTGGAATCTGTCTAGAAGGTGTGTCTCCCAAAAGGCCAACTTGCCTACCTCTTCTGTATTAAAGGCTGGATCTGTTTCAGTTCATTTTTGATGGTAATTACCATCAGGGTGTAGTAGAAGGATGCAAATATTTTCCAGGGGAATATTTTTCCTTTCTTAATTTCATCCCATTACTCCTAATTATGCCTATGCTAAATTACTCCTCTCTCTCCTGGGTATTTACACTCTTCATATTATTTTTGGACTATGTCTCTCTTCCTTTCCCTTGTAGTTGTAGTTAGGTATAATATACATCTACACAAGTCTGGTGTAACTGCACTATATAGAGATGCTTTTAATCTTTCTTCTTAAATCGGTCTCTCCAGTTCCCTTACTATTTTTGTTGCTCTTCCTGGTAATTCTCCAGAATGTCTTTAAGGCCTAGTGACACCAGTCCCATTTGCAGAGCAAGAGAGATTATTCCCCCCCTTTAATGCTCAACATTTCATTAAACATTTTTCCTTCATAATGCACTGCAAACTTATGTTTTATTTGTTTAATGTTACTGTTCTCCATGATTCTCCTTCCCATTGATTACTGGGTCTTGGATCATCTTTTTTTAAGATGCATTCGTTTACATTTTTCCTTGATAAATATCATTTTGTAACTTTCTGCCCTACACTAATCTCTCTGAGGACTTGATCCAAAGAGTGGTGAAGTCAATGGAAATCTTGTATCAGTACTTGGGTCTCTTTGTATTCTTCTTTCACCACTAGTATTCACAACTCCACCCTATTTTGTATCATATGGGAATTTCATTAACACGCTCTTACTTCTTCTAGATCATTAGTGAAGATGTTAATGAAAACCAGACTGAATCAGATCCCTGCAATATCTTGGTAGAGAGAAACCTCCCCACATCTCCATGCGTCAGTGTTTTGCCTTATGCTTTTGTTTGCAGTCCTTCAGCCACTTTTCATTCCACAAGATACTACTCATATCCAAGCCAAATTAAATTAATTCATCATTTTCTATCAATATTTTCCATATCCTAGGCCAAAGTCTTCCCTCAGTTATTCATGTACAACATTATTGATTTCAGTGGGATTGCACATTTGCAACTGATGAGAGAATTTGGCCCAATGGTTTTTTTTAGCATGATTGTAATCTGGAATTTACAAACTGTGACATTTACAATATCCTCCTGGTATTGTCTGTGAGTGTTTCTAAGGCTGATTTCCTAGAAGGCCCAATCATCTGATCAAGTGGAGTTATTTTTTTCTGCATTTCTGAAGTATGGTATTGTCTTGTGACAAAAGCACAACGGAAACATTACTCATTTATAAACTTTCTTTACCCGTGGATTGATCCTTTGTGGTTAATCTAACAATGTCTGTTTTAACTGAAATCCAGAGGATTCTGAAGTGCTGGAATTCATAACTTTAAAAAGAAATAGCTGGAACATCATCACCATTATTGCGTTGATTTGACATATGGCACAAGAACACATTTAGAAAATAATTAATTGACAAGTCTGGGAAACCCATTCACTATGAGTCAGGAATAGTAAAAAAAATACCCTTAGAACAAGACACTTACTCATTATGCTGAATTACTGTAAAAATCTGCATTCTGGGTATAGGATGGCATAGGAGATTGATAATGAATGGAGCCTTACACTGCCTAGTCACTGGTTCAAATCCAGCCTAAGTGAGTAAAAACCACCAGCATTGTTGTTATTAAAGTGTATCCTTTGAGGAAATCTCAGCAGAGAACTGAAGAGGCAAGGAGATTTCCTACTTCCTCTAAGTGGATGACGAGGCACATGGGAAAGAAAACTTGCCCTGATAGAGGCCATGCTATACAAGTTGTGTTGACTAAAGGATTTCAGTATCTAATGCAGCATTAATGTGCCCCATTTCACAAACTGCCAACATCACTTAGCCCTAGTCTACACTGGAAAAGGCTTGGTAATATAGGTATAGCTATACAGCAAACCCTCCTAGTTGACCTGATACTGACAAAAGGCTGCTTTTGCTGGTATAGTTTATACCAGTTCCCTGAACAAAATAAGCTATCCTGTCAAAAAATGCTTTTTTTGCTGAAATAAGCTGTGTCTATACTAGGGCTTTTGCCGGTATAAAAGTGTCATAAATAATCACACTCCTAACCGCCCTTACAAAAGTTTTAAATCTGGGTTTAAAAAGTTATCAAACTAAAAATCACAATGTAAACATTTCAAAAGCACCTGAGTTATTTTAAGACCTTAAGACTCAATGAAAGTAAAAGGGTTTTTAGCTTCTAAATGCCTATGTCGCTTCTGAAAACAAGTTAGGAGCTTCTGAAAATTTTACCTCAGGACCATAGTCAATCTTCTTTTCCTATTTCTTCTTCCATCTACAGTTCACTCAGTCTCACATACTCTGAAGAAAACCTCAGATTTATAGACCTGATTCTCATTTACACAAAGGCCCCTTTAGAGCACTCTGGTAGTGTAAAAGCTCCTTAAAATGTGCATAAATATTTATGTCCCCTTTAAGGGCCCGTTACTGTACATGACCAGCAAAAATGGGAGCCTCTGTGCAAATGAGAATCAGGCTGTTTAAATTATTTGGACATAGGGTCTCTTATTGTTTACTTCCATAGAGAACACAGAGAAAATGACATATAGTACTGGTAACTAGAAAGACTGACACTGCATCTTTGTTACAAATATCATGATTGTTTTCCCAGCAACATCCATAATGCGTTTGGTTCTGTCCGTGCATATGTAAGGATGAAACCTCTGACTCATACAGCTGACAGTCTAAGAAGACAAGTGGCATATAAAGTGCAGAGAGGGAGGGGATGAGGGATCAGAACATACAATCAATCTGTATGTATAACTCCTTGAAATAATAAATGTCTTCCATCCCCAGCTGCCCCTCTGCTAGCCTTAACTAGAGGGCTAATTTCTTGTAGACACTGGAGCAGAACTGAGTACAGGAAGAAGGAGACTTAAGAGTGGTGTGTGTGGGGTGGGGAGGGTAGTAATTTTAAATGGTGTAGCAAATAGCTACTGGCCTGCACCTATCGCCCCTCCCTATGTCTCCTCTTGGAACGCAGTGGAAGCAGAGAGGGGGATTGTGTGTTAGGGTTGTGTCTCAAGTACCACTTAAAAGCAGAATCTAGCCCTTAGATAGTAAACTCTTTGGCAGAGAGAAATTTGTTGGTAAGATGCCTAGCACACTAAATAAATATCAATAACAGGTAAGATATATGCAAAGAAACATAACTCCCCCCCCATGCTGGAATTTTATTAATTTCCTAGGAGCTCTGGTAATACTTATTCTGGGGTTGGGTAGCTCAATTGTAGTCTCTCAAGCTCTGTTTGGGGTTTGGTTTAAAGTGCATCTTGATCACAGTGCAGCTGAGAGAACTGCTCAGCTTTGCTTCCCAGCCCCTTTGGTTTACCCAAACCTCTCCAAAGATGACAGTCTTCCCCCACTCCCACAATTTCACTCCTCCTGAGTGGGTGGGGAGGGGAGAGAGAGAGAGAGAGAAAACAACAAAAAACCAGCCCCTGGAACAGGTATAAAATAAATATGAGAACTACAGACATGAAGCAGACACTGATCAGGTATACAGCGCTGTGCCTGCTTAATGTTCACTTTGTACCTCTTGCCTACACAAACAGAAAGCAGTGGCTTCAGGCATAGCCTTCATATTACCTGCTCAGATATTGAACAGACCTGCTTTCATGGAGCAGACACAAAACAGTGGAAGTACAGGTGTTGACCAGTAATAAGTCTACGAAGACTCTAGACCCACAATCAGTGAAGTTTGCTTTTTTGCTCACTTCACATCTGGGGGGAAAAACAAATTTCTTTGTTTTGGGTTTTCCCCCCCTTCATGAGTCACTTTTCATTTTAAAAAAATCCAGAAAATCATTTAGAGGACCTGCTCTAATCTTAAGAACCTTGCCGAATCACAGTGTCAACTTGCTTGTTTACTGTCTCTTACTGTGATTGTATTGATAGGCAAAATCTATCACTCATGTCGTCCTCTTGATTCTGTTATTTTATCAGCATGTTACCTTTATTACAGATGGTTTGAAATTATGTTTCTAAAACTGCCTACATTGTATCAGCTAATTGTCCAACTGTTGAGAAAAGAAACTATAACTATGTATTTCAAGTAATGGCCAACACATGGCAGACATCAAGTAAGGAATGCAAAGCTACACTAGTGAAGAATGCAATAAATATAGGCCAGATCATAAACACTGCTATAATAAGACAATTGAGGGAGATTTGAAAAGATAAACTGATTTCTATCCCTCTACTCACATGGCTTCTCCAAGACATAACTGAATAAATAACAAACTAAGCCCTATTCCTCCATGTCTAGAACTACACGTTTTTCAGCCTGATAGTATTGACTTTGACAGTAAGAAAGAAAAATTCTCTCCACTGCAGGAATTATGAAATGTTCTGGCTTATGCTATAACAGAGGTCAGACTTAGGTGATCATAGTAGTACCTCTGGCCTTAAAGTCTATTCACTTAAATGAACTGTGGTTTCACATTATTGGAACACAGAGGTCCATATTCTGCTCTTAGTTGCATTCATGTGAGCCCACTGACTTGACCTATGGCACAATGCTAAATGAGAATTGGATGATGACCATCCTCAGCTTTGTTTCACTATGCAAGGTTAAGCAATTAGACAGTTGGAGCCAAGTCAAGTGTAGTTTTGTCTCAGTAAGTATTGTAGGCTGCCCCTCAGACTGTAAGATCTTCAGAGCAGGGACTGTGCCTTATTCTGGGACTTGTAAATTGCCCTGTATGTTTACGGAGCTATTGGAATACTTCCTGGGTTCTCCTCTGAGCTCTGTGACTGATTTGCTGTGTCATCTTGATTAGCTTTCTGCAAACTAGGTAAATAAAATTTACCTAGCATACAAGTGCATTGTGAGACTTAATAAATTAATGTTACTAAAACACTGAGATCCTCAGCAGAAGAACACTATGTGCATGCAAAGTATCAATCCATTAATATAGCTACCATAATCAAATAAATGGACAAAATATCCTTTTCCACTAAAAAGCCCATGTTCATTATATAAACAAATACATTTTATTAAAAAGGAAGCTATACCTTTTTTTTTTGCCAAAGCTGTTTTAAACAGTTTTGCTTAGTTGCATATATGACAAGCTGTTATAGCATTTCCTACAGCACAATGTGTGTGAGCTTATATCATTGAGCTCTATGACAAGCAATGAAGAAAGATTGATAAATTAGCCACATACCGCCAAAGTGATGAAATCTGCTACACCTCTCTCTCTTATCAAAAAGCCATCAGGTGATTCCAGTAGCTGGTTTTCCCTGCCACCATTCAACAGAAAACCAGGAATTCTGCCTAGAGCTGCCTGGTTTGCCTTGCCTCTTCATTCTTTTCTCAAAGGGGAACGTTTCTCATAACACAAATTATAGTTATTCTGTACAACAATTAATTGTCGAATTGGCCTGCTCTTGGCTAGTTCTGAATATCCATGGACTTCCAGTGAATCAGTGGAAGAGGTTGACATTCAGCACTCTCAGGAGCAGGCCCAATATCTGGTGCACAGAAGATATTTCCAGATTCACCATCTGCTTTTGCATATGAAATGCTAATTTTTCGATTCCAAAAATGGGATTCTCAGCTCATGTAAATTGGTGTTGCTCCACTGACTTAATAAACTACAGGCAATATTTCAAAGTTATTTAGGTACCCAAACCTTCTTAGCTCTCTTGAAATCACAAAAGGTGCCTATCTGCATCTTTAGGCACCTAAATACCCTGGAAAATCTGGCCCTGTACAAATTAACACATCTAATATCTGGCCCTGAATCTTTATTAAAAGCATTAGTTTACCATCAAGGAAAATGTTGGGCTGTGTCTTTCCAGGTGCATTATAAGTGTGAACGAAACAATGTAGACAAATGGCAATATTCTCATAAGCTGACACAGGGGAACATAAGCACATAATTAGTAGCTACTCTCCTTTAAAAGGTCTCAGATCAGATGCATATTAGTGTTCAGCAAATGTATCAGGCTATCAAAATGTCCAGGAACAGGTTTGGGACTGTACTGCACACTGAGCAACACTACCCCTTCTTCACTTGGGCGCTTCATAATATCTATGGCAAAACTCCTATTGACATCCAGTGGCGCAGGATCAGGCTCTCCCATGTTGTACTAGGACCAAACTCTGTCGTGTTCAGGTTTTGGTGACCCCAAATGTTTTAATGTCACTGAAATTGAGGTTTGTTAAACACAATGGGGCAGATTTGGCTACCTTACTCACTCTGGGTAGCATCTTAGTCCAGAGGCACTGGCATTGACTTCAGTTGAACTACTTACACATTGCTACCAGACATGTGTAAAGGTATTAGAATCTGATCCACATACTTTTACAGGCTTTCACCTCTCCAGACGGCAGCTAATGTGGGAGAGGGCTGTAGTTTTGGTGCAGATGGTTCTGAGTTCTATTACTAACACCAAGGTTCAGCTGGAAATCATGGTGTCTGTGTCATGAGATCATTAGGGAATGAGCTTCAGCAGCAGCTGATTTCTGTTACAGACAATGAGTGTCTCAGCAAGGGAAAACTTGAGCTCCGTTGTACAAACAATAAAAGAATGGGCGTGGCCTGTCAGAAGACAAGGTTTCTAGAAAGCCATTCCAGTTGTCTTACAGCTTTGACATATGGAGAGTGGAAATACATTTACTGTTTCAGTGATATTAAAAACTTCATTTACACAAAATCAGTCCCACAGTTGGCATAAATAAAAAGTCATCCAGAGAACCATTTATACCATCTTAATTAGGAACTGCAGCATTACCTTTCCATTAGAATGACTCATTTATCTCGGGAAATGTATATTTAATCTTCAGTTTTTCATAATAACCAATACCAAATTGGGTTCCTGAAATCCAAATTTTTTGAAAAGCAGCTGAAGCCATTTTCTGTAGGTTTCTTTCAATTATTTTGTCATCTTTTATTAGCTACACTAGGGGATAGCACATTGGACTGGGACTCAGAAGCTCCAGGTTCTATCTCTGACACTAGTTTTCTGGATAATCCTGGGCAGATCACTTCGCCTCTTTGTGCCTCAGTTTTGTCACCTGTGAAATGGGGATAATGATTTTGACCTCCTTTGTAAAGCACTTTGAGGTTTACCTCTGAACAGCTAGTTATTATTTCCCCCATTCATAGACAAATGTGGACGCATGTGAGTTTACATTCCTTCTATTAAAAAGTTTCCCATGTTCTCATTGGGAATTTAAATGTCTAACCTTTTTTTGAATCCTTTTGGTCTTAATTATACATCTTTTCTCTATTACTTTAATTTTTCCTCTAATTCTGGACCCTTCTTTGCTGGCATCAAAGCTCATCAAAGTTAATCAGCACATTTGTTGCCCATGGTGGGGTCAGGTTGAAAAAATGGGTACACAAAATAAATGCTAAGCAAAGAGATGCACAGTACACAATAACACACAAGCACATGGATTTATTTTGACAAAGCTGTGGCCATTCTGCCCCAACTCACTCCCCTTCGCAGCAAGTGAGATGTTCGGGAGGGATCCCCATTTCAGTTGTTCTAGTGAATTTCCTTTCCCTCTGCTGGTTCCCATTTAATCATATCCCCAATTACATAGCACATCACTGAAGCCCCAGAGTACACTCCAGCTCTAGGATTTGATGGGTTCTGGAGCTGCAGTGTGCACGCTAGGAAGCAGCAAAGCAGAAAAGCCCTGGGGTGCTGGGGAATTTTAAGAGAGGAGCAGCAAGACCCAGCTGGGTGGTGACTGGGCATGCTGGGACTCATTACCAGATTTTGAATGAGGGTGGATAGGGGTTACACAAGGGGCTGAGCTTTGCTGGGAGTTGTGTACTGTTATAAAACACGCAAAGAGAAATCTCCAGAAATCTGGTAATGAGTCCCAGCATGCCCGGGCACCACCCAGCTGAGACCAATACAGCAGCTACTGGTTTAACCAGAGGGAAGCTGCCTTGGTTCACGTTGGTAGAGTTCTGCCTTCAGACGGCAAGGGTCCTGACTTGAGTCTCAACTGCTGTAACATGCAGGGAGCACACAAGGTATGTTTAAACCTCCAAATGAGGGAACATACTAATTAGTTATGTCTGTTCTAGTGTCTGGCCACCAGCTGACAGACGAAACCACTGATCTCTCGGAACCAATCCAAATTGGAAAAAGGAGGTTTGGGTTAGTGTTGCTTTTGCGATGAGCAAAGGTTGGAGCTGATTTTATTTAGGCTGAACCAGTTCACCCTTCTCTAGTTACCCACGTGTCATTTCAATATATTCACATAACATAACATGCCAGATGCTGAGAACTAGCTATTTATTTTATACCTCTGCATTGGTGTGTGACTCTACCTGAAGAGGAAGGTAATGTGTTACTATGGTAGCATAGAGTAGAATAATTACAGGGAGATTCTAATGAAGCATTTCTCCCTAACAAAAAGAGACACCAAGTACATTATAGCATGAGATACAAAAATATCCAATGTGTGTGTGCTGCACATGTTGGAAACTACTATGGAGCCTGTACTAACCTCCCTAGATCAAAACACCATTTAAGGTGGTGGGAGTTCAAATCTAGGTTGAACTTTGAAGCTTCTACCATGTCTGCAGAAAGCAGTGTAGTGTCAGTCCTGGTATAAAATTATTTAATGAATATCAAAGAGATTCTTAATGAAGTCTGGTAGACACAAACAGGACTGTGATGCTCTCTATCTCTGCGTACCGTCACCACACAAATTTTCCCTAAAACCTGGCCCAGACTGGAAGGACTCCTGAATACTCTGTAGACAGAATCAAAACACTGGATGTGAAACTCCTCAAATGTTGTGGAAATTCAGGCCCTTATTCCACAAGGTAGGTGAGCACTTAATGACTTTATTTATAGAAAAAGTTACATAGTTAAATAATAGCTATTGATGAAGTTTACATTAGTATGTAAAATAAGATAATTATCCCAAAAAACTTTACATTAACATTCAGTTTTCACTAATGAAAAGTGACTGAAAATGACACGTAGAGTTCCTTATTTCTATTTCTCAGTAATGACTAAAGATTGAATCTGTTCAGTACAAATCAAAGGAAGCTTTTCTTTTTTTTTTTTTTTACAGCTCTAATGGCCCTTCAAACACATCCTGCAATCTGAAAAAAACAGTTTCATAGACTTTAAAGACAGAAGGGACCATCATCTAGTCTGACCTCTTGCACATCGCAGGCCACACAGCCTCACCCACCCACAATTGTAATAAGCCCATAACTTCTAGCTGAGTTACTGAGTCCTCAAATCCTGATATAAAGATTTCAAGTTACAGAAACTTCACCATTTACTCTTAGTTTAAACCTGCAAGTGACCTGTGTACCCATGCTGCAGAGGAAGGTGAAAACCCCCAGAATCCCCAATCTGACCTGGGGGAAATTCCTTCCCACCCCCAGTATAGTGATCAGTTGAACCCTCAGTACGTTGGCAAGATCTGCCAGACACACACCTGGGAAAGAATTCTCTGTAGTAACTCAGAGCCATCCCCATGTAGTGCCTCATCTCTAGCCATTGGGAATATTTGCTACTAGTAGTCACAGATAGGCCACAGATAGGCCATTCTAGGCAGTCTCATCATACTATCCCCTCCATAAACTTACCAAGCTTAGTCTTGAAACAAGTGAGTTTTTTTGCCCCCACTGCTCCCCTTGAAGGTTTTTTCCAGAACTTTATTTCTCTGATGGTTAAAAAAACTTTGTCTAATTTCAAGCCTAAGCTTGTTGATGGCCAGTTTATATCTATTTGTAACCTGTGTCAAGATTGGCACTTAACTTAAATAACTCCTCTCCTTCCCTGGTTTTTGTCCCTCTGATGTATCATAGCTCCCCTCAGCCTTCATGTTCTTCCTGGCTCATGGTCATTAAAAACAAATATTCCACAATGAGTATCTGGACCCTGATCCTGGACATACTTATACACATGCTTAACTGTGGGCATGTGAGTAGTCTCACTGAGTGAGAACTGATTTTCTTCATATATGAATTTACCGCTAGATTTTCAAATGCTGAACACCCGCGAATGGAATTGTATCTCCTTAACTTTATGGAATAATGTAAGTGTTCACTCCTGCTAGTATGGCACAGCTGGTAAACGTGCATGAGTGATTGCAGGATCAAGGCCCTAGTTGACAATTCTTTTCATAATGTCCAGAGTTAAACTAGAGTAAAGGTCACTCTCTCAAAGCTGTATCCCTTCTGCAGTGCTAGCAGGAGTAAATACTAGTCAATAAATAGACAGGACTCAAACACACCGAAATATCAGGTTAAATTAAGGAAGAAGTAAGAAGGTTCCAATTTTTCTTTATTTCTCTTTTGACTAGAACCACATTCTTGAGCTCACAAATAGATAAACCCAGACAGGAACATTGCAGAGACTACACAGTATTTTACACAAGAAAAACATTCAAGAACTTTAGTATGGGTGCCTCATGCAAAGAAACTTCCATTCAACAGATAGCTGATTTGACAGTATTATTTATCTACCTTCCTTTAACTCTTCATTTCTGTCCTCTTCAATGCTTTTGCATGTTCCATGGCATAGCACAGGGCAGCAGGCTTAACCTGAAGTTAATACAGCTTTTGAATTTTGGACCTCCCCCCATTCTGTAGTTTATAATGAGTGAAACAACCTGTGGGGCTACTCTGTGGAGTAAAGTGTCACTCAATATGAGTAAGGATGGCAGCAGCTGGACCTTAATTTTAACATCTAGTCCAACTGTAAATCCTGAGCATCCAAATGCAAGTGCATTAATTGAAGTCTGCCCACTTACACTGTTGATTGCTCATTCTACAGCCATATAATCTTATTATCTCCTTCCATCTTGTGATGCTGAGGAAGGTAACAGAGGTCACCGATCTAAATTCTGAACATGTAGAGCTGCTGGATTATCATCTGGCAAACATTAGAACTTTCTCCTTCATAATTATTATTTTCTATCTTTTACGGTCTGAGAGAACTGCACGCTAGTTCTACTGATTATAAATTACAGGATGGGGAGAGATCTGATGAAAACATTCACCTTTAAGTGGCCCAGAATTTTGTGTGTGAGAAAACATATTTTTTATGTACTAGAATCTTTTTTTTTTCATTGCTAACAGATGCAGCAAAGATCAGAGCCAAGCAACTGCACATAACACACACACAGCTCCTACCCCGTTACAACGCTAATGTTGACATGAAGAGTAACTGAAAACTGTCACAAAACAGAACACCAGCTTCTATTTTTAACAGAAAACTAGGCTTCTGGTTAGATAAAGACAACATTTTGCTCTTAACATCTGTGTCTGGAAAAGATGAAGGTTGGTAAGACCTGAATTTAAAGTGAGATTTTTAGGTTAGTCAGTATTCTTATTTATTGTTTGATGGTTATGCTTAGCTGTAATGGACATATAGCACAGTGACTTACTTTGCTACCTTTAAACTTCTGGGCTCCTAGTAAACTCACTTCAGCATTCTAGAACTGATTTTGCCACTTGAAACTGGGGAATCACCATAAAAACTACAATGAAATACAGCACAGTTGACAGCTTCTGATCAGGAAGGATAAGAGATGTATAAAGTGCATTAGCAGAGCTATGGTGCAAATGTGTACAGTGCCTCCCTACTATGCTTTGTTTTCAGTCCATTATTATTTGATAGTGTCACAACAGTGCCATGCACTTCACAGAAAGCACATAGACAGGTCCTGGGATTCATAGTGTAAGCGATGGACATGGCAGAGAAGTGATGAAGTACTAGGAAGGGCAGTAGCTAAGGAAATGTGAATACATGGTTGATCATTTGGGGCACACATATGTCTAGATGTGTTTTGTTTAAATGATAGGTAAATGTAATCATCTATTGACACTCATGTGTACGTGTATATGTCATGTAAGCGATCCAACACAGCAGGTTTTAATTTTAAAACCTAAATCACAAGTAGCATACCTCACCTTTTCTGCATGCAGTCAGGTGTCAAAATTGCAAAGTTCAGCTTGTGCCCCTTCCAAGGAAATATAATACACATGCATCTGTGAACCCTGAGGTCTGCACACAGCTGCACGACTTTTTTATGAGATGCTGCCGTGGCTTCTGCTATACTTCCTGATGTAAAACTCCAAACAACTTGTTCCTCTCTCCCTATCCTACCCTCTCAAGCAAATGCCTGAGAAAAGAGATTTGTAAGTCAGTAATATTCCTTGAACACTTCTTCTCTCAAGAGCAGCGGTTATCTCAGTATTTACAAACAGAGATCACCATCTTAACCTTTATTCAGAACATACGTCGTGTCTCTCAATAAAGTCTAAATCATCCTTAGAAGGCAAAAAAAAAAGTACATTCCATAAAACAGGGCAGTGTGAGCTGACTATATTTAAAATCTGCACAGTGGTACTCTATCCGCAGCCCAGACTTAGAAATCATGCTGTGCTAACAGAGCAAGAATGCTAACCTGAAAGTCGATCTCTTTTATATTTACAAGAGGGCAACTGCAACACAACACAAGGAACCTGGCACTCTCCTCCTCACCTTGTAGTTCCACTCAACTCACAACTAGTCCTAACTAGTCCCCACAAAGACAGTTTCTAAAGGTACAGCTTACCTCAGCAATCAAGTACAGAAGTTTCTAAAGGCACAGCTTACCTCAGCAATCAAGTACATTTCAAAACATGTTTGCATTCATACCCTCTGCCTTAATGGCTAGAGTACACAAACAGTAGTGCGGAACCATCAGCTCAATATTTGTACTAATATAAGGCTCTGTGAACAGGTCAGAAACAGAAAATCATCCATAACTGGGGGCAGTTTGGGTTCTATCCAAATTGTGAACATCAGGTCAGGTTTTTCAAAAGTCTGATGACCTAGGCCAACGTAATGGCTGTTAAGGTACTTACCACAGACCTATCTTTTGCACCCCAGGGCAGCCCTCTCAGCATGACATTCCTCTTACATGGATTGAGGGGAGCTGGGACTTGTCTTCCTGTCCTGTGGCCCCATTGTTCAAAGGACTTCATGGTGGGACTGGAAACCTTCTCAGGTTCATACAGGGGAGTGGGGCAGAGCAACATTGCCTGTCCCACTACCACTACATCTAGCTTTGTAACTGAGCAGGGACAGATAAGTGAGGAGGGACCAAAGTACTTAGTGCAGGGCAGCTAGGAAACTCTAAGGTTACTATACAACTTCTCATTAGGCATCTAGCTAGGGACCCAAGGACTGTTTCCTCGCTCCCATTGTCCTCTCTAACTGTCAGAAACATATTTACAGAATGGTTAGGAAATACCTTTTCTTGGGGGCTCCTCAAAGACTTGCAGAAGGAGGAGCCACCCAGTGCGCCCTGAAACCTAGGAAACTGAAGACAGGGTCATGCCCTGCTCTACCACCCAAAGACATCCAATGGTATGAAGTAGGAGTGAGGTAGAAGGGAGGGGAGGTCTGGCTTCAGGAGGGAGGCATTCTATGGGTTGGTTGTTTCTGAATAAACTGAACCTCCATGAAAACCACAAGGGGTTGTTCTGGTGCCTGTTCCCTGAACAGATTCTTCAGGGTTTGTTAGAGTAACACATGCTAACCAAATCCTTTTGGGTTCTGGTATTCCTAGTGAAAACCTGCTTCCTTTCTTGTCTGTCATGAGTCCTAACTGAATGTGATTTGAGAAATAATATTTGCCCCATCTCTTCTCTTTTTCCTTATTTACTCCACTCTAGAAACCCATCTGACATCTCCCTTAGTTTCATCTTCCCACTCTCATCTATATGACTCCTTCCAAATCATTTACTAGGCCTGAAGCTCCTTCCCTATACCAGGGGCCCAGGTCACAACCCTCCTTTATTGAAATCCATTCTCTATATCTCCTTCTTTCATGACACTCCCAAATGCTAACCCATGTCAGTGAAATGCTTTCACCATCCCAATATTAAAACAAATGGATAACTTCTTGTAAATTGGTACCATCTTCTGGGTCTCCCCGTGTATTTTGTATCTGATTAAGGTCTATGTTTAGATTTGAAGCTTCTCTAGGCTGAGAAATTTTTCTCCTTTTGCTTCTTAAAGAAATGCTAAGATTGCCTTCCTTGAAGCAACAACAATTAGCAGTTGCTATAATTATTACAGCATTTATATTGTATATATAATCACTACCTTCAAAACACTTTACCAATATTGATTACTTCATGAAATACTCTTGCAATGTAGTAAGTATTGTAATGGACTGGATAGTTTGTGTACAGCTGCCCTTTATTGCTAGAATCAGAGCTCTTCTACTTTGCATCATAGAACTTATATGGCTAAAACTCATGTAGATTCTTCTCTAGCTCAGGTGGTAGGGGCCTGTTCTTTTGGAGCAGAAGGATTCTGAGTTATATCCCTGTTGTCTATGTGAAGTCTCACTTGGCAATGATATGCAGCATAGCATATGTAATAGTGCATTGATTACAGCATTGTTATCCCTGTTTTATGAGTGAAGTAACTGTGGGTATGTCTACACCCAAAGAAAAACCCATGCCTGGCCTGTACCAGGAGACTCGGGCTCGCGGGACTTGGGCTGCTGGGCTGTTTCATTGCTGTGTAGACTTCTGGGCTCAGGCTGGAGTCCAAGCTCTGGGACCCTCCCAGCCCAAGCCTGAAAGTCTACATAGCAATGAAACAAACCCACAGCCTGAGTCCCGTGAGCCTCAGTCAGCTGGCATGGGCCAGATGTGGGTTTTTCTTTGCTGTGTAGACATACTCTGAGGCACAGAGTTCTGTAGTGATTCTCTCAAGGCCAACACCTACACAATATTTTGATTAACAAACTAGAATGGTATCAAAATTAACATGGAGCACATTAAATGGATTAAAAACTGGATAACTGATATGTCTCAAAATGTAACTGTAAATGGGGAATCATTATTGAATCTAGTCAATATCAAAGCCAGGTTTAGAACTCAGGAGTTTCTGACTCAAAGTCCCATGCTAAGTCTATTAGCCTTGAAATACTCTTAAAGACAGATTTCTAGTAGTCTTTGCAGACATAGTAAACATTAGGGTCCCATTATGCTCACTAAACCATGGCATTGTTTATCTATTTTACAGCAATTTCATCACAGAACAGAAACCAAGGATGCAGCATTACCAGTAGCTCTTGAGGTTCTGCATGTCTTCTGCTTTAGTATATATTTCCCTTTTTATCCATTTTTTTAGAATTTTTAAAGGAGCCTATGAACGTTGGGTACACAACCCCCCATTAAAATTCAGTGGGAATTGAACACCTGACTCACTTAGACACCTTTAAAAATCCCAACCTTAACACTCACCATGTATGTATTTGCCCTTTTACTCAGCAGTATCTAGGGTAATGCTCTCATTGCTGGTGGCCTTTGTCTGAGAAGATGGCAGAAAACAGTCCTGTGCAAGTCATTCCCCTCAGTATAACATCACTCAGTTCTGTGTAAAACTTGTCACACACACAAAATCATGGTGGCGTGTAGCTATATAACTGTTCTACAGCCTGGCTTGGAGGGATATATGATCACTCTTTTTGAATGTTACCCTGGAAATAATTTGTCTCTTGGCAGGCATTGCATACTTAGACAGGAAACTAAATTTAAATCCTTAGGCATAACATCTTGGTCATGCCTGCCCTTTTGTTTGAACTCCTTTAATAAAACTCTTGCCCTCACACTTGGCTGTACTAAATCCAAGTATGATCTTTGCTTCCTCCTCATTATTAGTTCAGAGGGAACACTCCAGTAGTTGTATGTAGGGTTATCCATTACCTAAAAGGAAAACGTGCCAACATAGGGCTCTGTTCATTGACTTACATGATGTTTACCCAAGGATTTTCATGCAACTGGCTCATAATAGTCATGCAATTTGCCTCTTCTGAGCAGCTTCACAGAACTGGCATTCATCACTGATGCAGACTTCTCAGCATACAACAGGTGAGTCAGTCAATATGCGGCTGGGGAATAAACAACGGAACAAGGTGGAGCATTAAAAGAAGAAAAAGCGAGCAAAACTACTGCAATCAATCAAAAATTTTATTCCTAAATGAAAAGCTTTGAGGGGAAAAATGAATGGAAATGTTACGTACACAAACTAGTTTCATCCCTAGGTGAAGGGAAATGGTGCAGATGGAAACTTCATTGAGAAGCTAAGAGCTGGGAGAAATCTAAAGGCCTGCCTGCATGCTTGGCTACCAAGACTAGCATTTTCCAAAAAGATCAGACTCTCAAAGCATTTTCAACCTTTGTCCAGCAACTACCCACAAATAAAGGCACTAGCAGCCTCGTCCTTAGGCTGGAAGAAACAAAGGAAATCTTACATACATTGTGTGATACAGGTACGCTTGCACTCCCACTATCTAATCTATCAGCCAGCATTTCTATAACATCTATGTATCAGCTGAATCTGTACACAGCTAAGGTTCCCACATCTCCCTCTCTAAGTGGCAAGCTGCCAGTGTTTGTCTCCACATGAGTGTGCTCCAGGTCTCCTAAGCCTCCCACATTAATAAAGGTTTTCTTTTTTCTAATTGATGCTGGAGCAATCCCAGAAGTCTTGGAAGCACATGGGATTTGTAAAGAGAGACAAAACCACATACAGTCTGCAGAAGGATGGCATACGGACTTAACAATACCTCCAGACTTTGGCTCCAGTGATGAGGTAGCTCCTGGCCGGGTCATATGAGGCCTTAGGTATATAACGAGGATGTTTTCCCCACACTGTTTTCTAACAGCCTAAAAGGAAGACAGTTCCTGAGCCATGTACAATGATTTTTTGGGGGAATGAAGGAGATTTAGCAGTGGCGAGGAAGATGGGGAGGGAAGCAATTTTCAGACTCCACTTTTCACCACTACCAAACACCTTGAAAATATATTGGCAAAGAAGGTTTTGAGCTTTTCCATAATTCTAGTAAAAGTTCAATATTTTCCTGGCTTCAGGGATGGTTTGAAAAATTTTGCACAGGTCTAATCAAAATGTTTACAATACTGTTCACTTGAATGTTGTGTGTGTGCATGTGGACTTCATAACCTATCATCCTGAAATGCACTGGAAACCAGTCGTCACTGTCAGTGTCAACAGATGTTATTATTTTTTATTTGTAATGCAGTAGCACCTCAATGCCCTGACTGAGATAAGGCTCCATTGTGCTACGTGAAACCCACGGAATAAGAGATGGTACAATCTGAACAGATGAGACAGAGGGTGGGTGAAAGGAAGAAATGCCATCTATTCGCATTTCAGAGGTGAGGAATTGAAGCATGGAGAGATGGTGACTTGCTGAAGGTCCCACAAGAAGTCTGTGACAAGATCAAGAATTGAATCCAGATCTCCTGAGTCCCAGGCCAAAGCCTTCACCACAGGACCTTTCTTCTCAGAAGTATGTTCTGGATTCTTCTCATTCCCACAAACTTTGCATCAATGTAAATCCATTGATGTCCAAGGCATTATTCCTGAGTTACATGGATGAAAGTGAGGGCAAACTCAGGCCCCAGAAATGTGAATGGACCAGAATCACTGATGTTCCAGTAGCTTTACAGGACCCCAGTGAGGCAAAGCATTCATAAAACCAGATTAATTAATTTCTAGCTGCTGTGTCTCACCAGTGCAGCACAAAGCAGCCCAAACAAATCTGGCCCACAGTGTTTATCTGTTGTTCTACTTTCTCACTTTCCTGATTTACTCATTGATTAGTAACATTCCCAGCTGCCCTGAAAACACGTTGCTAATAAATACTGGCAGCAGGAGAACTTAAGTATTTGACAACAGTAGTCCTAAGAGGTCATAACTTTAGCTTCTAAAAGACATGTAGAAGGTTCTTCATAGCTACTGTTTTATGTCCCTGCAGCTGGATTCCTTTATACAAGTACCTGATAGCATTAAGTTCGTTCTTCCTGACAACATCAGTTCCATCCTCCTCTGCTCTGAAAGAAAGAACTGCTAGAAGTAGTGGTAAAATGTAGGTGCAACTGGCTGGTCCATGATGATCATGGATCTAGAAAATGTCATGTCACTAAAACCTCAGACCCATACCCATATCAATAATCAGATTCTTTTTACTGTTGTATGGAATGACATCATTCTGCATAGTTGCCATTATTTGGTTATATTAGCCCTATAACACCCAAAGGACTACACTAGAAAATGTATTGTGGAGAATAGTCCTATATTATCAGAGAGATTGACTAACTGACCTAACAGTAGAGCTGGTCAACACTTTTTTTTTATTTTGAAATTTTGTCAAAATTTCAAAAATTGGATTTTTTTTACATTTTCACAAATTTCCTCCACCCCCTGTTTTTTGTTTTTTTACCAAAGAGCTAAAATTCAAATTTCAAATTTGAAAAACTTTTCCAACAATCTATACTTAAAAGGTCTCTTCCATCCCCTAACTTAAATCTGAAATATTGTTTCGTTTTATTTGTTTCATCAAGTGACTGTGGTTTAAGACTCATCCACACAGAAAAACAAGAATTATTTCATGGTCAAAATCTTTGCCATCATGAATGATGCTATGACAGCTTCAGTTCTGGCACACTTATAGAGCTTTATGACACCTGTTACTTCTATTTCTCTTCCATGCTATTCAAAGGTTTTCAGTGCAATACTAAAGGAGAGATAGTTACTGCTTCCTGTGTTAGAGTTCCCCATCCTGTAAGTATGGTCTACATTCTTTGTTCCTAAATGTATACATTTACATTTAGCCACACTAAAATGCATATTATGTGCTTGCACCCAGTTTACCAAGTGATGTAGATTGCTCTGAATCAGTGACCTGTCCTCTTCATTATTTACCAGTTCTCCAATTTTTTGTGTCATCCGCAAACTTTATCATTGATGAGTTTGTTTTCTTCTAGGTCATTGAATCATAGAATATCAGGGTTGGAAGGGACCTCAAGAGGTCATCTAGTCCAACCCCTTGCTCAAAGCAGGAACACTCCCCAGCTAAATCATCCCAGACAGGGCTTTGTCAAGCCTGACCTAAAAACCTCTAAGGAAGGAGATTCCACCACCTCCCTAGGTAATGCATTCCAGTGCTTCACCACCCTCCTAGTGAAAAAAGTTTTTCCCAATATCCAACCTAAACCTCCACCACTGCAACTGGAGACCATTACTCCTTGTTCTGTCTTGAGAAGATGTTCAATAGGGTAGGGAAAACCCTGTGGGACCCAATAGAAACAGACCCTCTGGATGACAATTCCCCTTTTACAGTTACGTTTTGAGAGCTGTCAGTTAGCCAGTTTTTAATCCATTTCATGTGTGCCATGTTAATTTTATATCATACTAGTTTTTTTAATCAAAATGATGTGTGGCACCAACTCAAATACCTTACAGAAGTCTAAATATACTACATCAACACTATTACCTTTATCACCCAAACTTGTAATCATATCAAAAAATGCATCTAGAATAGACCTTGCAGATCATGGGTTATCTGCAAGCGTCAACAAGACCAAGCCATGTTCAGCACCATTTCAGAAACAATGGTTGGTTTGCTCAGAGCAATTGTATTCTAGGCACCTACATAAGCCATCTAAATCACTAGAGTTGAGTGTATGTATGTGAGGGTAGAAACTGGCCTACTATCTCTCCCACTTAGTGTCTCAAAGGATGATATAGATAACATTTTGAATTGCATGCACTAGGTGGTTTGAAGCTGGATATGAACTGGCTGGAGTATAGATGGGAACCAGAACAACTGCCAACTAAGAGGAGGTGTTCCAGGAAGATAAAAGCCCATTAGTCTCCTTAAGAGTAGGGAGAGACCTGTAGCAAACGCAGAGTGCAGGCACAATAAAGAGCTGCAACAGAACACACTTAGCCTGAGACCAGTTGGAAGTGAGAGGAGTTAAAAGACAACATAACTACTGGTCATGGCCAACTCCTAAGAGCCTTATTCAGGTAAAATTTCTGTTGAGACAAGTTCTGTGCTGTGCTGAGAACCTGCAACTTCAGTGGGATTTTATCTCAGATTTTAGCCCATTAATTTCAATAGACATTTTGCCAGAGTAAGTGCTTCAGGATTTGGCCCACAGTTTGTTATTCTTAAGCTTATAGATTATTAAATATATCTGTGAGTTTATTTTAGAGTATGCTGTTATATTCTGATATATTTCTTATATTTGTGGGTGTGTTTCTGTCTGTGCATGCTCACCCATACATATATATATACACACGTTATCTGTTGCTTTCCTCATGGTCACAGCTAATGACAAATTACAGCTCCATATCTGAATCTAATGCGCCTGTATTTAAATACTTTATTAGATACAGCTCTTTTTACACTTTGAAGCTGTGTTCTGGTTTCTCCTTCTCTAATGTGTGTGGGCCATTCCATTTCCCTCATTACCCCTCAAATTCATAGTGCCAGACGTCTTTAATGCAGGCAGCAGCAGCATACGGTCTTTGGTGATTTATAATGTCAGCCTCCTCTGGGAAGGGTGCATTACACTGGCAGTAAAAGGGGGAGGTTGTGCAGGTGGAAAGCTTGTTTAAACTAATCTGAATTGAAGTTGGGATATAATGGAGGTCAGTAGCTCAACACAAACTCTGGGTGTTTAAAAAGCATGTGTGCTTTACACAACAGGCACATGCCTGAGATCTTCACCTGAATAGTTTTTCTGGGCTGAGAAATGTGAACTAGCTACCAGGATAACTATGAAATAAAAATCTAGAACTCCTAAATCACAGTACTGCATTTTACAGATTCTGCAGCCTGTGGGGGAAAAACCGTCTTGTTGCCGACATAACTAGCAGAAATAAATGCATGGTGTTTTTACAACTGTGAAAAAAAATTAGAAACTTTTTTGTTTTTTAACTTCCAACTTCCCCAAAACAAGAAGCAATTTTCAGCTGCAACTTGCCCCCTGCCTTCCCCACCCCCACAAATAAAAACAAACAGACAAAAAAAACAACCCCTCATTGTTCAACAAAATGCTGATGATAAAGGTAAAGTTGATGTTGGTACTTCTGAAAGAGGTAAAATTGTACCTACTGGTGGTAAGTCTCAAAAAGAGATGGTTGAACAATCTTTGTTGAGTAATATATTCATTAAATAATGCCAAAACATTAATATTATTCTGTATTAAAACAGCTCCATTCAAAAGATTCAGAATTCAGGTTCTGTTCAGATAAGCATCCAAGAGTCTGAATGCTTATCCAGATTAGCTGAGGCTCTTGTGTCTATAGTTTGGGATGGCACCCTTGAAAACAAGTATTCCTTGTGACAGTTCTGGCATTTACCTTTCCAGTACTAGCCAGAAACATCATGTTAGTGGTGTTATGGTTCCAGTCCTTCATAGGGATTGGAAGTATAAAAATAAAAACCATTTATCTAGACATGTCAGAGCATCAGAAATGTTTGGTTCTAAAAGTGGGCAAGGTTTGGTGGAATTCTCTCTTTCTTCCGAATTAATACATCAGTACTATTTTACTATGGATGAAACGTTCAAATACTCAGATATCAGTGAAGCAGTTCAGACTCTTGATATACCCAGTAGTTCTGGTGCCACTTCAAAATGCCAGTACTATGAAGTGACAGTTACAGTGGTACAGTTCCTTGGCATCATCAACTCTGTCTGTTGAAAATATTTTTTTTTTCCTATGTTCGGCCTGTGGCATATTAGATTGTAAAAGACTTAATCATCAATTTCAGGGACCGCAGCATTTAGATGGGAATTTGGACACCATTGTAGGAAACTTGTAGAGTCTGATTTGTTGTATTTCAGCTTCAAGCTGACTTCATACAGTCTTTTGCAGGGGCTTGAAATATTGTGTTTCTCTTTTTTGATGCATGTTCTTTATACTTAAGATCAAATTTCACCTTCATGCACTGGTCCGGCCTGCTGGACCCCAATAGGAACCCTTTTCTACAGTACCACTCTTGGATCTGTGATGGATGACATGGGGTCTTCTGTTGGAATGGAGGAGTAGGTGTCTTGTAATGTGGCAATACTGTGCTTCCCTTCCCCTTCTCCGCCCAGTAGAGGATTTCTACCACTAAGGACCTTGGGTTAATTTGGTCCTTCATGTAAATAAAATAGGTTCAGTGTGTGATATTGTTAAATGGCCTTGAGGTCTACTTACTGGTGTGTTAATACATCCAGGCAGAGTCCCTGGAATAATGACACTGGTACAAGCTCAGTTAAACAACAGAACCCCATCTGCTGAAAAGGGGTACACAAGTATCTCCCTTCCTGGTACAAACAGTTTTGTTGTCTCCCTCAGGTAGGAAGCAGCCAACCCCAGCCCTGAGCTTCCTCTTGGGGTTACTTCCTGAAATAGGAGTACTTGCCATATGGGAGGAGCCACACCCGTTAGGTTCTGTCTCTGAGTGTGCCAAAAACACTCACTTGCCCAGCACAATAACTCTGTTACAATATTATCAAATTACAGCATTTCTGAATGTTTCCCATCCCATTCCCCCAGTATCTTCAAGTAGAAGCTCTTGCTGTGCACAAGTCTGTACTTAAACAACTCAAGCTCCTGTTCAGTGCACGTTTTTACTTGTCATATCATACTCAATGTCCATTTTTATTCTAAACCTGACAGATGGAAGTTCAGCACCAGCAGGCTTACTGCAAGGTATATGTATTTACTTCGGAAGTAATTTGCATCTGAATTTAGATGAACTTTCCTGTGAGGCCCGCAAGTTTCATAACAAGTTAAATTGCAGCAGATGAAATTTTGCATCCTTCCTAAATGTCTTCAGAGCTCGCAGTATTCTTATGGATTTGATATTTTTAAGTGAATTCTGACATGGTGTTCTGTTCACTTTCACAGCTCAGCCCCAAGCCTGGCTGATGAAACTGACTGCAAAACTTAACCCCAAAACTTCAATAATTGTTTAAAGATTTATGGTAATTCTGCATCAGTTAAATGAATTACTTATAAGACATATCACCAGACTTGGCTACTACTAAGAATTCCTTCAGTAATGCATAAATTTTCACGTGCTGCACTGAGGAGAATTAATTATCCTTTATCTTTGATTGTAAGTTTGCTTATAAAAAGCATTTTACTTTTAGTCTAATTACTCTTATTGATGTTCTGTGAGCTTTCTAACTCCCCTCTGTATATTTCCTTTGATGCATTGCCATCTCAAAGTTGAGCCTTCCTCTTTAGAGCCCTGTTCAGGTGTGAAAACAATGGCTCCAACAGAGGATGCATAAAAGTGTCAGAGAACAGAACTGGATGCATAAAGTCAGAGATACAAGTAGATTATGAGCAATACATCCAATATGGGTTGAACTCTACTGTCAGCTTAACCGAGTGCCTCCTATTGAATAAAACTGTAAACGATGGAGAACATGGCCCAAGTCTTGTATTATGTATACTGGTAGCTGTCTTCTTCTGAGACAGCTCTCAGAAGAAGACAGCTACCAGTATACATAATACAAGCCAATGAGAAAAACATCTGAACAGTAATGAGATCTTTCCAGGCCTCTGGGGTAGAATAACAGGCTCAGACAACCCCAAAAATGTTAAGTAATGTAATGTAATATAAAGTTATTGAGAAGTCCCATTCAAGGAACACTGTTGGGTTTTAGAGACTACTATTCCACTGCTGAGCTAGACTTTTGCACAGCAGAACTACCTCTAGCAACCCTAGGTACTGAATCTCCCTATTGTGCCACAGAGAGCAGGAGTCTTCATAGGTCTATGACCATGTTCACAAGAGAACTGACTAGTTCTGCAGTCATTGTGTAACACCAACAGACTCCGGTCATCGTCTGGCTGGATTGAACCTGGGGCCTCGTGCATGAGCCTCTACTGCCTGAGCTAAAAGCCATATGTAGAGTAGACTGATTAATCTCTCTCTCTATAACTGGTCTGGGTGCCACTAGATGGGACAGAACACCACACCCAGGAGGTGTGTGGGTTGCATACTTCCCCTACCTGAGGAAGCGTGTCCTGAGCTTCAGAGACTCCCCAGTTGATATCCCGGATGAGCCTCCACTTTTAACACAGACACTGGTCATCGGTGGGCGGGATCGAACCTGGGGCCTCTGGAGCTTAGTGCTTGAGCCACTACTGCATGAGCTAAAAGCCATATGGCTGTTAGCTAAGGTTGTAGAGCAGACTCATTAATCTCTCCCTCTAAGTGGTCTTGGTATCACTGGGTGGGACAGAACACCACACCCAGGAGGTGTGTGGGTTACAATTGTAGAGAACTGGTCCACTGGACACGTCTTCTCACCTAGCATACCCTTCTGGGCCTATCAGGACTAAGATTTATGGAACATATAGAGGGAGTAGTCATATTTTTAGATATGTTTTATTTGGGGAAAAATACTCTAACATTCCATGCGAAAAACAAAAAATCAAACAAAAAAGACCCCAACAAATATGCTCTCATTGTCATTGTAGAGAGCCAAAAAGATAAGGAAAACATTTATTTCATCTTGTTGAAGTCAAGGAGCCAAATGCCGTGGTTCGTGGTATGTTTTCATTCAGTCCTTACTCAGGTGGGCATCAGTTGAAGCTGAGTAAAAATGTCAGAACCTCAGGATTTGGCCCCATTGGATTATTTCTTGAGTAACAGCTGAATGTGGGATTCAGGATTTGTTCTAGAGTTACTGAATTCTGATGTATTGTTTTAATTTTGTACACATGTCAAATCTGGCAGGAAGCAGCAAACGTGTTTTGTTTGACATCTATTGACCTCATTCAATAATTGTTGTTATTTTTTTCTGTTGCAATTTCATCAGAATCCTGTTACATTCAGAGGGCTTTATGAATGCCCTCTGGAGGCTGGATTAGTGCCTGAAAATTTGCTGATAGTGGTTGACCTCAGAAAATAGGTCAAAGACCTTGGCTGAATCTTGCTTGCCTTATTCACGTGAGTAGATCATTTAGTTTTTACCTAATGATGAGAACAAAAAGAAAAATGACTGTGTGTGATACAGAAGGATACTGGTTCAAACTGGGGGTGGGGGTGGGGTTTGAACTTTCTATTATTTCTGAATAATTATTTTGTTGTTTATTCAATGACATGTTTGCTTCTTTAGACTGGAAATCAATCTGAGAATCTTGCATGATCGTGTGATAGCCAGTGCTAGAAGGTTTTTGTTGAGGTTGGAAATGTGCTGTGAGAACAGCCTTGTCCCATGATATTTCCATTTTGTAGCCAAAACCAGGAATTACTAGGGAGGGAGGGGGAGAGGAGTGAGGGGGTTTGGAACTAAATGTTCAGAAAACTTTTTCAAACCTTAAAAAAACTGTTTGGTTTGAGTTTGTGGGAAAAGTTCTCATTTTATTCAAACTCAGTTTGGTTTTAATCCCAAATGCAGTTCTGTATCCATTAAAAAAAATCTGTTAAGATAAGTATTTTTCTCTTAGGATGACATGATTACACACAGACTCATCAGTCAGTTATTTATATTTGCAAACAAAGTGAAAACTGTTCCAAACCACAAAACACATCCAAAGGAGAAGCTACATTAGAAAACTAAGAGGTCAGGCATTTGAGAGTGTGATGTAGGTCAAAACAGCCAAATTAAAAAAGATCTATTCTAAGCATTTTCAAACAGTCAAGTTTAAAAAGTCATATTAGGCTTAGCTCGTTTCTTTCCCCTCCAGGGATCAAAACAAGTGCGAGTTTACACATCCCCTTTGGGTGGGAGCTAGATTTAGTATTTTACAATATTTATTTGCTATTTCCATTATGAAAAGCCAGCAGAGCTATGAGCCCATGACTTCCTTTTGCTATTGTTTTACATTTTATAAAATGTTGTTCTGTCTTTAAAAACAAAACAAACAAAGAAAAACTTAAACACCACCCTAAAGTAACACTGAATGGAGGGGGAAACTGAACAGCCAGCTCAATCAAAAGATTAAAAAGATTGGGTTAACTATGAGTGACTTTGTGACCAGGCCTATTTAATTCAGTGGATCTACTCATATGTGTAAAATATCTCTGATGCATAAATGGTTGCAAGAGTAAGTCTGGAGGCTGGAACTCACCATTAAATACCCTTCTACATAAATGAATTGTAAGGTTTTCCACTGTATTTGGTTCCTTTGACTCTAGGCACAATGGAATGAGTGATGGATGTGTTAGTAGCATCTCATCTTTTTCTTGGTGTTACTGGCTGGTGAGTGTGCATTCCAGGTCCCCCTCTGTGCCTAATCCATACAGGATCTGAGTCTTTTACAGCCCCATCTTGGGAGTCTTGGCTCTTTAGCCTAAGCTGTAGCAGCTCATGCTTTTCAGTCTGACAGCCTTTGGTTTGTCTGCCAAGATGGAGGCCATCACATTTGGTTTTACCTTTTGAAGATAGACCCTACACAGTAGCAACAAAGGTACAGTGAGCTACAATAATCCTGCCTGGAGGTGACACATGCATGGATTACTGTGGCCAGGTCTTTGTCAGGTAGGGAGGGATGATGTTTCCTAGCAAGCTGGAGGTGAAAAAAAGGCTTTTTTGGAAAATAATGCTCCCTGATTATCCAAGCTTAGCGAGGAATCAAACAGGACTTTGAGGCTTTGAACAGCTTTAACTGACTTTGAGGGAGCTCTATGCCTTCGATGGAAGGCTGAGACAACTTCTTGGTCAACTTTTTAAACCACTTCCCCTTTCTGACCAGCATCACTTTGGTCTTGCCTGGATTCAGGTTGAGCCACCTTCATTCAAGAGCTAATTTCCTGTAAGCATTCTGGCATTTTAGCTGGGGTGGTGGTTGCTTTGGTTGGAAATAAACTATATTGTTGAGTGTGCTTGGCATACTGTGGGCAGCTGAACTCATGGCATCTCACTAGCTCTCCCAGCGATCTGATGCAGATATTCAAGAGACGTGGGGATAGTATGAATCACTGGGGAAGCAAGCAGGTGAAGGCCTGCGAAGAGGAGGAGCAATTGCTCACCACAACTCTTTGAGTTCAGCAGGAGGGGAACCATTGGAGCCACTGTCGTTCTGGGCCATCTACACCTGCTATGTCATGTTGGCAAGTTAGTAACACCTTATGGTCTGCTGTGTCAAAGGCTAAAGGAACATCCAGAAGCATGAGCAAGGACATATTTTCTATGTCCATGGTCATGAGGAGATTGTCTTTTAGTCCCACTAGAGCAATCTCTGTGCTGTGCTCTGGTTGGCTTATGCCACATGTTATTGGAGCATTAGTGGTTCCTGCTTTCTCAGTCATTTTCCCATTTTTAAGAAGTGCCCTCTCTCCCTTTTTTCTTTTCTTTTCTTCCCTTTTTCTAGAGGAAACAATAAATCAATGAAAGAGAGAGAGAGAGAGAGAGAGAGAGATTTTTTGTCCATCAAAAGAAACAAACATTAGTTTTGATTTTTTCATCAAAACAAAAAAAATTGTAAACTTTAGAAGGAAAGATCTTTTTGTTTCCTTCTAAATGTTTACAAAATATAATTTTTCTTCCAGCTCCATTTAACATATTTTGGTGTACTAACTTATAGTTCTTCATAACAATAATATAGATTAAGTTCCAAGACTATGATTACTAGGAAAGTATAATGCAGCTCAGTGAGCTGCCATTCGTTCACATTTGTGACCAAGTGTCTGGGATGGACCACACTGAGACTGCTATACTCAGGGTAGACTGCAAGAAATAGGGGAAACAATCCCCCAAACTAGGTTTATTCTATAATTAGATTAATCAAGGCAGTAACAAAGAGTTTGTGCGTTGGTTAACCAGAAGCCAAACACAGTCTCCTTTAGGCATTTCAACCCTTGGCTCCCATCCAGGCAACCCAAGGTACTATAGTGTAAGGTTATAGAAAGCCCATTTCGCCATATAAGGGGCTTTTACTAATCCCAAATAATCAGACACTTATTTCCAGGCCAGTCTGAATCTCAGATCTTGCCCAAATAGCATGTTGTCAGTCATTGGTTAGTAAGCTAGCTAAAGATTTATTAATAAAAGAAATATAGAGAGTTATAAATGGTTAATAGATCACATGCATACACATGATTGCAAAGTCTTTATATCAGTTTTGTAGCAGCCATGGAGTAGACAGCTGGCTTGCAAAAGTCTCTCTGGTCACGTCCAAAAGATTAGAAGATCCTCAGTCCATAGTTCAAAATACTCCTTTTAGTTGTAAATCCACAATCCAGAGAATTGGAGCAGGAAAGAGGGAAAATGGAGGTGTCTCCGGTGTCCTTTTATATCCCTTGCTATGTGCATGGAACATTACTGTCCCAAACAAAGCCCACAGCCCCTGTCGGTGGAAAGTTACTGGCCCAAGATGCAGTCCAGAGTCACATGAGCATATCGCATGTCTTTACATGGTTTGCTGAATCACAGGTGGTGGCCATTGGCTCCTCGCTGCGTGAGGCATCCACAGGCACTGTTCCCTCTAAGCTGTGCACGTGTGTGCGCACTCACAGATCCTAAACCCCACCCACCTGGCGAAACACCGCACGCACAAAAATTTGCACAGAAGCACAATTTGCACAGAAAAAATTTTTGCACACACGGCCTGTCAAAAATTAGAGGGAACATTGTCCACTGGAAGAGCTATTGGGCAGGATGAGTGTCTTCAATGGCCCATTGTGAGAGTGGAGTGTCCTTTATCAACACATAGCTGTCTAGCCCTGATGTAAATCTATCTGGGGATGTCACCCAGGAACAAAACACATATTGGAGATACAAATACATAGCCATATTCATAACATTAGATACAAAGATGATTCATGGGTTTAATCAGGATAATCATGCTCGATAGATTGTAACTTTTCCATCGACACCTTACACGATATATCTTGTACAAGATTTGTTGCAGTGAATAACAGTGATAATATCAATTATATAAATGATCATCCTTAATTATACAGCATCACAACATTGCAATCTGTTAGCATGTGAGTAAATAGCTGTGATCTAATCAAAGGAACCAGAACTGTTTTCCCGTGTGTCATAGGCTCTATATTAATAAAAATTCTCCTTTAGTTCAAAACTGAAGAAGTAATTTGGAAATTAATATATGTCAGCTCTTTAGTGTAAGAAATTGTTGCAAAAATTCTCTTTTGAATAATCTGCAAAGCTTTATATCAACCATAGAGTGTGTGTGTATAAAATACCATATACTGTATGGTTGACATAATGTTCTGAAGATTATTCAAAACAGAATTCTTGCAATGCTTTTGTAGAGAGTTGACAAAAAGCCCAGAAATTGGATATGCAAAATGAAATCCCAAAGAGATGAACCCTACAGTAATATTAATACCCTTTTAAACATCCACATTCCAGAGGTTAGCTACCCCAATCTTGAACAACAGTTAGTTATCGGTGTTCTGTATGCTTTCCACATGACTAGGATTGTGGCAGTTCTGATGATCTTTACAGTCTTTCATGGATAATAAGACCAGAAGGGATCTTTGTGGCCATTTAGTTTAACTTCCCACATAACACAGGCTGTAGAACTATCCTGAATTAATTCCTGTTTGAGCTACAGCATATCCTATAAAAGATATCCAGTCTTAACTTAAACACTTCAAGTGATGGTGAATCCATTACATCTCTAGGTATGTTGTTCTATGGTTAATTACCCTCACTCTTTCACTATAAGGCGTGTTTTCCAAACCCTTAATCTGTCTCACAGTTGTTCTATTTTATCCATTTTATCAACATCCATCTTGAACTGTGGACACAAGAACTGGATTCAGTATTCCAGTAACAATGCTAAATACAGAGGAAAATATATCCTCCTGCTTGGTATTCCCTGTTTATACATTCAAGGACCATATTAGAACTTTTAGCATCACACTGGGACCTCATGTTCAGCTGATTATCCACTTTGACCCCCAAGTTATTTTTTTCAAAGTCACTGCTTCCCAGAATAGAGTCTCCCAAAATGGCCTACATTCTTTGTCCTTACATGTGTGGCTTTATATTTGGCCATATTAAAACACACTTTGTTTGGTTGCACCCAGCTCTTAAATACTAAACTGAAGAGTGATTTTTGACAACAAAAACTACTGCCCCATGGGGCTTCTCAAAAATTGGATTTTAAAAGACTTGCAGTGTATTTTGTAACAATACTGTTTAAACAAATCATTTTTGTGTTTATAAGAATTGGAAATTAAGGACAAAAAGCCTAAATTATCCTTCTTGCTACCCTAGAAAAATGTCAAGCTTTGACTAACACATCATCAAATCTATGGCACTAGCTGTCTCTTGAGTTCCAGAAGTTTTACAAGCTTTAGTATGTGTTATGATTCTCTGTCCAAAGAAATGGGAAAGTTAAACACAGGAATACTTTTTAGGATAATCAGAAGATCAGTATCATTAGTATTTTTCAGTGCTATTTCTCCTGTCTCATTGGAGTCCCATTTTATGGTTGAACAATAGTAAGAACCAAACTGTTTCATTTAACATATTTAGATCAGATTTTCTTTAAGGCTTTTGTAGCCTTAGAAGATATTATGATTATAAAATACACATAAAAGCTTAGGGAAAAGTCACTTAATGTGCTTTTATAAGGAACTTTGTTAGGATCTTTATTTCAGTCAAACAAAAAGATTTAAATAGTGTTGGGTCCTTCTTTAAAGATGAAAAAATGGAAAACACACTTAAGATTTCCTGAACACAAGAGTCTAAGATTAGCAGTAGAGTTGAAAATCTCTTGTTATATCAAGTGTAGTTATCATACCAGCTATATACCATGCTTATATGCCACATATTACCATAGTATCTGAAGATTTCACAATGTTTAATCATAGAATCATAGAAATGTATGGTTGGAAGGGACCCAAAAAAGGAATCAAGTCCAGCCCCCTCTGCAGTGGCAGGACCAAATAAACCTACAACATCCCTGACAGGTGTTTGTCCAATTTGTTTTGAAAAGCCTGCAATGATGCGGAATCCATGACCTCCCTTGGAAGCCTATTCCATAACTTAACTACCCTTAGAGTTAGAAAGTTTCCCCTAATATCTGGCCTAATTCTCCCTTGCTGCAGATTAAGCCCATTGCTTCTTGTCCTACTGTCAGTGGACATGGAGAACAATTGATCCCCATCCTCTTTATGTCAGCCCTAAACATATTGGAAGATTGTCATCATGTCGCCCCTCATAGATTCATAGATACTAAGGTCAGAAGGGACCATTCTGATCATCTAGTCTGAACTCCTGCACAATGCAGGCCACAGAATCTCACCCACCCACTCCTACGAAAAACCTCACCTATGTCAGAGCTATTGAAGTCCTCAAATCGTGGTTTAAAGACTTCAAGGAGCAGAGAATCCTCCCTCAAGTGACCCATGTCCCATGCTACAGAGGAAGGCGAAAAACCTCTAGGGCCTCTTCCAATCTGCCCTGGAGGAAAATTCCTTCCCAACCCCAAATATGGCGATCAGCTAAACCTTGAGCATATGGGCAAGTTTCACCAGCCAGATACAACAGAAAATTCTTTCCTGGGTAACTCAGATCCCATCAATCTAATATCCCATCTCAGTGGATTAGGCCTATTTACCCTGAATATTTAAAGATCAATTAATTACCAGAATCACATTATCCTATCATACCATCTCATACATAAACTTATTGAGTTTAATCTTAAAGCCAGATAGATCTTTTGCCCCCACTGCTTCTCTTGGAAGGCTATTCCAAAACTTTACTCCTCTGATGGTTAGAAACCTTCATCTAATTTCAAGTCTAAACTTCCTGGTGGCCAGTTTATACCCATTTGTTCTTGTGTCCACATTGGTGCTGAGCTTAAATAATTCCTCTCCCTCTCCTGTATTTATCCCTCTGATATATTTATAGAGAGCAATCATATCTCCCCTCAACCTTCTTTTAGTTAGGCTAAACAAGCCAAGCTCCTTGAGTCTCCTTTCATAAGACAAGTTTACCATTCCTCGGATCATCCTAGTCGCCCTTCTCTGTACCTGCCCCAGTTTGAATTCATCCCTTTTAAATATGGGAGACCAGAACTGCACACAGTATTCCAGGTGAGATCTCACTAGTGCCTTGTGTAATGATACTAAAACCTCCTTATCCCTACTGGAAATACCTCTCCTGATGCATCCCAAAACTGCATTAGCTTTTTTCACAGCCATATCACATTGGCAGCTCATAGTCATCCTATGATCAATCAATACTCCAAGGTCCTTCTCCTCCTCCGTTACTTCTAGTTGATGCGTCCCCAGCTTATAACTAAAATTCTTGTTATTAATCCCTAAATGCATAACCTTATACTTCTCACTATTAAATTTCATCCTATTACTATTACTCCAGTTTACAAGGTCATCCAGATCCTCCTGTATGATATCCCGATCCTTCTCTGAATTGGCAATACCTCCCAGCTTTGTATCAGCTGCAAACTTTATTAGCACACTCCCACTTTTTGTGCCGAGGTCAGTAATAAAAAGATTAAATAAGATTGGTCCCAAAACTGATCCCTGAGGAATTCCACTAGTAACCTCCCTCCAGCCTGACAGTTCATCATTCTGTAGGACCCGCTGTAGTCTCCCCTTTAACCAATTCCTTATCCACCTTTTGATGTTCATATTGATCCCCATCTTTTCCAATTTAAATAATAATTCCCCATGTGGCACGGTATCAAATGCCTTACTGAAATCTAGGTAAATTAGATCTACCGCATTTCCTTTGTCTAAAAAATCTGTTACTTTCTCAAAAAAGGAGATGAGGTTGGTTTGACACGATCTACCTTTTGTAAAACCATGTTGTATTTTGTCCTATTTACCATTAACTTCAATGTCCTTAACTATTTTCTCCTTCAAAATTTTTTCCAGGATCACTTTTTTTTCCTTTCTTAAAAATAGGAACTATATTAGCAATTCTCCAATCATATGGTACAATTCCTGAGTTTACAGATTCATTAAAAATTCTTGCTAATGGGCTTGCAATTTCAGGTGCCAATTCCTTTAATATTCTTGGATGAAGATTATCTGGGCCCCCCGATTTAGTCCCATTAAGCTGTTTCAGTTTCACTTCTATCTCAGATATGGTAATATCTGCCTCCATATCCTCATTCCCATTTGTCATGCTACCATTATCCCTAAGATCCTCTTTAGCCTTATTAAAAACTGAGGCAAAGTATTTGTTTAGATATTGGGCCATGCCTAGATTATCCTTAACCTCCACTCCATCCTCAGTGTTTAGCGGCCCCACTTCTTCTTTCTTAGTTTTCTTCTTATTTATATGGCTATAGAACCTTTTACTATTGGTTTTAATTCCCTTTGCAAGGTCCAACTTTACTTGACTTTTAGCCTGTCTCGCTTTATCCCTACATGTTCTGACCTCAATAAGGTAGCTTTCCTTGCTGATCCTCCCATCTTCCACTCCCTGTATGCTTTCTGTTTCTTCTTAATCACCTCTCTAAGATGCTTGCTCATCCAGCTTGGTCTACAACTCCTGCCTATGAATTTTTTCCCCTTTCTTGGGATACAGGCTTCTGATAGCTTCTGCAGCTTTGATTTAAGGTAATCCCAGGCCTCCTCTACCTTTAGATCTATAAATTCTTCAGTCCAATCCACTTCCCTAACTAATTTCCTTAATTTTTGAAAGTCAGCCCTTTTGAAATCAAAAACCCTAGTTGCAGATTTATTTTTGTTAATCCTTCCGTTCAGTTTGAACTGAATTAGCTCATGGTCACTTGAACCAAGATTATCCCCTACAACCATTTCCTCCATGAGATCCTCACTACTCACCAAAACCAAATCTAAATGGCATCCCCTCTAGTTGGTTCAGCAACTACTTGATGAAGGAATCCATCAGCTATCGCTTCTAGGAAAATCTGAGCCCTGTTATTATTATTACTAGCACTGGTCCTCCAGTCTATATCTGGGAAGTTAAAGTCTCCCATGATCACGCAGTTTCCATTAGTATTTATTTTATTAAAAACATTAAAAAGGGCTCTATCCATATCCAAATTAGATCCCGGTGACCTATAGCACACCCCAAGCACATCGTAGGGGAGACTTTACTAGTTATCTTCCCCAATGTAATTTTTGCCCAGACGGACTCTGTCTTATCCATTGCATCGCTTCTCATTTCTTTACATTCTACCTCATCATTGATATACAATGCTACTCCACTACCTTTGCCTTTATTCTGTCTTTCCTAAACAGCACATACCCTTCAATACCTGTAGTCCAGTCATGACTACTATTCCACCATGTTTCTGTTATCCCTATACTATCAGGTTTCACTTCCTGCACCAGTAGCTCTAGTTCCTCCATTTTGTTACCTAGGCTCCTCGCATTGGTGTACAAACATCTTAATTTTTGCTGTTTGGCTTCGCTCACATTTTGTACCCTATTAGGCACAGTCATTCTACAGCCAGTATAACCTATTAGACTGGTATCCACACTGCCCTTCCCCCTTATATACATTCTCCTACCCACGGCTGTATCCTTTCTTACTTCGTCTTCTTCCCTCTCAATGCTAAAATCTGGTGTGGAGATTACCTGGACATCTCCCAACCATCTCCCCCAAATTCCTAGGTTAAAGCTCTCTTAATCAGTTGTGCCAGCCTCCATCCTAGAAGTCTATTTCCTTCCCTAATCAGATGAAGACCATCCCGAGAGAACTGTCCTCTGTCCATGAATGCCTCCCAGTGGCCATACATCCCAAAGCCCTCCTTATAGCACCACTGTCTAAGCCATCTGTTGAGAGTCATAATCTTGTCACACCTTTATTGCCCTTCTCTAGGAACAGGCAGAATCTCACTAAAGATCACCTGAGCCTTGATTTCCTTAAGCGTCTTCCCCAGCCTAGCATAGTCTCTCTTAATACTTTCCAGCGGAATCTAGCCATATCATTTGTTCCCACATGAAGGATAAGACTAAACATGCCCAATTTTTTCAACCTTTCCTCATAAGTCAGGTTTTCTGAACCTTTTATCATTTTTGTTGCTCCCATGGACTCTTTCCAATTTGTCCACATCTTTCCTAAATTGTAGTGTCCAAAATTGGACACAGTACTCAAGCTGAGGATTCACAAGTGCCAAGTAGAGCTGGACAATTACCTACTGTGTCTTAGAGACAATGGTCCAGTTAATACACCCCAGAATCATATTAGCCTTTTTTGCAGCTGCATTACATTGAAAACTCATATTCAGTTTGTGATCTACTATAACCCCCCAGTCCTTTTCATCAGTACTAACACCTAGGCAGTTATTCCTCATTTTGTAGTTGTGCATTTGATTTTTCCTTCCTAAGGGAAGTACTTTGCTCTCGTCTCTATTGAATATCATCTTGTTTAATTCAGACCAATGCTCCAATTTGTCAAGGTTATTCTGAATTTTAAACTTATCCCTCAAAATGCTTGCAACCCCTCCCAGTTTGGTGTCATCTGCAAATTTTATAAGCATATTCTCCACTCCATTATCCAAGTCATTAATGAAAATAGTGAATGGTACCAGACCCAGGGCTGACCCCTGCGGGATCCCACTAGCTATGCCCTCCCAGTCGGACAGAAAACCATTGATAACAACTCTTTGCGTATGGTCTTTCCACCAGTTGTGCTCCCACCTTATAACAATTTAATCTAGACCACATTTCCATAGTTTGCTTATGGGAATGTCTTGCAGAACTGTGTCAAAAGCCTGACTAAAATCTAGGTGTATTACTTCTACTGCTTCCCACCTAGCCACTAGATCAGTAATTCTGTCAAAGAAGGAAATTAAGTTGGTTTGGCACGATTTGTTCTTGACAAATCCATGCTGACTATTCCTTATAACCCTATTATCCTCCAGGTGATAACAAAGTCATTTGCTTCAATATCTTTCCAGGTATTAAAGTTAGGCTGACTGATCTATAGTTCTCCAGGTCTTTCTTGTTCCCTTTTTTAAAGATAGGTACTATGTTTGCCTTTCTCCAGTCTTCTGGGACCTCTCCCATCCTCCAGGAGTTCTCAAAGATAATTGCTAATGGCTCCAATATTGCTTCAGCTAGTTCCTTAAGTACCCTAGGATGAATTTCATTAGGCCCTGCTGACTTGAATACACCTAACTTATCTAAAATTCTCTAATCTGTTCTTTCCCTATTTTGGCTTTCATTCTTTCCCCGAGTTGTCAATATTAATTGTGTTGAGTATCTGGTCATCATTAACTTTTTTAATGAAGAATGAAGCACAATGGGCATTAAGCACCTCAGCTTTCTTGAGGTCATCAGTTATTAGCTGTTGCTCCCCACAAAGTAGAACACCTACATTTTCCTTAGTCTTTTTCTTGCTCCTAATGTATTTAAAGAACCTCTTCTTATCGCCTTTTGTGTCCTTTGCCCAATGTAATTAATTCAGTGCCTTAGCCTTTCTGATTTTGCACCTACATGCTTGTGCTGTTCTTTTGTAATCCTCCATACTGACCATATTTCCACATTTTGTAGGATTTCTTTTTGATTTTCAGGTCATTAAAGAGCTCTTGATGGAGCCATGTTGAATCCTTCTATTCTTCCTATATGTCCTTTGCATCGGAATAGTTTGTAGTTGTGCCTTTAATATTGTCTCCTTGAGCAACTGTTAGCTCTTCTGAACTCTCTTTTCCCTTAGATTTTCTTCCCAAGGGACCTTGCCTATCAGTTCTCTGAATTGTTTAGTCTTCTTTTTTGAAGGGCATGATCCTTATTCTCATGCTCTCACTCCTTCCTTTCTTTAGAATAATGAAATATATCATTTCATTGTCACTGTCACCCAAATTGCCTTTCACCTTCAGATTCGCTACCAACTCCTCCCTGTAGCTATCCTCAGAATGTCCTTGTAAGGTGGTGAAGTGTTGTTATCTCCATTTTATAGATGGGGAGCTGGGCACAGAAAGACTAAGAGATGAATGCTCAAAAGGAATTAGGAGCATAAATAGAAGTTAGGGACCTAACTTCCATTGATTTCAGTGGAAGTTAGGCGCCTACATAGAAGTTAGCAGCCTAATTCCTTTTGAGCATTCGGCCCTCAGAGACTTGAATAAGTTCATACAGGAAATCTGTGGCAGAGCAGAGAATTGATCCTGGGTCTCCCAAGTTCCATGCCAACACTCTAATAAGTATACCAGGTGATGCCTTCCCTTCCCACCCACCTGCTCCCTAGTCATGTGGCCTTGGGGAAAAACAAAGAAACCAGTCAAAGACTCCAGCTGGTATGTGCACAAGGAAGCCAATGCAAGGACCTCTGAACATTCAGGGAAATTTCTACAGTTTTGACTGGACTTTCTCTGCCCTTTGCTGATTGGCTGTTTGCTCCAACATTTCCATTCTCTCACAGGTGTATCTCCTCAGCTTTACTCTACATCTCTCCCTCTTACCCTCTTCTCCTCTGCACTTTTCTATTCCGTTACAAACAAAACCAAAACCTAAACAAACAAAATAGTGGCACTAACTTGACACTTGTTGCCATCACATTGTTCACTCTGTGTGTCATACCCCTTCCCATGATTTGTGTCTGTCTTGTCCATTAGATTAAGGTGCAATTGTAGCACAGGTAGGCCTACCTGTGCTAGTAAAATGTAGCTAGTGAAGCATGGATTTCAGCACTGGGCCAGCAACCCAAGCATGTGTCCAGGCTACCTGGCAGACTTGTTCTGGGATTGCTAGCCTTCACTGATGCCATGTCCTCACTACCACAGTTACCCAAGTTAGCTAGATAAAAGCTAGTTCAGGTATGCCTACACATGCTACAGCATAGCTATACCCTGAGGTTGTAAACTCTTTGGGGTAGAGACCATCTACTACTCTGTTTTTACATTCCCTGTCATTCTTGATTGGCCCTTATATACTACTGTAATAAACATGATTAATAATAATATCAGGATTATCCTTCCTCAACCACTAGATCATCCTTCCTACAATGCATGAGAGTGTGCATGCTCACACAAACACACACACACTATTGCATGCACACATCATTTTCCATTTATAGTGTCCAGCTTAATATAATTTGACAGTTTCTTCAGCCACGGTGTCAAAAATGTTCTTTCTGGATACAGTACCTATATTACAAATACTCTACAACATAGCTATGTACACTCGTTCCCCATGGTGTCTGGTGATCAGTAGTGCCCAAGGTTGAATTCATAAATTAAATATAGCTGATGGACTGTCTATCTTAATTAAAGGAAATGTAATATAATAATTATTTCATCATTTCGTTCTGTAAATTTACCTGCTCACATTACCTCGAGTGGGGAAATAATTAGACAACTCATCCAGACTTATATATTCCATCATTAAAGGCACACTTGGCAGGGTTAATATAAAGGTAATTCTCTCAGTCTTGGAGGACTTACAATGATATCATCTCACTTTTATATCATTCTTTTTATCCTAAGGGCTCAAAAAAAATGTACATGGTTTAATAAACTAAGGCATTGAAATTGCAAATGATAATGTACTGTCAGAATCCTGTGCTCAGGCAGAGCTCCACTGACTTCAGCAGGGTTCTTCTCTGTTGCATGAAATAACTTGCAGGATCAAGGTGCAAATGTACTGGAATCACTCCTCTCACAACCCAAATGCAGCCACATCAAGGGAGGAACAAAACAGCTTTTTAACAACCTGCAACAACAATACACAACTAGAGTTCAGGGAAGTGGAAGATCTCAAAAATTCATAGGAATTTTTCTCCTATATTTTCAAAAATTGAAAAATTCCAAACAACTCTACACCTGGTAGAAAATGACCAAAAAATGTCAACCGCATTTCTTCCATTAATGTTGAGTAGCTGTGTACTCAACAGTTTTGGAAATGAAGTGAAGCTGAGTAGCAGATTGAACTGGATTTTCAGGAGGCAAAAAGAGATTTAGTCCCAGTCTGTTGGCTGACCCATTAGTATAACAGTGCAACCTCATTACTTGCACTTACTTGCCACTCTGTGATTGAGCCAAATGCCTAGAATTTGTACAGGTCTTTTGAGGAGCATTAGAAGATATGATGGCCTGTGTGAGTAAAGAGGTAGGCCAGATTTGGAAAACTGGTAAACAGCTAATATTATTAATACACCATTTCCTTGACAGGTGTGTCATAGAATAATGCTAGTTCAGAGTTAAGCAGAGTGAGAGAGAGCCCATCCTACATTACTTTATTCTCTGCACACCAAAAACATTTCTGAAGTCCTAAATTCCAATCATTTAGGGTCTGATCCTGCAAACATTTATAGTACCAGTGTCACCCCCGCTCCAGCCCATTTACTAAGGGTAAAAGGGCTGGTGTGGTATAGAAACCCTAAAAGTTCTGGATCTTGCCCAGGGAGTATCCCCCTGGTGCAGGAACTGAGGAAGACAGCTGCAGGCTGTCCTCTGAGGACTCCTTCACAAGCCCTGTCACAGAGAGAATGTCAAGGGCAGGAGTGATGTGCTTGTGATGGGGACACAGCATGTAGTACTGTGAAAATTTTAGGCAATTCTACTGCTCGTAAGCAGCTTGGACAGGCTGCTGTAGCTTATAGAGGCAGCTACGGCCGCCTAATTACCCTGAGGGCTGCTCCGGCTCCTGGAACAGACAAGATCTGGAAAGATACAATGAAGGCTCAACGCTGCTGCAGTCCCATCTCTGCCTGGACTGTGAGTTCTGTTCTCCTTGAAGCACTGCACAGAATCTCTCTCTTACTCAGTTGAAGTAGTCCAACTGAGAAGATGCCATTATTCATAGAGTTTAAGGCCAGAAGGGACCATTAAATCAACTAGTTTAGTGTATCTCACAGGGCTCTAAATTTCACACAGATATCCTCATACTGAGTCCAATGATTTCTGTTTAACTCAAACATCTTCCAGAAAGGCATCCAGTCTTGATTTGAAGACATCAAGAGACAGAGAATCTACCACTTCCCTTGATAATTTGTTCTAATGGTTAACCACCCTCCCTGTTTAAAAAAAAAAAATAGGGATACTCAGGAGACCAGATCCTGTGAGTATTGATGAATATTTAAGTGAGTAATCCCATTGAACTCATGTGGAGGGCCCTCGTAAAGTACTACACAGTGTGAGGAAGGTTTACGGTATTGGACTTGTAGAGCCAAATTCTGCCCTGATTTCTATCGGTCTATCACAATTCTCATATTGGAACTCATCCCCGTAGCATCTGAGCACCTGACTTCAAAGTGGTTACATGGAGAATTTATGCATGTATGGCAGTGTTTGTAAGATCAGGACTTCAGTTTGTGGTTGATGTGATGACTTGTGGATGATTCAGTGGGTATTAGCTAAGTCTTCATTTCAGGTAAATGTGACAGGCCTATAGAGAGAGAGAAGGTAGGTGAGGTAATATCTTTTATTGGACCCACTTTGTTGGTGAGAGAGACAAGCTTTTGAGCTATACAGAAGTCTTCTTCAGGTCTGGGAAAGGTACTCAGAATGTCACAGTTAAATACAAGGTGGAACAGACTGTTTATCATAAGCAGTTAACACATATTCTAAAGGACTATTCAAGGTGAAGTTGTCTGTGAACACCTTTGCAGCCATAGGACAAAAAGGGAGGTTAGTAGGTTACACGTTGTTGTCATAAACCATAAATCCAGTGTTTATATAGATGCAGGTAATTTTCCATACAGGCTAATTTCGTCTGTAAGTATTTAGATGTGTAAAAGCAGCAAAACGATTAATCTAGCAGCACTACAAGACAATAGTGGTTTCAAAGTAGATGGCTATAAGATCTGGATTTATGGCAACTGGCAAACCCAGTGACAGATTCTGAGACCCTTACTCACCTTGAGTAGCATCTTACATCACGAGTAATCCTGACTGACCTTAATGTGGCATAAATACTACTCAGCGTAAGTAAGAGTATCTTAACTTACCCCCTGATACTTTAGTTAGTTTTTTGCATCAACCTTTTTATAATCTATTTATATTCTAACAACAAAACATGAGTTTACTGACTTTATTGCTCTGAATTATTGTAAGTTATCCTTACAGAAAGAAGCCTTTCAGGTTAATGGGTTGGTGGGGGGGAAAGGAATGTTGCTTTCATTTACATTAAAATATAGCTTTTCTATGTTCATTAAGTGAATATTACTTGAGGTACTGCACATTCAAGGTTCTATATGTAAATAAAACCAGGCACATTACAACTGCTATTGTGATATTTATCACTGATGGAGCTTACATGATTGCAGAACTATATAAAAATCTTTAGGGGTTACCTTAGCTTAATGGTGTTCTTCCCTTTCACTCACCATCCATTTCTTATTGCTAACATCTGCTTGGAAATAAAAAAGGTTTTATATTTCCAAGGGACATATTTGGCTCTAAAGAGACCTTTGCTCATTTTATTTAACAAATATTTAAGTTTAATCAAGTTTTTAATTCCAGAAATATTGCAGCCACTTGAATGACTTGCAAGTCAGATCTATATATTTTAAAATGTTGCTAATGAAAAGGAATAATGTCATAGCTATGGTTGGATTACGTAGCTGAAAATGAACTTCTTTGTTTTTTCTTTTGATTAGTGTTTTGGCATTTCTTCAGTTGCTTTGACCTGTTTGTTTAAACCCTGGTGCAATAATAATAACAAATGAACCCTATTACTCTTTCTGTTTACTCACTTCTGTTCTGATGCTAGGTACTCTCTGCTTGACCTTGTAAATGTGCATTACACCAAATACAAGGAAGAAATATCTTTATATGAATAATAGAGAACAAACCCCTTATAAACTTTACAAGACTCCTTTATTGTGAAATAAAGCTAAGGATTTTGGGGAGGAGAAAATGATATTTTGTTCACACTGACGCATGCAAAAATTATATACCGTATTTTACTTACTAATATGCACTAGTAAAATACATGGCATGCTGTTTTACAGGCAGTAAAATACTTTTTCCAGATGTGGCTTCATAATTCTCCAAAGACTATCATAGTTATCATAAGATTTATGGAGGATAATTTATTAATCACATTTTTTTTACTTTGGAAATCTGTTTAGTAAGATGAAAGAGAGCTTTAAAATAAGTCATTTTAACCAAATGTGGATGGCATTATGATATCAAGTTACCTCTTTTGTTCAAATTATTTTTAATGACTTTATTTGTTTTATAGCCTGCACAAGTCAGTACCAACTTGGTGGTAATGATATATCCGGCAAATCTCTAACATTTTAAAAAACAGCAAGGAAACATTTTCCCCCATACTAATGTAACTGAACTAGGCTATAATATTGTTATAGTTTATTTAGGGATATGTAGGCTACTTAAATTTATTTTTATAAGATTTGAAGGAGACAAAGCTTATAAAAACTATGGCTCACAGCTGTAACCCAGCTTCTTTAATGAAAGGTTATAAGTGGATCATGTGTGTAAAACACTACAAGAAACGAATTCTGATTTAAAATCTGTATTTCACCATCAGATTTATATAGCTGAAGCAGTTTTATTAAATCTGCATTGAGCATTAAAGTCATGTGATAACTATAGGTGTGATCCTGTAGCTATTTCAGGCACAAAAGACCAGATCAAAGCATACTGAGATAAATGAAAATCATTTCCTTGACCTCAGTGACCTTTGGACCAGGTTCTAAAATCTTATTGAATTTACCAAATGTAATTTGGGTACTTTGGCCACAGATCTTCCACAAACTTCCTTGGCTTGACTCACACCATTACTCCACCAGTGGAGCTATGCTGATAGAAAATTGTAAGTCCTATTTGTGCTCTTGTAGATCCTCCATGAATGAATCTACTCCTTTCTTGGAGGTAGATTCCAAAGGGTAATGCTGGGTAATTGCTCTTATATGGCAGGTTTCTGTCTTGTCACCCTCCTAAATGAGGCCATTAGGAAGTTTAGTAAGGAAACATGGCCTTTGGTGGCGTCACCTTGCTTATCTTCATCTGTCTTATCTGGCTAGCATGGTGGAAAAAATGAGCCAGGCTTTGAATGAGATTGGGGTTCGCTGCCTGAAGAAGACAAGACTGTCAGAGACAATTGAGGTCATGCTGTTCTTTTGGAGAAGAGCTGGCGAAGATTATATCAGTGCCCATTTGCTGGATACAAGTATCGGGGTATCCGGGTTAGTCTATATCCACAAAAACAACAAGGAGTCCGGTGGCACCTTCAAGATTAACAGATTTATTTGGGCTTAAGCTTTTATTGGTAAAAAACCACTTCTTCAGATGCATGGAGTGAAAATTACAGATGCAGGCATTATATACTGACACATGAAGAGAAGGGAGTTACCTCACAAGTGGAGACCCAGTGTTGACAGGGCCAATTCAATCAGGGTGGATGTGGTCCACTCCCAATTATTGGTGTCAATTCCAGAAGAGGCAAAGCTGCTTTTGTAATGAGCCAGCCACTCCCAGTCCCTATTCAAGCCCGAATTAATGGGGTTAAATGGTGGAGAGTATTCACCATTTGTTATATAGAATTGCAACATGGCGGTCTTGGATGCTCAGGTAGATGTTGCTGCTAAGAATTCTATTTTTCATCTGCACCTGCTAAGTCAAGGGCAGCCTTATTTTTTTGAAGTGGACCATGTTACAGTTATTCTTGCCTTTTTTCACCTTGTGATTAGATTAATGTCATATAGTCAACATTAAACTGAACCTTGGGACAATTTGGAATCCAAGTGGTTGCCTGCATATTAAACATGGCTTCATGTAGAGAGCACAATACACTGGGGCTCCACAGTCTGCACTAGTTTGCATGCAGATCTTACACTGTTGATTTTAACCTATTTATCCCTGGCTGCCTAGGAAACTGCTCCACTTTCAAGGTGATTGGATAGGGAGGAAGGCAGGGAGGGGTAGCTCAGTGGTTTGAGCATTGGCCTGCTAAACCCAGGGTTGTGAGTTCAATCCTTGAGGGGGCCATTTAGGGATCTGGGGCAAAAATTGGGGATTGGCCCTGCTTTGAGCAGGGGGTTAGACTAGATGATCTCCTGAGGTCCTTCCAACCCTGATATTCTATGATATCAACACAGTTGTGATCAGCGGATTAATTTAAATTATCAACCCCATAGAACAGAATGACCTGGTAAGAAACTGTTACCCATTACAGGGTTTCATCCCTGGAACTCATTCACCACTTGGTCCAGATTTGTTAACTTTCTGGGCATATTGTAAATCCCTTTTCTTTCAGAGCAAGCAGATGAGGGATATGGTGTGGTTAGTAGCTGGGGCTGGGATTACAAAGTAGTTGAAGGGAGATAGTCTCCCAAATTCCATTAACATTCCTTACTTACCTCTCTAAAGATCTTCTGAAAATTCCATGCTGTGTTATTTGACTATTATTTTATCCAAGTATTAATATTGTATGGGTAGCTCATGTGAACGCTTAAGGATTTTATTTTTGGTGTTATATAATGTGTAAATCTAGGAATACATGCTTTAAAAGGTCAACATAAATCTCTCACATTCAAATATTGACATAATCAGGGTGACCGTGAAAGAGCTTCTTTAGCAGAGTTCATAACTCCCTTGAACAATCTGTATGCACATCCATGCATGACATCCATCTTTGAAAACACCACATTAACCAAACTTTCTTCTGAGTCTGCACATTTCACATATTCATACCTTTACCTTAACATTCTTATCCAGACTTAGCAAATTAAATCTTCCCCATTGAAATTATTTACATGCCAAGTAAGAATTATCTAAATGCAGTTACTTCTGAGTAACCCCTCATCCTCCGTTGTTCCCTATTCCCTATAAAACGGATCACACATTTTTAAAGCAGGATATTTTGTTTTCATTGTATTGTGAGGGGTTTTTTTCTCTTTCCTTTATCCTGGTAGATTTGTTTAAAACTTGCCTGAGTCGTTCCTCTTCAGACAGATAGTAGGCATGGCAAAATTCTGCCAAAAAGTGAATTCTTGGAGTGTGGGAGGATGTTTTTCTTACATAACTAGAGAGGAAACTACCAGTTTGACTGGTAGAGCGTCAGTCTGCTCTCAGAACATTTAAACAAATCAACATTTTGTTTTACCGTTACGTATCTGTTTTCTACGTTTTTTCAACCAATACTAAAGAAGTTGGAAACCAGTTTACAGTCTGGGACAGTAAGTTTCCATAAAGCCTTATATTCTCTATTATTTCCTCCTCCTTGTTAGTAAGAAGTAGATCTAAGAAGACTTCTCCTCTGATTAGATTATCTCTTTGTTGATTTATGAAGGCTTCCTCTACATAAATTAGGAAACTTTTTGATGTTCAGCTACACTTGTCCCCCTCACCACCCCAAATAGCTCACTAATTAAAGTTCAGTAGAGATGATAGAACTGTTGTAAAAATAAATATTACTTCTTGGAGTGGGAATGTTACTGGAATCCTGTAGGACCAGCCTATAGTTCAGTCTTGCTGGGATGTAGATTTATAAAATCGGTGCCTCTGAAGCTCGGACATCAGTATCCCCATCTCCAAGTATTCAAATATCTTCAGTCAGGCCATGGAAAATTGGCTTAGAAATAATGAGATTGTTTACAATGATTTTAAAAAAATTCTTTTGATTTTTGAGTCTTTAGAGTTCATAGTTTCCCACATTTTTCTGCTGCCATTAGGGCTAGAAAGGAACTTTTAAGTGAGACATCTGAGATTTGCAATGTCATACTATCCCAGGAGCTGGGGATGTAAGAAAATGACCAGATATCATGAGACTCACAATAAAACAAGAGAGATGACACCACTAGGTCATTCTTCAGATAATTAGACAAGATTGTCAGACCATTAGGTTTCATTAAGCAGAGGTGCTAAATAAAGCCTTTATCCTGCAGTTGGAGCTACATGTGGCCCCCCTGGCTCCAACCTACCAGCATGGCCCCATTGACTCCACCTGGAACTTGCTGCAGAATCAGGGCCTAAATATGTATCTTGAGCATCACAAAAAGAAAAGGAGTACTTGTGGCACCTTAGAGACTAACAAATTTATTTGAGCATAAGCTTTCGTGAGCTACAGCTCACTTCATCGGATGTATTTGATGGAAAATACAGAGGGGAGATTGATATACACACACAGAGAACATGAAACAATAGGTTTTATCATACACACTGTAAGGAGAGTGATCACTTAAGATAAGCCATCACCAGCAGCGGGGGGCGGGGAAAGGAGGAAAACCTTTCATGGTGACAAGCAGGTAGGCTATTTCCAGCAGTTAACAAGAATATCTGAGGAACAGTGGGGGGGGTGGGAGAAATACCATGGGGAAATAGTTTTACTTTGTGTAATGACTCATCCATTCCCAGTCTCTATTCAAGCCTAAGTTAATTGTATCCAGTTTGCAAATTAATTCCAATTCAGCAGTCTCTCTTTGGAGTCTGTTTCTGAAGTTTTTTTGTTGAAGGATAGCCACCCTCAGGTCTGTAATCGAGTGACCGGAGAGATTGAAGTGTTCTCCAACTGGTTTTTGAATGTTATAATTCTTGACGTCTGATTTGTGTCCATTTATTCTTTTACGTAGAGACTGTCCAGTTTGACCAATGTACATGGCAGAGGGGCATTGCTGGCACATGATGGCATATATCACATTGGTAGATGCGCAGGTGAACGAGCCTGTGCAATCTGTCAATCAACGGATTGACAGAGCCAGAAGAGTACCCAGAAGTCACCTACTACAGGACAGGCCCAACAAAGAAAACAACAGAACGCCACTAGCCATCACCTTCAGCCCCCAACTAAAACCTCTCCAACGCATCATCAAGGATCTACAACCTATCCTGAAGGACGACCCATCACTCTCACAGATCTTGGGAGACAGGTCAGTCCTTGCTTACAGACAGCCCCCCAATCTGAAGCAAATACTCACCAGCAACCACACACCACACAACAGAACCACTAACCCAGGAACCTATCCTTGCAACAAAGCCCGTTGCCAACTCTGTCCACATATCTATTCAGGGGACATCATCATAGGGCCTAATCACATCAGCCACACTATCAGAGGCTCGTTCACCTGCGCATCTACCAATGTGATATGTGCCAGCAATGCCCCTCTGCCATGTACATTGGTCAAACTGGACAGTCTCTACGTAAAAGAATAAATGGATACAAATCAAATGTCAAGAATTATAACATTCAAAAACCAGTTGGAGAACACTTCAATCTCTCTGGTCACTCAATTACAGACCTAAGAGTGGCTATCCTTCAACAAAAAAGCTTCAAAAACAGACTCCAACGAGAGACTGCTGAATTGGAATTAATTTGCAAACTGGATACAATTAACTTAGGCTTGAATAGAGACTGGGAATGGATGAGTCATTACACAAAGTAAAACTATTTCTCCATGTTATTTCTCTCCCCCACCCCACCCCCCACTGTTCCTCAGATATTCTTGTTAACTGCTGGAAATAGCCTACCTGCTTGTCACCATGAAAGGTTTTCCTCCTTTCCCCCCCTGCTGCTGGTGATGGCTTATCTTAAGTGATCACTCTCCTTACAGTGTGTATGATAAAACCCATTGTTTCATGTTCTCTGTGTGTGTATATCAATCTCCCCTCTGTATTTTCCACCAAATGCATCCGATGAAGTGAGCTGTAGCTCACGAAAGCATATGCTCAAATAAATTTGTTAGTCTCTAAGGTGCCACAAGTACTCCTTTTCTTTTTGCGAATACAGACTAACACGGCTGCTACTCTGAAACTTGAGCATCACAAGCAACTGTCCAGGTAACTGATCCCAAAGCCAATATACACCTAAGCACAGATCAAATGGATGAGACCTAAATTCCCTGTATTCACCAATGCTGATTGTAAAGAGAGGGAGACCAAAAAAAAAATGAACTAATTCAAAGATGTTCCATGTAGTCCCATAATAGGTTACAGCTGAGTCAAAAGGATCAACAATATCAAACATTGGCCAAAGGTCTGAAAAGGTCTTGATCTTGCAAGTTGCTAAGCACCCTTGCCCTGATCCTCCAAAGCATTTAAGTATATGAGTAGTCTGATGGACTTCAGTGGATCTATTCTTGTGCCTAAATGTAAGCATATGCTTACGTGCTTTGTAGGACTGGTTCCAGAGTGCACAGTGTCTTGCAAGATGGAGCCCATGAAAGAAAATTCACATTACTAGCAACTATGAGATGACTGTAAACCTTTAGCAATGTCCTTTCCAGTATTATGGTGTATATAAAATCTGAATTGAACTGTAAACAGTTTTTTCCTCAGCTAAAATGTGTAAATTATGACCTGGATGGTTATTAGACAAATCTGCAGACAAAGGGATTTTTTTAAAATAAAAGAATTATTATAGCCTGGTTCAAATTGTTTTGGAATCACCCCAGATCCAAGAGAGCAATTCACAATTCTCAGGATAGCATGACCGAGAAAAGGCAGGCATTCTTTTAACAACCATGTTGGAATTGGATCAAGTAAACATGTAGTTGGCTTTAAACTCTGCACTATCTCAAAATGTCAGACAAGGATACCTGAAAAAATGCTTCTAGAGTATCCAGTAAAAAAGCATTAAAGATCCTTTGCCTTCAGTGGTAAACAGTTATATTTTAACATTGCGACTGTATCCAAAAATCTATACAAATTATTACAACCTATCTTCAATGAAATAAAAATGTCCTTGACCAGTCTCTTGCTCAAGAAGCATCTCAATGCTCCAGAAAAGGACATCAGAATGATTTTGTACCATACTCTTCTTCCTTTGTGATAGCCATTTTCTTTAAAAATGCTGTTAAAGGAAGGATATTCAAAGGAAAATACTCAGGGACATTCAAACTTACGTGTGTGTGTGTGTGTGTGTGTGTGTGTGTGTGTGTGTGTGTGTGTGTATAGGGACAATTGAGTTCAATTTATCATTTTCAGATATATGAAAGGTATGAACATCAGGAGGAGGGTGTTTAAGATGGTACAAAGTGATATTCTGAAGTAGCCATCTATCTATTTTAGGGTTCTATACAGCAGCTTTCATGTAAAATAAATAGCAAAAGCAAACTCCCTAGTGGACTTCATGGATTCTCTAGCACTCTCCCTTCTTGAGACCAAAACTCTTCTTGGGATAAGGTGGGGGGAAGGGATGCTATTTGGTTAGTTCTAGTATTTATTAATTTCCTCTCTTTTTTTAGTTTTTATTGGTAAGTATTTAGGGGTAGATGGAGTGTCAATGTTGTGAGTGTAATTCTTACAATTGAAAGGCTTTTTCAAAGTGGAAAGTCCTCTTCATGTTTGGTCCTTCTTCATTAGGATACTTACCTGATGAATTAACATTGCTATCCCTAGAGTGAGCTGTATGTGACACATTTTATCTTGCAAATCAAAATCATTAGGGGCAGTCATCCACTTACACCATTAACTCTATGGTCCAGTTTCAAAGCCCTTTGAAGTTACTGGAAACACTCTTGTTGATTTCTGTGGGCTTTGGGTCAGGCACTATATCGGAAAGGTTTTTGAATTACTCAACCAGTGAGGCTGGTTGGAACAGCAAAGGAAAGTGCTTTAAGAGTACCAGAGAGAACACATCGTGATTTGTCTTCTCTAGCAAGAGAGGGAGATGACAGAGTCCTCTAAGTTTATAGGCCTTAGTTCATCATCATTTCATGTAATTTGGCTGTTGCCTGTGAGCAGAGCACAGCTGTCAGACATCTATGCTTTGCATTGATATGAAACACACACAAGTACTCTTGCAGTAGGGAGAGAATGTGGTGGAAGAATCAATGTTCAACACTAATGGGTGGGGAACATTTTAAAAACAATTGGGCAAAAACAAGCAAGAACAGCTGCTTAGAAAATGGTAAAATAAATAGAGGGCTGGAGAGCAAAGATGACTAAATGATTAAAGATAAAAAGAAAAGGAGTACTTGTTTGCGAATACAGACTAACACGGCTGCTACTCTGAAACTTGTGATTAAAGATACATTCTCTTTGACTTTATTAACAATAGTTTTATGATTCTTTTTCACAAATATTTAGCTAGCAAGGTGTTTGGCAAAAGAAATTGAATTACAAAGTCACATTTAAACCTGAAATTCCAAAGTCATACCAATTTTTTTCAATTTTATTTTTTTACTCCATGGAATGACTGTGAATATTCAAAATATGCTGGGTTACTCAGTTGAGATTGGCCAGGTAAGTCACATGGCATTCTTTCTGCTTCCTGAATGGATGATGGCACAAACAATTCCATGTAAAAACTTCTATCTTTATATGTTGCCAACTATACCACATTGATGGTAGCATTAGAAAAATTCAAAACATACTAGATAAAAACAAGAGTATGAATAAGCCCTTTGTTGGTCTAAAAGTCAACCTCATGGTTTCAGATACCCAAACCAAACTATGTATTGACAGTAAATATGTTTACAGTCTGAAAACACAAATTTAGGTATGTAGAGAAATCCAATGGGAATTCTAAGAATTACTCACAGATTTATATTATCTAATTTCTTGAAAATGACAGCTGAATAGAAAAATATTGTACTCAACACTGAGCACAGATGATTTTACTTCTTGCAAACTGATATAAAAGAATCATACAGTAGGAGAGGGCCATCTTTACTTAATTTATACCTTTTATTCAACCAAAGGGAACTGTTCTTTTTTTCTTTTCTGGGAGTACAATGCAGTGGATATTCTGCAATAACTTTGCACACATGTTCATCTAGATACATAATGGTCAAGGTTTCTCATCTTTATACCATCTTTTAATCATAAATTTTCTATGAATCATGGAATGTTTAAATGTAAAGACTTACAGAATCAACATCTGCTGTGTAGAATGATACAGCTGAAGAAGACCTAATGCAGACAGTTTAATTGTATTGAGAGATTAGAGATTGCAGAGAAAGTCTCTATATACTATCCTAAACCATTTATATATCTTCTGCATGAGCAAGGATCCCTGCCTCACACATCCCAGTTTGCACTACCTGTATACCCTTTACTAATATTTTACCTTATGCATTCTTCAGATTGTCTACACCAAGGAAAGAATAACTAGCTGTACTATGTAACAAACTGCACAACTGCCTGTCGGAATAAATGTGGCGTTGTTATTGTATAGCACCTGGGTATTTCAACATGCTATTATTTATATTACAGTAGCATTTAGAGACCCCCAATTGAAATCAAAACCCCACTATGCTAGGGCCCTGCCCCCAATGAAATCAATAGAAGTTAGGAGCCTAAATACCTTTGAGGATCTGAGCCTATGTGACTTTCCAAGATCACACAAAGAACGCATAGCAGAGACAAGAACTGAATGCATATTTCCAGAGTCCCATTCCAGTGCCTTAGAGACAAACTCCTCTTTCTTCTCCTGAACCAGCCATAGAACCATTATCAGATTCTAGATAACCTGATTTTCTGTTGCACACTGATATTTTGACCATTCATTTGATTGCGGTACAGGAGATACCCAGGTTCTAATTTAAAACTCCACATATCAGCTTTTTCACACAAGAGACCTTTAATTAATACAGAAAAGCACAGAGAGGAAACTTTCCAAAGCATGTACTCCAATTTTGTGCACAATTTTTGTGCTATTATTTGCATATGCAGATATTAGAATTTGCACCCACAAATGTCATTTATGAACACAGATAATTTAGACAAGTTTGGTGTGTACAAATCCTATTGTTTGTGTATCTAGACTTAACGGATGAGTTGAATATTTTGTTCAGCATAAGAATCCATGTTTACAAATATTAGGCCTATAAGATTATATACATATATTCTGTATACCTGCCTTATAGAAGATATATCTCAAGGTTTCTATACTGCTTTATCCATACCACAAACTGACAGATATGAACTACTGGCTATTTAATATGGTCCAGTATGATCCAAAAGCCAACTGAAGTCAGTGTTCGGGGGTTGGACTAGATGACCTTCTGGGGTCCCTTCCAACCCTGATATTCTATGATTCAGTGGAAAGAGCTAAGAACACAGTGATCAAGTTGCAGACTCCTGTGTATGTGTGGGTAAGTAATGTAGCAGAGTAAACTGTCAACTAAGTAAACTAAGACAAAAAGAAAGAAAACCCCAAGTCCTTTGAGAAGCTAGACTTGGAAGCTGCTGTAGAAAGTTTGTGATTAACTCAGGAATTAGAACTATGTTGTGGTTGAGCTGGCTTCAGTTGGTTGTTAATCTTTACAAAGCCTGTTGAGAGTTGAAGGTGCATGAAACCCTATATAATACAGGCTCAGCACACTATTGGGATGTCGTTAGAGGAGAAGCAATACTAGAGAAAAGTGTGCTGATGGAATGGAGTGCCAGGAAAAAGAGAGCATCAGGCTGAAGAGAACTGATAGAGTGAGGAGACGCAGCATCTTGAAAATAAAGTACTGAATTCAGGTGGTTGGGCTCACTGAATGGGGTCTGTCTTCTTACAGAGACATTAGACTTCCCAGAAAAGGAAAGATTCTGATCAGCTAGTATGGATAACTGATGGGGAAATGGGACTGAAAGCAACTGAATGTGAGTGCAGGTGAAATAAAGATCTGCTACATCTCTGTCTTCCTTTTTACTGCCATTTCTTTGGTGGTCAGGTCATCTTGGGGCCCCCAGGGAGAACCTGGTGACACTACCATTAAATTCAGTTGGCTTGGGATCAGACCCTCTCTTGGAATCACTTCACTAATGTCTGAAATACAATACCTCTGCTTGCCAGAAACTTGGCTATTGTTTAACAGCACACAGCAATAGCAGAGGGCAGGTAATAAAGAATAACATCTACAGCTAATTATGCTTGTGCTCATCTAATGTTAAACTTTGCTGTTATCACTGGCCGTACAGTTTTGTGTTTGTTACCTACAGCGATTTTTTCTAGTGGCTTCACTTTGTGCTGCAGTAGATGGTTTGCAGAGGTGTTAAGGACCCTGGTTCAAAACCAGCTATACCTTGCTTCTCTTTATGTACTGCTTTCCAGTATTTCTGTGTTTTTTATATAACATTGCCTTCAGCTGTGATTGTATATTTGCACATGTTAAAGAATACAGGTTAGTTTTTAAACCCAACTCAGATAATTATTATAATCCCACAAGATCTGTCCAAGTAAATTAGAGTTGGAGTCAGTAATTTCTTTATCAGCTCCTTTTATTTTATTGCATGAGCAACAAACACCCAGAACACAAATTGGTTATCTTGAAGTCTGACATCATTTCCTAATCTCAACCCTAAAGGATATATCCTCATGGCAGAGTGAACTCAGATTAGCCTAGCCAGGTATGAACAGCCACATGGCAAAACAATACCTGAGTTTACTGTGTCCTCATTGGTGTTGCACTCACCCAGTGTGTGTTACTAAGACTTCTGGGAGCATATCCCATGGCTCTTAGTGCTGCAGTCAATTGAGTTGCTCTGATTCTTTTCCAGTGAATTGTGGGAGAATTTGTGAGTCAACCAATTCTTTCCCACAATCTCTTCCCCTCCCCCGTGTGTCTAGAAGGAAAGTCAGCAATCAAATAATTTAGCTTACAATGCATCCTCATTACAAAGTGGGCAGGTTAATAGCCCGAGTGAAAGTGGCACCTTGGTTTTGACCCCACCACCAGCCAGGCCAGCTATCCTGGGTTGAAAGCACCAACCTCAAGTGAGAGGGTTTTGTGCATGGACAGGAGAGGGGTTAGGGGCAACACCTGAGTAAAAGCCCAAGTTAACGCTACAGTGAAGACATACCCAAAGTCACAGATGAGTAGCAATATTGATAGCACAGATGAGTTACAGTTCAGCAATTTCTATTTAAATAATGTAATTCATTCTATAGCCCCAAGAGAAACTATTTGTGTACTGGTAAAGAAAGTCAGGAAAGCTCATGTAACAAACAACCCAAATAGGTCATATTTTCAAGAAGTAGTCAATAAAGCAATTATGGTGAGAAGTAGAGCTGTTTAAAACATTCCAATATTTTGTTTTGATTTTATGAAACTGGATTTTCATGAGAAACATGTAATATTATGTGGTTCTTTACTTGATAATAGCAGCATTTTTGAGTGAAAGAAGGAGTGTTTCTCTAGGGCTGTTGATGGCTCATGGTAACAGTAACAGTGAGAGCAAGTACCATTGTTCCAGATACCAAAATAGGAACAAGAAGAGAGGATAACTTTTCACTATCTGCAGAGCAGAAGGAAAATGGAGCATGTCATTTTGGAGCCCAGTATCAGACTTAGCTGTCTGGGTATCAGAACCAGTGTCTCAAGCTCTATGTGGAAGATACTGGCATTTTGTTCTATGTTTGTACAACACCTAGCACAATGAGGTCCAGATCCATAACTGGAGCTCCAGGGTGCAATCACAATACAAATAATTATAATAGTAACAATAACTTTTTGCTGTCTGGATCCTATAGCATACTGCTGTAACATAAGAGCTCTTCTGTTTTCTTAAACATCACAAATCTTTTACCAATGGTTGTGGCAATGTGAGCATTTGAGACATCCTGAGACATCTGTTGGAAAAGTAATACTGCAAAACACAAAATCTCCAGGAAGTTCTTGGAATGAATTGGGGACGACTTCTTGTTTCATAAGGTGGAAGAGTAACCAGGGGAACAGGTATTTTAGATTTGATTCTGACAAACGGAGGAATTGGTTGTAAATCTGAAGGTTGAAGGCAATTTAGGTGAAAGCAATTGTGAAATGACAGATTTCATGATTCTAAGAAAGGAAAGAGTGAAATTATATTTGAGAACTCATGGTGGACAGCTGAGGTCCCAGAGAATAGGTATTATGTTTGCCCTTCTCCTATCTTTAAAAAGTGGAGAAAGAAAGACCCAGGGAACTATACACCAGTCAACCTTGCTTTGGTACCTGGAAATATACTGAACCAAATTATTAACCAATTAATCTATAAGCACCTAAAGGATAATAAGTAATAGCCAACATGGATTTGTCAAGAACAAATCATGCCTAACCAACATAATTTCCTTCTTTGAAAGAGTTCCTGGCCTAGTGTGCAGGGGGAAGCTGTAGACATTATATATCTTGATTTTTAGTAAGGCTTTTGACATAGTTCCACATGACACTCTCACAGGGAAATGTGGTCTAGAAGAATTTACTATTGTGTTGTGATAATTGGGCTGACAGATTTACCCTAATTGTGAGCTCAACTGTAAAAACTATGTGAACGTTTATAAGGTGTCACAATAACCTATTGTGACAAAGTTCCTGCTCTACCTTGGTGGGTCTTGCACTTATTGATGGATTTGCTCACCTTGAAGCTTCACGGCAGTCCTCAGCTTGGCCATTTTTCTGAATTCACAGTCCAAGTAGACTCCTCCTATGTCTGACCAGGAGTTGGGAGGATTGGGGGGGGAACCCGGGCCCACCCTCTACTCTGGGTTCCAGCCCAGGGCCCTGTGGAATGCAGCTGTCTAGAGTACCTCCTGGAACAGCTGTGCAACAGCTACAACTCCCTTGGCTACTTCCCCATGGCCTCCTCCCAACACCTTCTTTATCCTCACCATAGGACCTTCCTCCTGGTGTCTGATAATGCTTGTATACCTCAGTCCTCCAACAGTCCATGTTCTCACTCTCAGCTCCTAGTGTCTCTTGCTCCCAGCTCCTCACTCACACACCACAAACTGAAGTGAGCTCCTTTTTAAAACCCAGGTGCCCTGATTAGCCTGCCTTAATTGATTCTAGCAGCTTCTTGATTGGCTGCAGGTATTCTAATCAGCCTGTCTTAATTGTTTCCAGAAGATTCCTGATTGTTCTGGAACCTTCCCTGTTACCTTACTCAGGGAAAAGGGACCTACTTAGCCTAGGGCTAATATATCTGCCTTCTATTACTCTCTTATAGCCATCTGGCCTGACCCTGTCACATATTCTGCCCCCTCTCCCCCCGCTCAACACTACGGGGCTGGGTAACTTGGGACGTCAGGCAGTGTACTCATGACAAGCCATCTGCATTGCCATGGTGGTTTCTAGCCCAGTGTTGTACAGTGAATTGGAAAGGTTGTAGGGACAGGAACCATCTGGTCACTCTTGCGTTTTTCTCTTTATTTCACTGCATCCACTGGAGGGGTGCATGGTCGGTCATAAGGGTAAACCATCATCCCAGAAGGTAATAACGTAGTGTTTGCATGGCCCATTTCATAGCTAGGCATTCTCTTTCAACCACAGCATACTTCTGCTCTCTCGGGAGGAGTTTCCTGCTGAGGTAGAGGATTGGGTGTTCTTCATCTCTGACCATCTGTGATAGGACAGCTTCCAATCCTACTTCAGATGCATCTGTTTGTAAAATGAATTCTTTGTTGAAGTCTGGGGCTATAAGCACAGGGTTACTGCAGAAGGCTGTCTGTAGATCCATGAATGCTTTCTCTGCAGCATCTGTCCACTTCACCATATCTGGACCACGGGCTTTTATCAAGTCTGTCAGGGGACTCGCTCTGGTAGCAAAATGGGGAATAAATTGTCGGTAGTACCCCACCACACCCAGGAATGCCTGGACTTGCTTTTTCCGATTCGGACGAGGCCAATTTTGTTTGTTTAGTTGGGGCTTGACCATGCCCCTTCCTACAGTGTAGCCAAGGTATTTAGCCTCAGCTAGCCCTATACCACACTTGGCTGGGTTGGCTGTGAGGCCAGCCTGTCTTAGCATGTCCAGAACCGCTTCCACCTTTCCTAAGTGTGTTTCCCAGTCGGGGGTGTGAATAATCACATCACCCAGGTATGCCGCTGCATAACTGGTATGGGGCTGTAGGAGCTTGTCCCTAAGACTCTGGAAGGTGGCAGGTGCCCCATGCAGTCCAAAAGGAAGACAGTATATTGAAACAGACCCTCTGGTATAGAGAATGCCATCTTTTCTTTTGCATCTTTGGCAAGGAGAATCTGCCAGTATCCCTTTGTTAAATCAAGGGTGGTCAAAAATTGGGCATTGCCCAGGCAGTCAACTAACTCATCGATACGGTGTATGGGGTATGCATCAAATTTGGATATCTCATTCAGTCGGCGAAAGTCATTACAAAACCTAGTGGTGCCATCGGGTTTGGGTACCAACACAATCGGGCTTGACCACTGACTGTGGGACTCTTCGATGACTCCCAGCTCCAACATCCTTTTTAACCTATGCCTTGATCTCCTCCCTTTTTGCTTCTGGGACCTGATATGGCCTTAAAGTTACCTTTGCCTCAGGGTCTGTGATAATGTGGTGATATGCTTTGGTGGTCCGTATTTGAAAATACGTCCTGGTATCGGTTGATCATCTCAGTTACCTCCTTCTTCTGGTTTGGTGTCAGATCAGTGGATATCCCAATCTGCTCCTGCATATTATTTCCCTGGATCGGGGTCTCTTGGGCCACTACACATGCCTCTCATTGGTGCCAAGGCTTTAAGAAGTTAATGTGATAAATTTGTTCTTGTTTCCGGCATCCTGGCTGCCACATCTTGTAGTTACTTCCCCCACGGGTTCAACCACCTCATAGGGCCCCTGCCATTGGGCCAAAAGCTTGCTTTCTGCCATGGGTACCAATCATCTGATCTCCTGGTTGGAACTGTCGGACTTTTGCCTGGCGATTGTAATGGGTTTGCTGGGCCTCCTGCACCTTTTCCAGATGTTCCCTTACAATAGGGGTGACCCGGGCTATCTGTTCTCGCATCTGCAACACATGGTCAATTATATTTCTCCCCTCATTGGGTTCCTTTTCCCAGATTTCTTTTACAATATCTAGTATGCCACAGGGGTGGTGTCCGTATAATAATTCAAAGGGGAAAACCCAATTGAGGCCTGAGGTACCTCCCGGATTGCAAAAATAAGGTAGGGTAGTAGGGTGTCCCAATCCTTCCCGTCTTGACTTACCATTTTCCTTATCATTGCCTTGAGGGTTCAGTTAAACCTTTCTACCAGCTGATCGTTCTGTGGATGATAGACTGAAGTTCTCAGGGTATGTATATGGAGCAGCGTACAGAGGTCCTACATTAGCTTCAACATAAATGAGGTACCTTAGTCTGTTAATATCTCCTTTGGTAGCCCCACTCGGGCAAAGATCCCCACCAACTCTTTAGCTATCGTTTTAGAGGCCGTGTTCCGCAGGGGGACGGCTTCTGGGTAGCGAGTAGCATAATCCAGAACGACAAGTACATATTGGTGGCCCCGGGCTGTCTTCTTCAGGGGTCCCACTAGATCCATGGCTGTTCGCTGGAAGGGGACTTCTATGATGGGAAGGAGTACTAAAGGTGCCCTCATGTGGGGACAGGGACTGTGCAGCTGACACTCCGGGCAGGACGCACAGTACCTCCGCACTTCTTCATGTACTCCGGGCCAGAAGAATCGTCGCAGGACCCGTGCCAGGGTCTTCTCTACCCCCAAATGCCCCCAAAAAGATGACTATGGGACAGACTTAATACATACATCTGGTGTTTTTGAGGTACTAGGGTCTGCTGTACCTTCTGCCCCTGTACTGGTGCAACCCGGTATAACAGATTCTTCTTCATTATGATTTAGGGTCCTGGTCCCTGGGTTTTCCCTTCCACGAGGACCCCATCTATTTTGGTCACCTCCTTCCTAATGTTGTCGTACCTTGGGTCTTCAGCCTGATCCCATCCAAAATTTCCTTTCCCGGGGCTAGTCTGCCCGAGATCTAGGGGGCCAGTCCCTGTTGCCTCTACTGGTTCAGAGGCATTAGGGTGTGCGTCAGACTTGGGGGCTTCTCCCTCCTGGGTGGCCTCCTTTTCAGCTGCTCGGGTCTGCCTACCTACGAGAGCGACCCTCTGGCTTTGGGCCAGTATTTGGGTTCCCAAGGTCTTAGCTGCCCTTCTTTCCCTTTTCGTCTTTCTATGCTGTCTGAGAGTGGAGAACAAAGCTGGGGATATTTCAGAGAAGGTTGGGGTTGACAGTCTACTGTGGATGCCTCACTACTTTCAGGGCTTCCCCCTTTCTCCAATTCCCCTACCAGGAGTAAGTCTCCAAATACTGGGAAGTCCCTCCCTATGAGCACTGGGTATGGGAGTTTAGGGACTACACCTGCTGCTACCTCAGTAGTGTTTCCCTGAATCTCAATTTTTACTGGGATGGCGGGGTAATAACCAACTGTCCCATGGACGCATGTTATCCCCATATGCTTAGCCCACAGCAGCTGACTACGCTTCATCAGCTTCCCCAAGACAAGCGTGATAGCACTCCCCGAATCAACCAGTGCTGTGGTCTCTACCCCATTTAGCTTCACTGGTCTAGTGTACATATGTGGGGTTAGTCAGACCCCCACAAAGTGGATTAGGGAGCATGGGTCTGCCCAGTTCCCCAGGTTATACTGCATAGGCTCCTCTGCATTGGGACACTGTGCAGCTATGTGTCCCCACACCCCGCAGGCGTAACATCTGTATGGAGCCCTAAGCATTCCCCGGTCTCTTGGTTTGGGTAGTTTAACATAACAATACTTTTCCCCCTCAATGCTCCAACGCTTTGTTGCTTTTGGTGAGCCTTCAGCCCCTCTCTTTTTCCACCTGGGTTCTCCTGGTGGCCCAGTCACCCGAGCTCTAGGGCTTGGTGCTGCTAGTTTAACCCGCGGTGCTTCTTCCTTAACTGGTCGGGTCAGCTCCCTCGCCATCTTTTGCCTTTCTACCAGTGTGACAACCTTGTTGTTGGTGGAGGGTTCATTCTGGCTTACCCAGGTGCGAAGGTCTGGCAGTAGTCCTCTTATGTACTGGTTGATGACCAGAACCTCTAGTATCTCCTCCGGACTCCGGGACTCAGTTCGTAACCGCTTTCGTGCGAGATGGATGAGGTCATGTAATTGGGACCGTGAGGTTTTCTTTTCCTGGTACCTCCACTCATGATATCTCTGGGCCCGCACTGCGGTTGTTACCCCAGATCTGGCCAGGATCTCTGCTTTCCGGTGGGCCGCAGTCTCTTCAGGCAAATCATAGTAGGCCTTCTGGGCCTCCCCACACAGGAATGGAGCGAGGATGCCAGACCACTGTTCTTGGGGCCAAGCCTCCCACAGGCTGTCCTCTCAAAGGCTAGGAGGTATGCCTCTACATCATCCTCCCGCATCACTTTCTGCAGCCAATTGTTGGCCCGCATGATCTGCGTCCCATCATGGCCGCGGTTCAGCTCTGTAAGGGCCTTTACCTGGTTTATCAGTTGCCGCAACATAGCTCGGTCTTGAGCAGCCTGGTCCAACAGCAGGCGATTAGTCTCTTGCGGCAGCTGGACTGCCTCCTGTTGGGCGGCTGCCTGGACACAAGTAGCCTTCTACTGGGCAGCCATGGCTTGTATCAGTGCCCACACTACCTCCTCCATTGTGGTGAAAAAAAATAAAAATAAACCCTCTTCCCTTTTTTTTTTCTTCTTTTTCTTCCTTCCAAACACCCTCCTTCTTTCACCACACTGTGGACACCAGATCCCACTTCTAACACTAGTTGTGACGAAGTTCCTGCTCTACCTTGGTGGGTCTTGTGCTTATTGGTGGATTTGCTCGCCTTGAAGCTTCATGGCAGCCCTCAGCTTGGCCGTTTTTCTGAATTCAGAGTTCAGGTCGACGACTCCTGTGTCTGACCAGGAGTTGGGAGGATTTGGGAGGAACCCGGGCCCACCCTTTACTCCAGATTCCAGCCCAGGGCCCTGTGGAATGCAGGTGTCTAGAGTGCCTCTTGGAACAGCTGTGCAACAGCTACAACTCCCTGGGCTACTTCCCCATGGCCTCTTCCCAACACCTTCTTTATCCTCACCATAGGACCTTCCTCCTGGTGTCTGATAATGCTTGTACACCTCAGTCCTCCAACAGTCCATGTTCTCATTCTCAGCTCCTAGTGCCTCTTGCTCCCAGGTCCTTACATGCACACCACAAACTGAAGTGAGCTCCTTTTAAAAACCCAGGTGCCCTGATTAGCCTGCTTAATGCATTCTAGCAGCTTCTTAATTGGCTGCAGGTGTTCTAATCAGCCTGTCTTAATTGTCCCCAGAAGGTTCCTGATTTCTGGAACCTTCCCTGTTACCTTACTCAAGGAAAAGGGACCTACTTAGCCTATATCTGCCTTCTATTACTCTCCTATAGCCATCTGGCCCGACCCTGTCACACTAATATAACAAATGTTAATGGGAAAAGGTATGAAAGGAAAACAAAAAAACTGGATTAGTGTAAACAAAAAAGCATACTGATATAACTCAAGGACTGTGTTGATATCATACTTGGTAAACAAGAAAACGGCGGTCCAAAACCAAAATTGGTGTGCTGAATATTAGGTGTACAAAATAGTGATGGGGTGAGCTATTCCATCCATTACTCACTTTGCGGGTCCTTAAAGAAAGAGACTTTGGGGAGAAAAATAGAAAAGAACAGAGTGAGGTTACTGGGCAAGCTTCAGTATCATGCCTGCCATCCCCACTATCTCCATGTAAATGAATACAACTGTGCACAACTAGTTGAAAGGCCATACTCAAAGAATAGTTATCAATGACTCACTGTCAAACTGGGAGGAAATATCTAATGGAGTTCTGCAGGGGTCTGTCCTGGTTGCGATTCTTTTCAACACTTTCATTAATAACTTGGATACTGGAGTAGAGAGTATGATTATAAAATTTGTGGATTGGAGGACAGGATTAGAATTGAAAATGGCCTGGATAAATTGGAGAATTGGTCTGAAATCCACAAGACAAAGTTTAATAAAGACAAGTGCAAAGTACTGCACTTACGAAGGAAAAATCAAATGCACAACTACAAAATAGGGAATAATTGGCTAGGCAATAATACTGCTGAAAGGGATCTGTGGGTATAGTGGATCACAAATTGAATATGAGTTAACAATGTCATACAGTTGCGAAAAAAAGATGGTATTCTGGGTCTATTAAAAGAAATGTCATTTCTAAGACACAGAAGGTCCCTCTCTGCTCGGCATTGGTGAGACCTAAACTGGAGTGTTGCGTACAGTTCTCAGTGCCACACTTAAAGAAAGATGTGGACAAATTGGAGAGAGTCCAAAGGAGAGCTACAAAAATGATAAAAGGTTTAGAAAATCTGACCTCTAAGGAAAGATTAAAAAAACTGGGTACGTTTAGTCTTGAGAAAAGAAGACGGAGGATGGACCTGATAAGAGTCTTCAAATACGTTATGGGCAGTTATAAAAAAGACAGATATCCGAACAGGAGTGTGTGTCGTACCATCTCTGTTGAAGATGTAAGCCGTCTATAAAACAAAATAGAAATAAGTGGAATTGCATTCAGCATGACTGTACAATAAATGAATAACACAACTGTAACTTCCAGTCAATAGCTAAAAGCAGAGAAGTGCAACCAAAGGTTATGGCTTACAGGCATAAATTTACCATCTATGATGAAATGTAATCCTACTGGTTTCGACTTTGAAGTCTTCCTGAACCTGTAAGGTTACAGGTCTGAACATATCTCTGCTTCGGTCAACAGGCCACTTTATTTTTTAATTAAAAGAAAATCAAAAGGAAAGGAAACTAAAGCAAAAATGCACCGTAGGAATTTCAATCCTTTTTAATAACTGTACAGAGATATATTTCTAAGCACAGTTCATGCTCTAAAAAATATGGAAAGCAAGTAAATACCCTCACAATAGGCCATCCATCCCTGGCATATTCCTTTGAAAGACAATGTATACAAGTAAAGGACAATTTGTCTCTTTCCCTTGTAATGAGTTCTTCATATTTTCTTCCAAGCGTACATAAAACTGCTGTGTAATTCTAGCGCCCTCGTGGCCAAGATGGAGTCTGCTCTGCAGGCAGCTCTGGCCAAGAGATGGTGTGCACAGGAATGCAGCAGGAAAAATTCCTTCCACCCCGGGGCACCTGTTCCAACCCCCCCAGAGTGAACACCCCCCCACAGGAAAAGTATGATGGATATAACAAAGGGAGATATCTATTTACAGAGGCATGAGAGGAGAAAAACAACAAGGAGAAGTGTAGGGGGAGCAGTAGAACAGGGTTGCATCCAAACTAAGGCCCCACAGGCCCAGTGGTAGCACAGGCTGAAAGGGCAGAGACTGAGCAATGGGTCTGCACACAGAGTTCAGGAGGCCTGAGCAAAGTTCCAGTCCAGCGCTGAGTCTTGGGTGCTCCTGGTCTTCGGCGCCAGTGAACTTTTCCCAGCAAACCACTCCGGTGCTCTCTTCTGCTGCTCTCTGCACAGCCACACAGAGCAACCACCTCCCTACTTAACTAACTAGCAGCCTCCCTCCTTATTCCCAATGCAGAGTCACAAACCCCAGAACTCACAGCCCCATGCAGCTCTGGGCAGCAGTGATACTGGGTCCAGCTCTGGCCTGTCCTCGGGCAATTCCTCCCTGGCACAGAGCTCCTCCTGGCTCCTGTCCTGGGGTGTCCCCAGTCAGCCGCCCTGTCCTTCCCAGGCTTCACGCAGGTTTTCTCTCCTTCAGGTTGTCCTGGGCCTCCCTGCTGCAGCCCTTCTCTCCCCAGGCTCCACAGCCACAACCCCAAGTTTCCCTCCTTTCTCTCACTGCTTCCCCCTACCCAATAGGAAAAAGATTTAAAGGGGCCATGGTCTCTAAACCCCAAGGGGTTACGGCTGTAAAAAGGATCGTCATTTGCACTCATCCTGCCTATAAAAGTGTATCAAATCCAATGCGAAAAAACAGTCCCAGGTTTATGAGAACAGGACAGCTATTAAAAATGTCTGCTGTGTTGTTACTGAGATCTTGGGCATCATATTTTAACATTGGCCTTTATCTGCAAAGAAGATCAATCAAGAACATACACTTTTCTTAAGACAAAAATTGTGAGCGTTGATTTCTAGAGATATTAATTTTTGTCCTTCCCCTCCCTCAGTAAGTTGTATATAAACTCGTGGCGAACGGGGGAAGTCCCGGATGACTGGAAAAAGGCTAATGTAGTGCCCATCTTTAAAAAAGGGAAGAAGGAGGATCCGGGGAACTACAGGCCGGTCAGCCTCACCTCAGTCCCTGGAAAAATCATGGAGCAGGTCCTCAAAGAATCAATCCTGAAGCACTTAGAGGAGAGGAAAGTGATCAGGAACAGTCAGCATGGATTCACCAAGGGAAGGTCATGCCTGACTAATCTAATCGCCTTTTATGATGAGATTACTGGTTCTGTGGATGAAGGGAAAGCAGTGGATGTATTGTTTCTTGACTTTAGCAAAGCTTTTGACATGGTCTCCCACAGCATTCTTGTCAGCAAGTTAAGGAAGTATGGGCTGGATGAATGCACTATAAGGTGGGTAGAAAGCTGGCTAGATTGTCGGGCTCAACGGGTAGTGATCAATGGCTCCATGTCTAGTTGGCAGCCGGTGTCAAGTGGAGTGCCCCAGGGGTCGGTCCTGGGGCCCGTTTTGTTCAATATCTTCATAAATGATCTGGAGGATGGTGTGGATTGCACTCTCAGCAAATTTGCGGATGATACTAAACTGGGAGGAGTGGTAGATACACTGGAGGGGAGGGATAGGATACAGAAGGACCTAGACAAATTGGAAGATTGGGCCAAAAGAAATCTAATGAGGTTCAATAAGGATAAGTGCAGGGTCCTGCACTTAGGATGGAAGAATCCAATGCACCGCTACAGACTAGGGACCGAATGGCTCGGCAGCAGTTCTGCAGAAAAGGACCTAGGGGTGACAGTGGACGAGAAGCTGGATATGAGTCAGCAGTGTGCTCTTGTTGCCAAGAAGGCCAATGGCATTTTGGGATGTATAAGTAGGGGCATAGCGTGCAGATCGAGGGACGTGATCGTTCCCCTCTATTCGACACTGGTGAGGCCTCATCTGGAGTACTGTGTCCAGTTTTGGGCCCCACACTACAAGAAGGATGTGGATAAATTGGAAAGAGTACAGCGAAGGGCAACAAAAATGATTAGGGGTCTAGAGCACATGACTTATGAGGAGAGGCTGAGGGAGCTGGGATTGTTTAGTCTGCAGAAGAGAAGAATGAGGGGGGATTTGATAGCTGCTTTCAACTACCTGAAAGGGGGTTTCAAAGAGGATGGCTCTAGACTGTTCTCAATGGTAGCAGATGACAGAACGAGGAGTAATGGTCTCAAGTTGCAATGGGGGAGGTTTAGATTGGATATTAGGAAAAACTTTTTCACTAAGAGGGTGGTGAAACACTGGAATGCGTTACCTAGGGAGGTGGTAGAATCTCCTTCCTTAGGGGTTTTTAAGGTCAGGCTTGACAAAGCCCTGGCTAGGATGATTTAACTGGGACTTGGTCCTGCTTTGAGCAGGGGGTTGGACTAGATGACCTTCTGGGGTCCCTTCCAACCCTGATATTCTATGATTCTATGATTCTATAGATCGGGTCAGATTCACATACCCTTACCCCATCTGTAGACCCATTGAAATCAGTGGGACTACTGATGGAGTATGTTTCTGGCTATAAGTTAAGGGAATCAGAATCTAGTCCTCAGACTCTACATTTCAGAACTGTTTCTATTTCTTCTATTCTATTCTAAAAATTTCTATTTTTTGACATTTTGAAAGTTTTCATTGACAAATCAAATTTTGGGAAATAAACCCTGAAAGCTTTTGTCAACTTTATTTTTGATTTTATTTTACTTTATTTATTTTCGGATATAGAGCTGCTCCCCTTGATCATCCCTGGGACCCAGCACATGACACCAGCAGCCCTCTGGGATAGCAGCCTTCTCCTGCAGTCAGCTAATGTAATCAGTACTGTGCTGTAAAGATTCAGTGTTCCAAACCTTCTGATGATGCACGATGGATAGGTCATTACACTGTACATAACAGCATTTGTTTTTTTCTATTTCCTTTAAAAAGAATCAAGCTCAGCATATTAAACATAACTCTTTCAAGATATTTGGGTTGTAAAGTCAGGCACTCAGGAGTTAGGAAATAATAGATGCACGCTTGCTCACATAACCTTAAGTCAGCCCTTTGGGGTGTATGCATTATGATAGTCTTGTTACATGATCACATCCTTTTTTTTCCCCACAAGACTCTGCATCCTTCAATGCACAGGATGAGCTGAGTTGAGAAGGTGTGAGAAACTGTAATTCTGGTACTTCCTAACTTTCAATTGCTTGACTTTGGCAACCTAGATAATTTTAATGTCATTTTTGGGGTGTTATACAATCTTGTGTGTGTGTATGTATGTATATATATCTGTATCTATCTATCTGTATGTGATAGATAGGGTGACCAGATATCCTGATTTTATAGGGACAGTCCTGATATTTGGGGCTTTGTCTTATATAGGTGCCTATTACCCCCACCCCCACTTGCTGTCTGGTCACCCTAGTGATGGATGTATCACCCCCATACTAGTCAGGCGAGGGTTAAAGAGTTGATATAGACACAGAAAACCACACCCCCGCACCTCTTCTGGGCATGCTCCCAGTGGAGAGACGGTTCAACTTAGCTCAATCTGGGCTGACTGGCCAAGAGAGCAGATGGGTCTGACAGCCTCCTGCAGAGGAGTCGCTGAGGCTCCCAAAGGCTGGGACCAGGCTCCACAGTCAAGCCACTGCAGACTGAGGGAGATCCTCTGGAGGATAGCTCTAAAGAACTCCAAGGGGGCCCCAAGGCAGACCAGTGGCACCAGCAGAGGATCTGAAGCTGAGGTAGGAATGGCCCAGGGAGCAGATGTAGAGGTGCCCATCTCCTAGGCTGTGCAATTTGAGTTATTGTTTCTCTGGGTCCTGGGTTGGAATCCAGTGGAGCAGGAAGGGCCCAGATTCCCCTCCTCCTGGCTACTCACTTTTGCCCTGAGCAACACAGCTGCTGAACCCCACTGCTAGGTGAAGCAGACACTGACCCTTGCTATTGGGTGACATAGCATCTGAATCCCATCACTAGGCAAAGCAGCCACTGACTCTCACCACTGGGCGACACAGCTGCCTAATCCCACAGATAGGTAAGGTGGCCATTGACTCTCACCATTGGGTGGCACAGTCTGGAGTATCACCACAAGGAGGTACCACTGGCCTTGGACTCAAAACTCCCTTTGACAATATATATAGGCAAAAAAGTGCAAAAATTAAGGATGCATGCTTTAAAATTACAAAAATGTCAAGGAATGAAAGAGCGAACTTAAACTGACTGTGGTGCACATCCTGTTTGTAGATGTAATGCTGTTGTGGCTGAACCTTCACAGATGTGCAAGACAGAGGATAACAATCAGTCCTCTGCCAGGAAGTAGCCCCAAACCCAGTCATTGAGATCCTTCTGCTGTGCTGTTAGTGCCACCCTCAACACAACTAAATGACACATCCCCAAACCCTTTCCATAGCCTCTGGTGGACTGAAACCCACATTTCTGGGCTGTGTGGAGACCATACATGCTAGCCCTCCAAAGAAGAATGTGACAGAGCTGCTTCTCATTGTCCTCCCTATGCTGCCACCAAAAACAAACTGCTTGTGTATGTGCTCTGCAGACAGAATGTCCCGGGGAACTGCTGGTGATGCAGTGGCCTTTGCTCAAACTTCAAAAATAAAATAAGCTTCAGGCAGAAAACCAGCATGTAAATGTTCACTCAAAAGGAGTTTGTTTCAGAAAGCTACGAGCAAGTGAAATATCAGGTTAACTATTTGTCAACTTTTCTGCATCTGCTAACATTTCTGGATTCTGGATCAGAGGACCAGATTCTGCTCTTGAAAGTTAGCATGCAGTTCCCTTTGAAGCCATATTGTCTTAAAGAGTTACACATATGCAGAAGTTGACACATAGGCTGACCCCCGTGAAAAGACGGTTACTTGATATGATTAAGTTATTAAGACTTTGATAAAGCTATTAAGCATTTTTATAACAAAAAAGCAAGTGGCTGAACTGATTAAATTCCACCAAATTCCATGAAGTAAGTAAATATATCTCTTCCATAGATAAAATTAAACTGAACAAAGTAGTGAAAATATACTATGTATGTTTTAGTCTTCAAAATATATTATCATCTCTAAATCCTGGGGATATAGGAGTATACTTCCCCTCAATGTTAATTGCTTGGAAACTAGTCTAGATGTAATAACCAACTACAGATTTTACTCCAAATTGAAACTGAAGCATTCTGAGGGTTTTGTTTGTTTGTTTGTTTTGGTTAGCCTTTTGTTTTAATCATTAACTCTTTGAATTCTATATTCTGACATGTACCAGATCTGGAAGAATTGTAATACCATAAGAGAAGTTGCCCCTGCATTAAGTCCAACCCCATGGGAAGCAGACAGTATAAGAAGCCTCACAAGGGGGCTTATTCTCACAAGATTTCCAGCCTAATTTTGCAGATCAAGGAAATTCAAATAGTTAATTTTTGGGGGGTTTATCCAAACCAATTATCTAAACATTGAGATTCCCTCAACATTATTTGCAACTATTTGCACTTCATCCTCATCAACATAAAGATGGTTTGGGGCCATATTGTCCCCCATACTGTCCCTTATCACAATGGTACAAATCCATGCAATGGGAAGAGAACTCCACGAGACTTGCAGGTTCACCTCATAGATTTCCTCCATTTGGAAGAGGTAGCAGCTGAAGGAGCTGAAGGATCACTGAAACCCTGATGTTCCTTGTAATCTATGGGAAATACAATTCCAACACTGAATAGCTGTTCTCCTCTCTCGTGATATAGCTGTCTAAGAAGCCAGGAGGCCACACCTGCACTTTACTTCCCCTCCATCAGTAGGGGACAATACTGGAGGGGTGGTTAATGCTGCTCCAGCATCATTAACTTCCACTGGTTTTGCTAGTGGTAGTTCTGTAGGGCATATCTCACTTACAGCAAGTGCTTCATGATCCCATCCCACTTCTGTGCTCCATGGAGTTCCAGCTGGGGTTAGTTGTCTCTGAAGGGTCTTGGATTCCCAGTATGGAAGTAACATATTGCATTTCTTCTGTGCCTGACTTCCACGCTGTTCAGGTTAATCAGAAGGGCCACCTATTCAAAAGGTGGCCTCTGTTTGTATGTATTAAGGAACCCATCTATGCACACATTCAAATGAGTTTTGAGCAAGTACAGCTTATCATTTGTGTATGCAGAGAGAGTGAATTAAAATTGTGTGTGTAAGTGGTGGCCAGAGTACTAGCATAGACTGCCCTTTTTAAAAAGCTGTCCCTCTGTTTACTAGTTTGAACGGATCTTTTAGTTTAAAGTTTTCATCAGGGAGACCATATTTATGTCTTTGGCTCTCTGCCATAACAAAAGCCTATCTAATTCATGATCAAGGTATTTAAAAGAACATCAATTTACCTTGAAAGCACTTGATCCAAGATTATAATATATTCTATATACCTTTGCAGTATTTTTAAGAGTCTATTATGTTTATCAAGGACATTTTTATTAGACACATAGGATTTCAGGGATCCATGATATGCCTGATATAAAGACTTTTGCTAAGGTTATGTAAGTTGCTTTTGGAATGGGATCAAAACATAGTCCAAAGCTCCCTACCCTTTTACTCACAGAGTCGCTGTTATTATATTTAGGTTTGGATAAACTTTTCTCTGGAAGGTGATTGCTCACAGCAGTTAATTTTAAACTCACAGGCTTAGATCTGGCTTTGTGTGTGTGAACAGGCCTGTCATCATACATTCCAGGTTCCTCTCAGAAATGAATGTGTCTTTCCTCAGCATTTCTCGGTGCTAGGGCAGCAGACATTCCTTCTGCTCTGCATTAATCCAATTACTAAACACCTGCAGACATGCAATAACAGTTTTTGTGCCAAGTCCCTTAGAAATGGTTACATGGGAGACTCTAATCTGCTGTCCTGCTATCAGGAATCGTGTTACACACCTGCCAAGTCCTGAGCTGAAAAATAACAATCAACTTCCTAACTCATTGCAAGAATGTTTTGGTGGCACATTAAAGAGGCAAAATGACATACTTTTTAATGTTACTGCCATGGAGTCCATTAGACATTTTGAACCTCTTGCTAATTTTATTAAAAGCCAATTTTAGTACTAAAATATTTACAGTAGAGCATGATAAAAAAACAACTTCTCATGGCAATTTAGGCAAGTTCCAAAAGATCCATTAAAGGGAGAGATGAATCAAGTGTATATAGTGTTATTCCAATGCTGTTCTCAGGGTTTTATCTCATAATCACCAAAATACACATCAAAGTGGAATTTTGCACTATGAAATAATTTGTTTTTCTTGTGCTAACTTTTTTCCTTTCCTCAAAGAGTAATTTTTTTCTATTTTTTTTAAACGGCTTGTGCTTTGTAGAACTGATCCTAAGCTTGTTTCTAAAGGGAAAGATTTTCAAAAGCACCAGTAGAAGTTAGATGTTGGAAAGGAAGGATGGTACTGTAGTCAGGATGCTAGCCTGGAACTTGGGAGACCCTGATTTAATTCCCTGCTCCACTGCAGATTTCCTTTGTTGCCTTGGGTAAATCAGTTAGAGCTTGACTACATGGGGACATCCCAGAAAGTTAATCTGAATTAACTAAAGTGTGAATTTGGAGTGGATTAGTTAAATTTCATTAAATTTCTGTTTTGCCCTGTTATTCAGAATTAAAGTGGCCTTAATTGGATTTAGTTTAATTCACGTTAGAAATGAATTAGTTCACTTTGGAAGTGAATTAAACTAAACCAAATTAAGGCCACTTTAATTATGAATGAGGATGTTCACACAGGGTTTAATGCAGTTTAATCCACTTCAAATTCACACCTTTAATTAATTTGGATTAATTTTCCTGACTGTCCCCATGTAGACAAGCCCCTAGTTTTTCTCTGCCTCAGTTCCTCATATGAGATAGCAGCACTTTCCTATCTCACTAGGATGTTGGTGTTGTGAGGGTATTTAATGGTAAATGTTTGAGGAGCTCAGATACTATGGTAAAAGGGCCCTCATTAGAATAATAGAAATATAGGGCTGGAAGGGACCTTAAGAGGCGACCTAGTATAAATAACACCCTGTGATGAAGCAGGACCAAGTGCACCTAGACCATCCCTGACAGGTGTTTGCCCAACCTGTTCTTACAAACTTCCAGTGACAGAGATTCCACAACCACCTTTGGAAGCCTGTTCCAGAGCTTAACTTGTAATAAAGTTTTCCCTAGTATTTTACCTAAATCTCCCTTGCTGCAGATTAAGCCCATTACTTCTTGTTCTAGCTTCAGTGGACATGGAGAATAATTGATCACAATTCTCTTTATAACAGCCCTTAGCATATTTGAAGGCTGTTACAAGTCTTCTTTTCTCAAGACTAAACATACTCAATTTTTTAAATCTTTCCTCACAGGTCAGGTTTTCTAAGCTTTTTATCAAATGTGTTGCTCTCATCTAGACTCTTTCCAGTTTGTCCACATCTTTCTTAAAGGGTGGCACCCAGAACTACAGAACTAGACACAGTACTCCAGCTGAGGCCTCACCAGTGCCAAGCAGAGCGGGACAAAACCCTCAGTGTTTTAGAAATGACATTCCTGTTAATAGACCCCAGAATTATATTAGCCTTTTTTCATAACTGCACTACCTTATTGACTCATATTCTATTTGTGGTCCACTATGATCCCCAGGTCCTTTTCAGTAATATTACTGCTTAGCCAATTATTTCCCAGTTTGTAGTTGTGCATTTGATTTTTCCTTCCTAAGTGCAGTACCCTGCAGTTGTCTTTCATTATGTGGATTTCATTGTGTGGATTTGTGTGGATTTCATTGAGTTTCATTGTGTGGATTTCAGACCAATTCTCCAATTTGTCCATGTCCTTTTGAATTTTAATCATGTCCTCCCAAGTGCTTGCAACCCCTCTCATCTTGGTGTTATCCATAGATTTTTATAAGCATGCTCCCTTCTCCATTATCCAAGTCATTAATGAAAATATCGAATAGTACTAGACACTGAAGAACCCCAATAGATATGTTCTCCCAGTATGACAGCAAACCATTGAGAATTGCTTTTTGAGTATGGTCTTTCAACCAGTTTTGCATCCTTCTTATATTAATTTCATCTAGACTATAGTTTGAAATGATTTAGGAGCTGATTCAAAATTCCTTAAAGTCAGTATAAGGATCACATTAACACCAATAGGCTTTGGATCAGGCCCTTAAAGCTTTGAGATGCGTTGAGATTGATTTTCTACTGTCTTACACCTGGGATAGTCACATCAGTGCATAGTAGGTGCAAAATGCTAAATCAGAATTCTCCACCATTCATACCAATGTAGACATTTTATACCCACTTTATTACATAAGATGCAGGGCTTGGGAAATCAATCCCTATGCATGTAATCCTCCTCTCATTTAGATTTGTGTAAATCAGGAGCAATTACACCCCTGTATAAAATGGGTGTACATAAAAGAAGAATCAGACTCTCTTTGTGACTGTTTGGGGAAGGACTACTTCCTATTTCATCAGGTGAAACACAAGCACCTTTACTGAGCTTGATTGCTTTCATCTTTTTCTGCGTAAGATTATTAATATGCATTCCTAATGTGTACTTATTACCTTAGGTTTCATCTAGCTACAATCCCAAGTTTAAGAATGCAAACCATACAACATTACTTTTGAAAAAAATCATGCATGGATTTGAAAGAAATGCATATATGTTATTAGTCCTGTTTTCCTTGGCAAGGGAAAGCAACAGTGATAATATGTGCTTTGGAAAGGAAGAGGAGTTGGATTTGACCAGGAGTCACCTGTAGTTTATAGCATCACAGTTATTGTTGAAGGGTATACAAAATGTCCTAAGAGGTCTTTTGTACAGCTGTAGACAAGACAGCTACAGAACTTTAGCCAACAAGAGCATTTCAAGTCTGCACTAACCCCTCCCAACGAACTTTGCATTCCTCCATCCCATATGTAACCTTCAGCCCCTACTCAAGGCAGACAGTCTGACAGTAATAATAATAGTCATAAGAAAAGGTAACCTCTATCATTCTAACAATTTTTGAAAACTAAAATGCTTAGGATGTGATTTTAATTAAAATGCACATTGTCTGACTTGTCTTTCTCCGGGAAAATGTTTCACTCACTCACAGATGGACACACACACACACACACACTCTCTCTCTCTCTCTCTCTCTCTCTCTCCCAGAAATTTGGAATGTCCAGTAGCAGCCGCATAGCTAAAGGCCAATGTTGCCATTATACATCCTGTTTTTTTCAGGGAGTTTATGCATTGGTCAAGAAAGATGCAAGCAAAGAATCAATTTTTTCTTTGGTTTGGGTTTTCCACCATCACCTTTGAATAACTGATGTTTTGGAAAGATTAAAAGGAACTAGACTTGTTTCCATTTTTAGATGTTTTTCCACATTCCCATCATGTAAAAATGTGTTCTTGTAGCTGTTATATTTTTGCATATCATTGTAAATATTTTAAACAGCAAAACTCTACTAAGAATAGAGTCAGGATATGTAAATGTGTTTCATAAATAAATCTTCCTTTATAATCAAAAGAACAGATAGCAAACATACGGCTATATTTCTGCAGTTGGAAAACTTTATGATTTTTCTAAGCCTTCTAAAATTTATCCTAATTTTTTTTAAAAAATCTGTATAATTAAATGAACAGTAAATTAGCACATTCAGGCAATGTTATTGACTGTATTATATCACTATGACAACAGCACCTGCCTCATGGTCACAGAAACTGTATTTGCAGAGAAACTACAAAATATTTGACTATGTATATTCCAAATGAATATGCATTAAAATGGTCTAAATAGTTAATTGACATGAGTAATGTAGATAATATGGACTTTGAGGGAATTCTATATCACACATTTTTTCTGAATACAAGGTTAGGGCCCGATCCCACTCTCATGAAAGGCAATGGGAGTTTTGCTCTTGATTTCAATGGGAGGAAGGACAGGCCCAGTGAGGGGCCCTATTCTGTCTAAAAACAATACAAGTGGAGAGTGCAAGCCCCAGAAGGCCCCATATGTTGTTCTCATGCTGGGCTGACTTATTCAGGAAAAGGTCAGCTCAGTGTTCACGGAGGCAAGGAGTGAAAAACACATTTCTGCATGCCTGGGAGATGCAGAGCTGCTTGCAAGCTAGGAAGTGGGTCTGTCTTTCCATTTCCCACTGGATCTGAGCAACCTTGACATGTGTTTCAGAAGTAAGGGCTCATGCCTTAATGATTGATTGAGATGAAAGTCTCCTACTCTGCATTAGTGCTGTAAACGGCGACCTGGTAATATACGGGAGGGTGGGCGGAGGGGGGAAACGGGATGTGTGCTTTTCCCTCAAACCATCTGAGAAGCCATAGCTGTTTGATGGCTTTCAAATGCATGGGCTCTCCCTCTACAAGAGTTTGTGGGGGGATGGGGTAGTTCAGTGGATATATCAAAGGAAGTTAAATTCAGCCTTTCCCCTGGATAACAGTTCCCATTCCATGATGCTCAGGAAAAGCATCCCCTCAGGACAGAGAGTAGCCTCCTCAGCTGTGCAGTCCACAAGAGCTGGGAGCAGTAATGAGCTGGAGTGGGGGCCTTATACTGAACATTCTGTTTTGTTATACTGCATTGGGTAGAAAGTAAATAGCTTTGTGGACATCTGCGTGTGTATTGACACACCATCTCGCCAAAGAATACTTCCAGTTTCTTGCAAGAGCTTATTAGTTTTTCCTTTGGCTTTTTTGAAAATCATGTAAATAAATAAATAGTAAATAATATGTATTCTTATTTTAACCAGCAAGGGCCAGCAATTTCAGATTTTAGCTTAAAAACCCCTTGTTAGTTTGAGCCCCGGACCTTTTTAACTTTGTTTATAAATCAGGAATATTTAGAAGGAAGCACATCTAGCAGAAAGCATACAGGGAGTGGAAGATGGGAGGGATCAGTAAGGAAAGCTACCTAATTGAGGTCAGAACATGTAGGGATAAAGTGAGACAGGCTAAAAGTCGAGTAGAGTTGGACCTTGCAAAGGGAATTAAAACCAATAGTAAAAGGTTCTATAGCCATATAAATAAGAAGAAAACTAAGAAGGAAGAAGTAGGGCCGCTTAACACTGAGGATGGAGTGGAGGTTAAAGATAATCTAGGCATGGCCCAATATCTAAACAAATACTTTGCCTCAGTCTTTAATAAGACTAAAGAGGATCTTAGGGATAATGGTAGCATGACAAATGGGAAGGAGGATATAGAGGTAGATAATACCATATCGGAGGTAGAAGCAAAACTGAAACAGCTTAATGGGACTAAATCGGGGGGCCCAGATAATCTTCATCCAAGAATATTAAAGGAATTGGCACCTGAAATTGCAAGCCCATTAGCAAGAATTTTTAATGAATCTGTAAACTCAGGAATAGTACCGAATGATTGGAGAATTGCTAATATAGTTCCTATTTTTAAGAAAGGGAAAAAAAGTGATCCGGGTAACTACAGGCCAGTTAGTTTGACATCTCTAGTATGCAAGGTCCTGGAAAAAATTTTGAAGGAGAAATTAGTTAAGAACATTGAAGTCAATGGTAAATGGGACAAAATACAACATGGTTTTACAAAAGGTAGATCGTGCCAAACCAACCTAATCTCCTTTTTTGAAAAAGTAACAGATTTTTTAGATAAAGGAAATGCAGTGGATCTAATTTACCTAGATTTCAGTAAGGCATTTGATACCGTGCCACATGGGGAATTATTAGTTAAATTGGAGAAGATGGGGATCAATATGAACATCAAAAGGTGGATAAGGAATTGGTTAAAGGGGAGACTGCAACGGGTCCTACTGAAAGGCGAACTGTCAGGTTGGAGGGAGGTTAACAGTGGAGTTCCTCAGGGATCGGTTTTGGGACCAATCTTATTTAATCTTTTTATTACTGACCTTGGCACAAAAAGTGGGAGTGTGCTAATAAAGTTTGAAGATGATACAAAGCTGGGAGGTATTGCCAATTCGGAGAAGGATCGGGCTATTATACAGGAGGATCTGGATGACCTTGTAAACTGGAGTAATAGTAATAGGATGAAATTTAATAGTGAGAAGTGTAAGGTTATGCATTTAGGGATTAATAACAAGAATTTTAGTTATAAGTTGGGGACACATCAATTAGAAGTAACGGAAGAGGAGAAGGACCTTGGAGTATTGGTTGATCATAGGATGACTATGAGCTGCCAATGTGATATGGCTGTGAAAAAAGCTAATGCGGTTTTGGGATGCATCAGGAGAGGCATTTCCAGTAGGGATAAGGAGGTTTTAGTACCGTTATACAAGGCACTGGTGAGACCTCACCTAGAATACTGTGTGCAGTTCTGGTCTCCCATGTTTAAAAAGGATGAATTCAAGCTGGAGCAGGTACAGAGAAGGGCTACTAGGATGATCCGAGGAATGGAAAACTTGTCTTATGAAAGGAGACTTAAGGAGCTTGGCTTGTTTAGCCTAACTAAAAGAAGGTTGAGGGGAGATATGATTGCTCTCTATAAATATATCAGAGGGATAAATACAGGAGAGGGAGAGGAATTATTTAACCTCAGCACCAATGTGGACACAAGAACAAATGGGTATAAACTGGCCACCAGGAAGTTTAGACTTGAAATCAGATGAAGGTTTTTAACCATCAGAGGAGTGAAGTTTTGGAATAACCTTCCAAGGGAAGCAGTGGGGGCAAAAGATCTATCTGGTTTTAAGATTCTACTTGATAAGTTTATGGAGGAGATGGTATGATGGGATAATGGGATTTTGGTAAGTAATTGATCTTTAAATATTCAGGGTAAATAGGCCAAATCCCCTGAGATGGGATATTAGATGGATGGGATCTGAGTTACTATAGAAAATTCTTTCCTGGGTATCTGGCTGGTGAATCTTGCCCATATGCTCAGGGTTTAGCTGATTGCCATATTTGGGGTCGGGAAGGAATTTTCCTCCAGGGCAGATTGAAGAGGCCCTGGAGGTTTTTCGCCTTCCTCTGTAGCATGGGGCATGGTTGACTTGAGGGAGGCTTCTCTGCTCCTTGAAGTCTTTGAACCATGATTTAAGGACTTCAATAGCTCAGACATGGGTGAGGTTTTTCATAGGAGTGGGTGGGTGAGATTCTGTGGCCTGCGCTGTGCAGGAGGTCGGACTAGATGATCAGAATGGTCCCTTCTGACCTTAGTATCTATGAATCATCTAGGGCCGGAATCCAATCTCATTGTCACCAGAGTAAATCCAATATAACTGTGATCTTCCTTGCTCTCCATGGAGAAGGGGCCACCAAATAGAATTATTATTTTTATTTATTTGTATTGCAGTAGCTCCCAGAGGCCAGAATGAAAACAGACAGAGGGAACAAATAGGAACAATGAGACAGTTATGAATAAGTAATGGGACAGAGGACACATCAGTCACAGCATATCAGTTGCTGAACCATTTTTAAGTGTTTTGCAGGCATCACAGCATAGGTGGGTTTTAAAATGAGAGTTAAAGGAGACTAATGTAGTGGCCTTTTACAGACCTTTACAGGAAGATCCTTGCATGCATAAATGACATTGAGGAAGAATACATGATGGTGCTCATCCAAAAATGGGACCAATGCCCATTCAAGAGCAGCAGCAACGGTGGAGCATAGACCAGCTTCTACATGTCTGTAGGGTATTAGAGATTATAGGTAAGACAGGGTTAAGCACACCACATTCACATGCCTGTCTAACTTGCTAAATAGCCAGGTGCTACTCGCCATATTCCGCCTAATTTGTGGAGTTTATAGATGGCACCCTGGGTTTTGGCCCAAAGTTCCATCCTTCTTGTCAGATGGTTGCTAGGGTCACATACTAGTAAAAAGGCTGCATACTTGATCCTGCAGGGGCTGAAGACAATACTAAAGTTCCTAGGTACTTTAGGCACACTGCGAGACAAATGGCCTTAGAATCAAGAGGTGGGGACTAGCCTGAATCGAGATGGCCTGAAAGCATTTCTTCTGGGATGCCTTGGCACCACATCCTGACATGTCACCTTGCATCATCTTATAGCCTAGTATAATCTGATGTAACGCCCCCACAAAGCATTAGAAATTGAAAAGAAACGCTGCCCCATTCACTTCTTCTATAATTTAGGTTTCGGTTGTTCAATAGATCATCTCAATGAAAGGGATTAAGCCGAGTAAAAGAATTTAGAAATATAGTATCATGGGATATCTTAACAACCCTGTGTAAGGCAAAAGGTCAGTCACAACAGTCGTAATTTGTTGACACTGAGTTTGTTAATGTAGTAACTAGCAAAAAAACATTTTAGGAAGGTGGAGAAATTAAATGTGTGTTTTAAAAATTGTAAAGTCCTGGGTGTGTTTTAAAGATTACTACTTAGGGCAAATTGCAGCTTTAACTGAGCTTGCAGGTGTTGCAATCTTCTAGAAAAGCTCAATATTAATTAATTAATTAATATTAATTTGAACTCTGTTGAAGATGGGTACTGTTAAGATAATCTATTTATATATAGGTAAAATTTTCAAACAGGCTTAGAAACTTTTGAAAATGTTACTCATAGTGCTATATGTAGAGCTGGTTGGAAAATTTTGATGATATGTAAATTTCAGTGTAAGACAGAAACAAAAATAATTGACTTCCTATTTTCTGGTCAGCTCTAGTCATAAATACGCTTGGTGTGTCACAATACAAATCAATACAGATTCCCTCTCTGTTGGCTTGATCCTATTGGTTTCAGGTTAAGAACAAGCTTAAGTGCTTTCCTGGATCAGGGCTATCATGCTCAGCAGTTTGCAGGATCAAGCCCTGTATGGGTATGTATGTGCACAGAGAGAGAGAGTGAGTTCTAACAGAATTGATGATCTAGGGGTTAAAATTAGACATTCCTCACCTCCTGTCATATCATGTTGAGTTGTAATACTTACAAGCTTTACCAGCTATGCAGGATCAATATGGTTCATATCTGAATCGGAGACACACAAAGATTCCCTAGAGACTGCAGGGATACCAGAGGTGGCACACTCATCTGAGTCAGTATTGAATCAGAGATCTCAACCCTTGTGATCATTATAGAACTCATAGCACTTTTAAAGGGGGGGGGCAAGGGTGCGAATTTCAGTGTCCTAGCTGAATTCTATTGTAGGTCATTACTAGAGTTGGTCAGAAAATTGTAAGTATTTTCTTCCAATAGTTTCAAAAGAAATGAAAAATTTTCTTTCCCTCTCCCCAAATTTTTATTGTACAAGTTATCTGGTTTCTCTGTGAAAATCTAACATATGTAAACCAAAAACATTTTAGTTTTTATTGAAAAAAATGGGAAAATTTGAACAAACTAAATTTTTCATAACATTTTTCATTCAGGAAAAAAAGTCAATTTTCACTGGAAGAAACGTTGTGATGTAAAAATTTTGACCAGCTCTATTGAGTATATTATACCTATCTATATGCTCTGATAGTTTCATCTAAATAAACCTGTTCTTCCTTATTTCCTGCCCCAAACTACAATATTTTTATGCTCTGTTCAGCTGCTGCTGTATTTTATCCTAGAGCTGGCTGCATTTCAGTGCTGGGTGATGTATATCCTATATATAGTTTGTTTATCTGATTATGAAACAGGCTGAGATCCTCCCCAATGAAAGACTATTGTATAGTAATGTGCAGTATTACAGTATGTCAATACAATCTGTCAGCCCTTATACATCCACAGGAGACTTCATGGACTCCTGATATTTTGAACCACTTTTATTTGAAATTCATATGGTTCAGCAAGAACTGAACCAGGGCCAAAGAGTGGAGATGGGCCAGATACAGACCCCACCTTCACTGTCTATAAATACATGGCTACAGCTACACTGCAAATTACTAATAAAGAGAAAATTCATTTCCCTTCATGAATTGATCCAAACCCAAATGTAGTAATGATCAAATTTTGAGAGAATTGAAAACAATGCTGTGAGGAAGGACTTCAGTATTGTCACCGCTGCACCAATCCAATGCAGGACAATTTCTCATGGGAGGAGAAATTAATGGTTCAGAGTCTCAGTATATTTTTCATGAAACTGGTTTTATTTAGTGTCCATTTATCTCCAGTCCTGGAATAAAGATAGTACAAATAGCACTCAGAGAATCTTCATTTTCAGAAATCTCAACCCAAATGCAAATGCTCAGGAAGTAACTCTTCCCAAGAGTTTACTTTACAGAGATTACAGCAGAAAAACTGTTGCTGTTTCCTACAGCTCTCCCAAAAAGAAGTTAATCACAAAACTAACAATAATACAGCATTTCTTCAAAGACACAACCTAGCTTGCACATGAAGAAAAGATCTTGTAAGACTACTTGTAACAGCTGGTGACTCCTGCCATAATAATATTTCCTTGCTGTTTGGTTAACAGAGCTAAGGGCTTTCAGGCAAGTTTCTCCACCTGAAAGATAGGAAGACATACTCTATAAATATTTTTTAATTTCTGTCCCTAAAGAAGACCGTAAATGAATGAAATGTTTGATTTGCTTCCAAGTTCTCATCGTCTGCTATTTTTAATATTTTTAATCTTTGCAATATTTTTGACCAATAGAAAAGTGATACAACGTTATCTGTGAACAAACAAGTGGAATGGCTGATGGAAATGTATTAATCTCATAAAGAAGACCCCAGTAATATCCCCCAATTTGGAAAATGCAAATGGCTGCCCAATTCACTTTTTAACATGAAATTAAAAAGCCAAAGAGACAGATTTATAGCTGACTGTCAGAAAGCAGGTGAGAAGACCAAATAAACTGTCATCTTGGGACGTGACTATGCATCCACTGCATATCAACAACTTCCATCCATTGAAGTTGGTGGGATTTGCTCATATTCAATTACTGCCTAGTTGAGCACCTGGTGTTGGCCACACTGTGGGGTGGATGGAACGAACCATGGATGTCTCTAACATGTCTCCATAACGGGAAAAGAAAGCTAGACCTGCCTTTAGAGAAAAATTGGGTGGTGAAGTGAATGAGGATTATATTATAACAGTGAGGGTTGGATTTCATAAAATCATCAGTTCATAAGTTCATGGTTTAAAACAGGGTTGTTCAGTATACCCCTGATAAAACTCTGAAACGAGTGCTAAGGAAAAAAGCAGGACCTTTACATTTCTGCTTTTTTTTCTCTCTCCATTAATAAAGATTGGTATGTGAAATATAAATCCAGGAGGGAAACAATTGCAAAAACACAACGGCAGGAGTAGTTTCTTAAAAGCACAAGTCCACCTGGTATACACATAATAAAATCATAATGCTCAAGAGAGTGAATGCATTTTAGGACAACTTGTTCATATCTTCAGATGCATTACAAGGCACCATAGTTACATGAAGGGGGGCAGAGGAGAACTCAAGCCTTGCTACTTAAAAATAAGTAAATAAATCCTTTGAAAAAGGGAACAGATTTCCTTTTTTTTTCCTTTTAACTAATTCATTTTAAACATTTAACAATGACAGAAGTAATTTCATAGAGTAGAACTAGAAAAGTCCTATTGCTTCACCATATTCCCAGTGAGGTTTTATAACAGAAAATAACACCAACAATGTTTGTTGGCATATTTCAAACCCCAATAATATCACCAGGACCTTTTAGATTGTTGGGCTTTCATTGGGTGGGTGAGTAATGAGAAGTCAAGAAGTCATAATAAATAAATGAATAAGCTACTGGATGGTCCTATGCCTGGGCCTCTGGTGAATATGTAAACCCTAGCCCTGGTATAGGCTAGGGATTCAAGAGATCTGGGTTCTTTTCCTGACTCATATGCAGAAATCCTATGTAATATGTGCACGTGACCTCTCTGTTCAGTTTCCCTATCTGTAAAATGGGCATCATAATACTAATATCTAGCTTACAAGGATATTCTGAGGGTTATTTTATTAGTCTTTGTAGAGCATTTTTGAGACCCCCGAAAGGAAGGCACAAATGAAATGAAGAAAATAAAATATTACATTAAGTCCCATAGGTTTGGCTGTGTCTATTCTGCTCAAGTGAAGCTCACTTTGCCTGCATAAAGTTGAATCGGTTGGTTTGGATGTGGATGAAGTGCAGAAGGGGGATGTGAAATACCCCCAGTGGAGAATCAAGGGGTGTGGCTGTAGCATATTATTCCTGCAGTTGCTACTTGTGTCTTTGAAGCTTTGGCCTGTCCATACATTGTATGTGGTACTTTAGTCCTATAACATACCCATAAACATGGATCCCATTGCTTCTCAAAGTGAACCCCATCACTGTCCTCTGCACCAGCGTAGGGCAAAAGTCACTGCATGGCCCTACTACCTGTTCCCCCACTTCCTTACAGCCTCAAAGAGTTAAGGAAGGCAGCTTGTACTTGTCCTCTGCACCTGAGTGAATTTCACCGTTTGGCAGCTAAACGCAAACTAAAGTCCACTTCTCTTAGGAGTGATATATTCTCCTATTGACAAAGAAAACTGATGTTCATGATGCTGAGAACATATATTTTTCTTGAACTTCTATGTGTCTACTGATGGTATATAGACTCTTCTCCCACCACCCCTCCCACACACCCACCCTTCATGGCTGGCTTTCTCTCACTCATTTTCCATTAGTTCTGTAGGGAGATGATTTCCCCCAAAAACTATTATGGAATCCTTGTTTTTAAATAAGAAATACTTAAAACATTTTTTTTAAAAAGAGTTCTTTATAATATGTAGACTCTTAGTTGTTGTTCCATACTTTAATCTTATATGTGAATTTTTTAAAAAAGAAAAGAAAAAAGGAAACAATTAGAAGTCTTTGCAATTCCAAAAATAAAGAACAAAGGTATAGGGATTAGTTTGAAACCTTTAGCCTCAGCTAAGGCCACCTCTGCACTCGGGGGAAAAATATCATGAGTTAAAACACAAACTCATTTCTTAACACTACAAAAAATCCCAGTCTGCCTGTTTAGTTAAGTGCTCAGCTCCCACAAATGAATGAGCAATTTGCAAATGTACAAGTGTGGAAGGGGCGCAGTGAGGAAACATGTACTTACCACAACAGTAACTTGTCAGCTTTGTCTTAAAATGTCTGCTGTACCGGAACCCAGAGAGATACAGTAATTTTGTGATTCACAGACTTCTGTTGTACATTTGTGCTTAGGCAAGCTATTTCCAGATGTCCGTATTTTGTTTAAAATGGTAAGCAGATACGTTCTTTTGATTCACAGCAGGGTTTGATTGAAGTGAGTGAATAAAAAAAGGAGAACACATACAAATGTAATGGTTGTTTTTTCCCTTTTTGTGGCAAAGGTCACTATTGTTTGTTTTCATGATAATCTATCTGGAACAGCGTAAGGTGGTTTCAATGACTGAACCACCTGTACAATGTTATAGGAAACACAAGCAAGATGGCTTTCGACATAAGCTATTTTTGTCCTTATCAAAAAATGCCTATTTATCTGTTTGAGTAAATGAAAGTGTTTCTGTAAATAACATGAGGATATTGAATGAATATATGCTTGCTGTGTTCTTTGACTCTTCACGTGCACAAGCAAAATCAGTAAACATGTTTCATTAGTTGCTGTGTGAACATATATTGAAGAATTTAGGCCTGATTCACCAACTGAGTTGTACTGGTACTGGAGCAATTACACTGGTTCTACTATGGAAAGCTTTTGTATTTGTTCCTGAAAGTATCTACCTGGGTACACAATTATGGGTCACCATTCAAGTACCTAAAAGTAGAAGTAACAATCACGCTCTCTCTTTCTTTCTCCCTTCCCAGCACAGAGGACAAAGAACTTGATTAGGTTCTACTTTTGTTAGGTTGTTTGTGTGTGTGAGAAAGTGGGTATGGTGTGAATGTGTAAAGAGAACTTACTGTTGGAAAGCTAAATGGAAGAAAATCCTATTCACTGTCTACTCCTACCCTCCTCCACCATAATCTTCATCATGGTGGGTAATAACTGCTCCATTGGGGAGACAGCATTGTTTAGTGGGGAAAGTACTAGACTGGGACTCGAGTCAAGGATTCTCTTCTTGGTTCTGCCACTGGCCTGATGGGTAACCTTGGGCAACTCACTTTTTCAATCTGCGACTAAGTCTCTTCTTGGGCATAATGATACTGACAGTCTTTGTAAAACGATTTGAGATCTATGGATGGAAAAGTGTTATACAAGAGGTAGATATTATTCAGGGATTGTTTCTTTCCAAAAAGTGGATGAAAAACTATGGAACTGAACCAAAGTCTATGGAAGTCAATAGAACTGCATTGACTTCAGGGACTTTGGATCAGGTCCTGTGTAAATACCCTCTCTGAAGGTGTGACCAGCTCAATGCTCCACAGTGTAAATAGAAATTACCATGAGATCTGTAGACTATTAACCCATGGGAAGTCCTTGGCATGTTTAAAACCAGACTGGACACTACAACAATAAATGCAATCCTATACATCAGGGTGATAGTCTAGATGTCCATTTCAAGATTTTTGTGAACTGCTATATCAGTACTTACAGTAATTCCATGTTCCTTTCCCCCACTTAATTTGGAGGACCAAGACACATAAGAGAATCCCAGCTTTTTTTTTTAATGCAAGTTTCTAGGAACATGCCGTATGAGATCAGAACAATGTCTGACAGTGGCTGGTACCAACTGCTTCAATGTGTTATATGAAAGAGTAAATAATATTTCCTTAGTCACTTTCTCCACACCATTCATGATTTTATACACCTGTGTCATATCCCCTCTTAGTCATCTCTTTCCCAAGCTGAAAAGTCCCAGTCTTTTTAATCTCTCCTTAAACAGAAGCTATCCCATAGCTTTAATTATTTTTGTTGCCCTTCTCTGTACCTTTTCCCATTCTAATATCTCTTTTTTGGCATGGAGTGACCAGACCTGCATGCAATATTCAAAGTGTGGGCATACCATGGATTTATATAGTGGTATTATGATATTTTCTATCTTATCATCATCTGTCCCTTTCCTAATGTGTAACATTGTATTAACTTTGACTGCCACTGCACATTGAGTGGCTATTTTCAGAGAACTGTCCACAATGACTCCAGGATCTCTTTCTTGAGTGGTAACAGCTAATTTTGTATTTATAGTTGAGATTGTTTTCCAATTTACAGTATTTTGCATATATCAACGCTGAATTTCATCTGCCATTTTGTTGTCTAGTCACCCATGTTTGGTGAGATCCCTTTGTAACTCTTTGCAGTCTGTTTTGGACTTAACTGTCTTGGGTTATCAACTGCATTTGTATCATCTGCAAATTTTGCCACCTTACTTTCCACCTCTTTATCCAGATCATTTATAAATATGCTGTACCCCACTGGTCCCAATACAGACCCCTGGGGGACACCACTATTTACCTCTCCTCCATTCTGAGAGCTGACCATTTATTCCTACCCTTTGTTTTCTGTCTTTGACCCAGTTACTGATCCATTAGAGGACCTGTTTAATCTTGCAAATGTAAACCAATTGTTACTACTGAAGAGAGAAAAGGTTGCCTATTCCTCCCTCTTGTATTCTCATATTTTTAGGCATTTGCACCAGGGCATTTAGCAGTGCATCAGAGAGATGTCATTAAAGAGGAACAATTTTGGTGCAACACAGGCAGGAGAGAAAGCACTGTCGTACCCTGCACCATTATTTTCACTGCTATACATTGTGCACATGCTCAGTACTTTTGTCAGAGAGACAGAAAGAAGAAATGGGAGAAATGATGATGGTGCGAGCCACCAACACAGTATGTGCTTATGTTTTTTTGCGTTCTTAGTGTGTCAGAATGTAAAACTGCTAGGGAGAAGAACACATCAGACCCGTTTCTTTTCTCATGTAAACCAGAATAGTTCCATGAGCTTCACTGGAGTTCCTCCTGGCTCCTTCAGCTCTAGGTTGGAGAAGGATCAGGCCCAATACTTGAAAATGTTTTTATAGTCTCCATAGGGTACAAAACTTGCTAAGCTTTGTGAAAACAGGCCATGGAGGGGTAGCTCAGTGGTTTGAGCATTGGCATGTTAAACCCAGGGTTGTGAGTTCAATCCTTGACGGGGCCATTTAGAGATCTGGGGCAAAAATTGCAGATTGATCCTGCTTTGAGCAGGGGGTTGGACTAGGTGACTTCCTGAGATCCCTTCCAACCATGATATTCTATGATTCTACTGTAGCTAGCTGGCAAGGTAAATATTCTATGCTCTCCTAGCACTGGTTAACAGCTGGTCCAAATACAATTTTTCACGCAGCTATGGCTGCATTGTACTAACTCAAGTAATTACTCAAGTAATATCAACAATTCCATCAGAGAAATGTGTTTACTTTGGTTCCATGCAACAGAAATTGGGCCCAAAATGATGTTGAACGTATGCTTGTCATTGTCGCTTATGGGAACAAATAATTTTACAGGTCAACTTCAACATTCCTCCCTTTTACTATATATGGTTGAGTTGACTTTACAGGGTAAAAATTCTGGAATGTCGCACACGTTATTTATGGAATTATTTTCATGTACGTTTTAAAGTGCTCATAATGCAAACGTTAACTTTGAGATTTGTTAGAGAGACAGATGTGATCAGAAGACAGTTTCATTTCTGCCTTGGTTTAGAGGTACAAATGCCAGATCCACTCAATGAAACTACACTTATTTGTACCAGCTGAGTCCCAAGGTTTTGATCTCATTTACACAAATAAATGAGGATTAATTTCACAGAAGTGAATAGACTCACACAAGGGTAAAAACGGAATCAGAGAGAGGTCGGAACCAGGCTTGTTCTTTGTTAGTGAGCTCATCAAATAACTGATCCAGAAGTGAAGGAAAATGCTCTATTAAGCCAGGCTGTTGGTTCAGACGTCATACAATATCATTGCAGTCTAGAATTCTCATCATTACTGCCAAGAAAATTAAACAGGAACATGACATGACTTACTTGCATAAGTATAGCCATCTTGTTCCAGTAACAATCACCAGTAGAATTATAAATTGGAGTTTCATTTAAAACTACTTAACTCTGAATAACATCATGGATATGATGAATTCTAAAAACTAACCCATTTAGGCAGTGTCTTATAAAGATATTCAAGTCATTTCCACTCAGATTCCATGGGGATAGGTGACAAAAATACATAGACAAGAACAGGCATACACTGCATTTGAACCAGAGTCACTGATACTAGTAAGAAGTCTTTCATAGACTGAGGTCAGTGTAAATCCCTGTAGATACACCTTATAATAAGTGCCTTCTTTGTACAAGGTACATTATACATGTACATTAAAATGTGGCAGTATTAGTTCTTTTGAAATAGTCAACCACAAGCTCTGCCAGTTGTGAACTAGAAATGGAACCAATGATTTATTTTTAGAAGTAAGGCTGGCCCTCAATTCAAACTTCTCCAAAATTTGAGGGTTATTCTAATCTGGGGGTTTGTTTGGCCCATAATGAAGACATGTTGCAAGCTGCGCAAATTTCAGATCCTGATCCAAACTTTCCTAAAACTTAGAGTTGTACAGCAATGCAATTTTATCTTGGGTCCATCTATATTTGAGACATAAAAAATTGTGTTAAGAGTTTCAGCCCTACTAGCACCAACAGCCCATTAGCAAATTTGGGTAATAAACACCTGTTTTAATGATAGAGATGATCAAGCCAGATTGGATAAAATAATGCCTCCTAAACTTTCATCCAGGGGCTTAAAAGCAAATCAGAGTCATTCCTGATGTTCCAAAATTGTCATCACTTTTGCAGGCTGGAAGTAGAACTGCTGGAATGGGACCATAATCACTTTTTTGTACATTATTTTCTGTCTAACCAGAAATGTCATGAGACTGCTGTCATGAGACTTCCAACCCAATAATGGAAAGCAAAGGCATTTAAATAATTCAAATAAGCATTAGAACAGTATATGTTTATCCAAATTGAATCTAAATCCTGTAGCTCTAGTAACCAGTAACTTGTTGGGCCAAAAAAATTCTACTCTATGGGATCTTAATGAAGTCAATGACATGCCTTTGGGAGACTTGGGGTCATTGAAGATCCCAAAATACTTTTTGTAAGAGTACAGATGTTAACCCTGATGTCCAAGCCAAATTCTAACTTGTATCATTCATTCTACCTGACTTACCCCAACAGTTACGTTTCTGTCTGGCATTTGTTTTAACTTACAGTATGCCTATACTGCAGTCAGAGATATTAGTGCAGCACCCTGACATAGCTTTGATCTGGATAATTGGCATATCAATAGCAGTGAAGCTGCAGCAGCATGGGCCGTATAACCCCACCCAGGACCCAGGATACAAACTCAGGTGGCTAGTTTCTGCACAGCCCATGCTGCCACAGCTCCACTGATATTCAGGCTAGCTAGATCAAAGCTAACTCAGGTATGTCCACACATGCTGCAGACACACATCTGATTGCACTGCAGACATACTCATAGCTTGTAAGGCCAGAAGGAACCATCGTGATCATTGAGTCTGACCTCCTGAAAAACATGGGCCAGAGAACTTCCCTGAATTAATTCCTGTTTGAACTACAGCATAGAACTTCTTCCTGTGAAGAGTTGTGCAGAGTTCCTGTGCACACTGGAACTGATGTAGAAACGGTGAGGTTTGAGCTGGCTGAACTGATACCTAATTAACGTTATAGACATGTACATTCTCCACTAATTTGGGGTGCCTTTATTTTTCAGTGCCTGACTTGAGATACTGAGGGCCTGATTTTTCAATGAAGGAGCTGAACTCCAATGTGTCCAACTGAAGTCCAGAACACAGAAAGAAAACTAATGTCGTGCCAATATTTTAAAAGGGTAAATGGAATGACCTGGTTAATTATAGACCAGTCAGTCTGACATAGATTCTGGGCAAGATAATGGAGCAGCTGATACAGGACTCAATAAATAAAGAATTAGGAAGGGTAATATAATTAAGGCCAATCAACATGGGTTTATGGAAAATAGATCTTGTCAAACTAGCTTTATATTTTATGATATTACAAGTTTGGCTGATAAAGGTAATAGGGTTGGAGTAATAGACTTATGTACAGCATTTAACTTGGTATCACATGATATTTTGATTAAAAAACTAGAAAGATATAAAATTAAAGCACCCATGAAATGGATTAAAAGCTGGATAACTGGTAGCTCTCAGCATGTAATTGTAAATGGTGAATCATCATCGAACAGGTGTTTCTAGTGGGGTTCCATGGGGATTGGGTTTTGGCCCTGTTTAGTTTAACATGTTTATTATGATCTGGAAGAAAACATAAAATCATCCCCAATCAAGTTTGAAGATGACACAAAAATAATGAAAAGGCCAGGTCACTGATACAGAGCGATCTGGGTTGTTTGGTAAACTGAGTGGAAGCAAACAATATTCATTTTAATATAGCTAAATGGACATGTATACATCTAGGAACAAAGAATGTGGGCCATACTTACAGGATGGGGGACTCTACCCTGGGAAACAGTGACCCTGAGAAAGATGTGAAGATTACAGTGGATAGTCAGCTGAACATGAGCTCAGTGTGCTCAAAAGGGCTAATGTGATCTTCAGATGTATAAACCGGAGAATCTCAAGTAAGAGTAGAATGGTTATTTTACCTCTGTATTTGGCACGGATACAAATGCTGCTGGAATAGTGTGTCCACAACTGAAGAAGGATATTGATAAATTGGAAAGGTTTTACAAAATAGTCAGGAGAATGAATAAAGGATTAGAAAACATGCCTTATAGTGATAGACTCAAAGAGTTCAATCTATTTAGCTTAACAAAGAGAAGATTAAGGGGTGACTAGCTTATAGTCTAGAAGTATCTAGAAGCGGTATTGTGATGGGTCCAGCACTGCAGCGCCTCTTTGTGGCAGGGGTGGATGGGGTGTCAGGGCCTCGCCACTCTTACAGGATGGGCATGGGAAAGTAAGGGTGTTCCAATGTGGCCCAATGGCCGGTTTCCTGTGCTCACCCCTTACTTAAGGTAGCAGGACCTAATGGCTTGAGTCTATGTGTCACCCTGAGTATCAGACAGTGTGGCCCAATGGCCAGGGTCCACATAAATCGCTCCCCATGTTGGAGCAGTGCAGCCTAGCAGCCGGAGTCTATACAACCTCCCTCGCAAGCGGGGGGGTGCAGCCTAGCGGCCGGAGTCTATACAATCTCCTCACAAGCAGGGGTGGGAGTGCAGCCTAGTGGCCAGAGTCTAGATAACTCACCCCACACATCAGGGCAGTGTGGCCCAACGGCCAGAGTCCATATAACTCCCTCTCAGGCGGGGACGTGTATCCCAATGGTGGGGGGTGGGTAGGGGGACCCGGGCCCACCCTCTCCACCGGGTCCCAACCCAGGGTTCTCCTATTGGCAGGGTTTCCCCTCACGCTTAGCTCAGCGGGGATCCGCCCACAACATGCCGAGCATCAGTGCAGCTTTAATGCTGTCTGTCTCTAAAATGCCCCTGGGTCACTTCCTACCCTCAGTGTCATCTTCTCCCCTCTGGGAGGAGGCAGGGGGAGTCCTCCACTCCATCCCCTCCTGCTGAGACCTCTGTCTGGAATGTCAGGTGCGTCCCGGCTTGGTTGGCCCCTGTATCCGGGAGCTTTGGCTGTCCCTCCTCAGGAGCTGGTGGTGTACCTCCTTCTCCTCCAGTGTCAGCCCAGGACTGAGCACCTTTGCAGACTTTTATACCTATTCTCCAGTTGGAGCATGCCCAGCAGGGCTTCTGGGGCGGGGCTTCCTCTTCCAGGAAGGAAGAGTTAACCCCTGCGATACCAGTGCGGGGCCACTCTGCCCTGTCACAGGTACAAATATTTAATAATAGACTCTTCACTCTAGCAGAGAAAGGTATAAAATGATCCAATGCCTGGAAGTTGAAGCTAGACACATTCAGACTGGAAATAAGGCATAATTTTTTAACAGTGAGAGGTAATTAATCTTTGAAACTATTACCAAGAGTTGTGGTGGATTCTATATCACTGACAATTTTTAAATCAAGACTGGATGTTCTTCTATAAGAGATGTCTAGAAATTATTGTGGGGAATTTCTATGGCCTGTGTTATACAAGAGGTTAGACTAGATCATCACAAAGGTCCCCTCTAGCCTTGGAATTGATGTAACTATGACGTTAATAAGAGTTGTATGGTTTTCTTTGCTCTGATAATCAGAACTTAGGTGTGTCAAGGTGGGCACCCAAAAATGAGGCACTTAACATTCTTGGACATTTCTGAAAGTGCTGGCCTTAATGTCTGTAAAATGCTTTGAGATCCAAATAGAAAATGCTACAGAAGACTAACATATTTTTAGACATCATACATGTTTTCTGTGAACTAATCCCTTTGTAAAATGTCTAGAATAAGTTACAGATACATTCTTTTTGTTTAGGACTCAGGGTGAAGAGATGGCAAATTGGGTTTGTGTATTTTTGTTAGCCTCTGATCTGCTCCTAGGCCATGCGTGTGTTTCAACAAGAGTTTAAAGCTACTAAAATGTTTGCTTAAATGCTCTACAACAGTCATGGATTGAACTACAAAGCCTTAGGGATTTGAAAATGCTGGGGAAAAGTTAACTGGAGAAGTCTATGCAAGCCAAATGAGTTCATATAGACTACTGGAAAAACTTGGACCCTAAATTTTACTTTTCATTAGGGGTTAAACTTGAATCCTACTCTCTAGTCTTTAAATTCACAGAGTACTTGTAAAAAATGTTAACCATATTCTAGATGCATATGCACATAACGAGTCACTAGGCCAGAGTGACTCTGTAGCCTGGTGATTAGGGCAACCATGTGGGAGACCCAGAGTCCAGCCCCTCTGTGCTAATAACTATTTAATTATTTTTATTCCATGGATCAGTTTCAACAGCTGAGACTGAAGGAGTTTAGTGGCTGGGGAGGCTCCGGAGAGGTGGGAGACCCCTGTTCAAATCTTTTCCCCTCTGCTTGAAGGGGGAATTGAATCTGGGGTCTCCCATATTTTGGGTGAGTGGTCTAACAGATATCATGTGGGCAGCTCCTCTGCCTCACCACCTTGTTTTGTGTGGCGTGAGGCAGGTGCCTAACCCATTCTTTCCAGAAATGCCTTAGGCACCTAAGCTGCTTGACTCCAGAAGAGGGGTTCCTGGTGGTGGATCACAAGCACAGTTAGGTGCCTAAATCCATGCCAGGAGTTGAAGCTCAGTACACACCCTTCTTGTCAGCATCTCTTATTGGCTGTTTTAGGTGGGGAGCTGCCTAGTGTGCTGGCTTTTGTGAATCCCATTCTAAGGCACCTATCTCTTCCCATTCATTGTATAGGGAGCCTAAGCACTGAACTCCAGCTTTGTGGATTGTGCTGTTTTTCCAGAGTTTTGTGGGCATCTAAAAGTTCAGTGTTGTAACATTGTCACAGCACCTACACCCTTTGGTGGATCCAGGCCTTAGGTGCTTTTTGAAATGTTACTCGTAGATCTTAATATGGTTATGGCAGGAGTAATATGAAACATAATCTTACAAGTTCTTCTTTGCATGTAAGCACTATACAGATTTTGCTGTATTTTGGTTTGTTTTTGTGATTCAGGGTCTTGTTGGGGAGCTGTGGCAAACAGCAAGAGTTTGCTCAGCCTTAATCTTTCTGACTGCAGTCCATTCTTGGTGCAGAGTCACTTCCTGGGAATCGGCCATTGATTTTTGGGAACTCAGATTTCCGAAATCTGCATGCTGCATTGCCTGCAAGCTGTTTGTGACCACCCATGTTCAATGACAAGTGTATATAGTGTAAATAAAAAAGTTACACTACATCCTGATTCTGCATTGCTACTTTCTCCTCCCAGAGGAAGCAGAACTGCAAAGCCCCAAAATGAGCTATCACTCAGCAGAGGAGATATAGTATTAAATTCTGGATCTATTTTTCCCTTTCTTGAATGTGCACAACTCCCGTTAATGTTCATTGGAATAACTCATACTCATCAGGGACAATAGATGTCAGTTTGGGATTGACAGGTTTCAGAGTTGCAGCCATGTTAGTCTGTAGTCGCAAAAAGAAAAGGAGTACTTGTGGCACCTTAGAGACTAACAAATTTATTTGAGCATAAGCTTTCGTGCAGCCTATGAAGTGAGCTGTAGCTCACAAAAGCTTATGCTCAAATAAATGTATTAGTCTCTAAGGTGCCACAAGTACTCCTTTTCAGTTTGGGATTGAGTAATTGTATATTCAACACCTTGCTGAACCTTAGAATAAATGTGGGTTGGTTGTTGGTTGGTTTATCCCTTAACTTATAAAGAGATGGCAGCCCATCCAGTTGAATTTTCCCCTTCGAAATATTTGAAACAGAGTGCATGATTGATTGCAGCATTGATTAGACAGTGTTCTCATTGGCAATGGTACACACTATTCATAATCTTAATAAATTATAAAAATGAGTCCTTTCATACTTACCATACTGTATGTGCTAATTTGTGAATTACTGGCCAATGCAAAGAAATATGCCCTATTCCAAAAGGTAAAGTAAGACTTTGATACGCACATGAGCAGTTTCCTAATGGTAACTGTAATACCTAGTAAGGCCCAGACAAAGATTAAAAATATCACAAGAAAAGATTTAAAACTTCCACTGTTTATTCTAGCTAGGTAGAAAACATGAAAGTGAAGAGTACGTCAAATGTAAGAGGAGTTGTCAATATATGATAAACCACTCTGGTGTAGTAGAAGTGTTGCCTTAGGGGGTTAAGACTCATGTCTGAGACACTCTGATGTCCCATTTCAGAGTAGCAGTTGTTCAAGAATTGCCACTTTTAGGTCTGTAATTGAGTGACCAAAGAGATTGAAGTGTCCTCCGACTGGTTTTTGAATGTTATAATTCTTGACATCTGATTTGTGTCCATTTATTCTTTTACGTAGAGACTGTCCAGTTTGGCCAATATACATGGCAGAGGGGCATTGCTGGCACATGATGGCATATATCACATTGGTAGATGTGCTGGTGAATGAGCCTCTGATAGTGTGGCTGATGTGATTAGGCCCTATGATGGTGTCCCCGAATAGATATGTGGACACAGTTGGCAACGGGCTTTGTTGAAAGGATAGGTAGGTTAAAATAAGGAGCAGGTCACTTTGGCTCCTAATGTTTGTGATCTTTCAGATGAGACCTTAAATACCAAAGCCCAAATCCTCAAAGGTATGTAGGTGCCTAACTCCCATTGAAATCTAAAACCTCTGAAACCGAAATGTTTTTCATGATCTGGGCCCAAGGCCCTACCTCTTTTATGGAGGCATAAAAGATCCATTCTTTTTTTTTATAAGAATAGGGGCTTGTTTCTGGCATCCTCAGGCAAGATCGCTCCATTCCCACTGGCATGAAGCTTGTTAGGTGGCTGTCACCTTCCCTCCACAGTGAGATGCATCTCAGTGCTACTATAGGTGAATGGCTTGCCAAGGATGAAAGGTCCCATGTGATATAAAATATTATAATAAAACCTGTTCAAAAGTTGTCAGTGCTGCTTTGACATATTTCTCAGCTCCTATTATTCCCATCTGAGTTTTGTGTCAAGAAAAAGGCTATGTTACAATTTACAAAGTCTCCCAGAAAACCAATCTGCAGGAATGCAAGAAGGAGTAAAGTAGTTGAGAATAATACCTCAGGAAGACACAGACTGGGCAGCACTGTTTCCACTTTATTCATCAAAGTACAGTAGCATGTTACAATGAGTCTGCATTTCAGCATTGAACCTATGTTTGCTATTGCAACATATTTTGTGGTTCCATATTAGTAGCTTTCTCCAACTGCCTGGAAGACATGCTCAGAAGATCGGTGGAATCCCAGATTCCTGGCTGCATTAAAAGGGCCACATCCTGTTATCTACTGAACCCTCACCCTATTGGTCATTACGAAGATGGATGAAGTTCCAACATGTTCTAGAATGTTCTACATATCTGGAGGATTGCTTTGTACAAGGGAAAGTAACCAAAATGCTTTAGAAGGATAGAAATCAATTGGTCTTTACTTAGGAAACTCCATAAAAAAATGACGTGCCAAGCATCTTCAGTAAGGAGGAGCATCATCATAACAACATTATCAGGTAGAAGGTCAGAGGAGTATACAAGGAAGGTGCATGTTGACTTGCTTGGATCTTCATAAAACACATGTGAGATAAATGAATCATGTCTTATTTGTATATTAAAAAAGGTCAGTGGCTAGTTCCTTGATCCATATTTTAACAGTGCATCCAAGGAGTGGATAATTTTAAAGATATATTTGATCTAATGTGTATTGAATTTGGGTTTTACATTATTACTTCATTCTAACTGAACAATACTTTTTATTTCATCTAGGAAGTTTCTTCAAGAAACTCTTAGCACTGCAAGGATTCTCATTATTTAAACTTTCACTCCTCCTACCCCCACACCCATACTTTCTTGTGTACATGTGTTGTTTCCCAGGCTGATGTCCACCAGTGCCCTCTAGTAATACTACCCATGCTAGTCAATTCCTGAAATGAACAGAGGGATAGTAATAGAAGGTGATCCCCACATGGGGCTGAGAATGTTGCTTCTACAGCCCAGCAAGTCTAGACTCTTAGAATCATAGTAAGTCATGCAATCCTGTTGGACTTCTGGCCAGAGCCATTTAAAACTGCAACTTCCCACCATTCTTAGTGTCTGATTCAAATATACAGTATATTGCAAGAGAAGGAGAATCATAGAATTTTGAAACATGTACATGTGCTTTAATACAGTAAACAATGTTATTAGCCCTAGCATGCAGTAAGACAGAAACTGTTGTTGGGCTGTCACTATTTTGAAGGTTTGTCTTTCTTCTAATTGGAACCTGCTCTTTAGTGTTTTCTCACTAAGTAACGAGTTTGAATTAAAGAGAAAAATTGTCATCACTAGTCCTCATAATTAAGAAGTTAAATGTGTTGCTCCACCTCTGGGGAATAAGCCCAAGCCCCTGGGTATACCAGATACGGGTGATTCCTGCAAATGTCAGTGTTGATTAATTAGATCCCACTCCCAATCCAAAGTCTTATTCAAGCCCAACTGCTATTTATTTGAAAAAGGACTTTTTATCTGAGTGAGGACTGAAGGATTGAACCTTATATAATTATGTAACAGATCAAACAAACAAACATTTAATTAAACATATATATTGTAGATTAGGTTTTTTCAATGCTGTATTATGATGAAATGTGAAATGCCAATTGAAAATGGCACATAATTATGGTCTTTGGATAAAGATTCATCTGTGGCCTTGTCTGATAAAGTTTGCAGATAGTACAAAAATTTGGGGAGTAGTAAATAATGAAGATGGCAATCTACTGATACAGAGTGATCTGAGTCATTTGGTAAGCTGGGTGCAAGAAAACAATAAGTGTTTTAATACAGCTAAATGTAAATGTACACATCTAGGAACAAGGAATATAGGCCATACTTACAGGATGGCTGACTATACTGGGAAGCAGTGACCCTGAAATGCAGTTGTTGGATGCATAAACAGGGGAATTTCAAGTAGGAACAGGCAGATTATTTTACCTCTGTGTTTGGCACTGGTGCAACTGCTGGTGGAATACAATTGTCTCATTCTGGGATCCATAAGATCAAGAAGGATGTTGATAAACTGGAAACGATTTAGAGAAGAATCATGAGACTGATTAAAGGATTAGAAAACATGCCACAGAGCGATACATTCAAGGAGCTCAATCTATTTAGCTTCTGTTGGAACTATTTACAAGTGGATGCTCCATCACTGACAATTTTAAAATCAAGATTGACTATTTTTTATGAAAACAGTGCTCTAGGTATTATTTTTGAGAATTTCTCTGGCCTGCATTAGACTGGGGTCAGTCTAAATCATCACAGTCAGATGAAGGGGATATTGTGAACTCACAGACCAGCCCTCCAGACCAGGATAGAGTGTTGGGAACCTGGAGGATTGTGAAATCAGTGGAACATTCTCAGCACTATTGAAAATCCAGCTACTGCTAAATAGGACTTTCAGAGCCTAATTTTAGGCACCCATTCTTAAAAACATCTTTGCCATAGTAGCTGTCATCATGATGCCAAAATACCAATGGCCATTACATCTTATCCAGGTAGGAAAATATATTTTTAAATTATCTATTAATATAAATTTTTATTTTACAAATAGACCTGTTCATTTTATGTATCACAATTTCTGCCAGCACTTTTTCCTAGCCTTATCTGCCATGTACTTTCATGGGTCCCTATTCGCCTCATCCCTCCATGCCACAGAAGGGAGCAAGGACATAGGATTAAAAAAATGCAGTGGGACTATGCTGGGGTAAGGTCCATGAGCATCATGGAGAAAGGAGATCTGGCCTGGGCTAGGGAGAAAATCCAGGGAACAACTACTCTTGGTTGCAAATTCCTTTAAGAAAACTGCATAGCCTGCATAGAAGAAAATAGGGTGTTAAATTAATGCTGCATTATCTCTTTTCTGCATAAGAGAGGGCTGGCAGGTGCAGCCATGACCTGGGCTTTTGAAACCACTGTCCTCATATTGGATTTGCACAAAGGGAAGGTCTAGTTGGGGATCTGTAGAATGGACTTGGATTTTCTATAGAGTTCTAGCTTTCGCAGGTCTTCATGGCCACACCGCCTGCCTGAGCTCATCTCCAACTGTAAACTGCAGCCTATTCAGGACCACCAAGTTCTGGGACAAATTGTTCTCTCCTGAGAACTTTTGCACAGGTCAGGACTATAAGAGCCATGGTCAATAATTTATATTACAAAGGAATAAGACTAGTTCCTTGGTTATTTCTGTCCAATAGAAAAAGAATGAAATTTGAGGAGTTGTGTGCACCGTGCTCAAGAATCACCAGAGAGCTGTCACTTGTCCATGAAAGACTGTTAAAGATCATGGATCATTGGGGTTAAGGATGCAGAACATCCTTCTTTTTCAGTGGCACATCCAACTACAACTATCCAGTGATATTGTGGATTTTTTTGGTTTGTTTCTGTATTGTTTGCCTTTTGCAACTCCTGATATGCAATGGGACAGACAGACTAGCCTATAGGGCATTGTAGTCTGTTGTGAATCCCGCTCCAGCTGCAAAATTCATCCTCTTTCACCCATATGGTTCTTTAGCAATGGTCTCTGCAGTTTATAGACATTGTTTGGGCAAAAACCCTGAGATAGCAAAATGCAGCATGCCTGGTGCTAAGAGTTTTAGAGCAAAAACATGACTAATTCATGTGAATGTCGATGTTATCCATTATGAATGGACATGATTTATGTGCCTGTCATCAAGATATCAATCATTACAACAGAAAGCCTGCAGAAATATCAACAACAATAGCAGGCGTGGAGGGTAGAGCCAAGATGGGCTGGCCCTATCAGCCACCTGGGGGGAAGACAACGAGAATGATGAAGTAGTCAGAATCCCTATATGTTGTCATCTAAGGAGAGTGGGGTTAATTTTATCATGTCTCTTGAGCCTAATTTTTCCCCTCCACATTGTGGCTTCACTAGGGATATGAGAAAGAGGTGACAATAGGGGACATTTGGAACTGCCATTGGAGAGGGGATCTAGACACACAGAAAAGGAGATGGTGCTTTACTGAGATACAAGTGGAACATCAAACCTATTTATAGGATGTCTTCACTAGAGACATTTGTAACAGAACAAAGTGATACATGGTTTGCTATATAATACAATTGGCAAGACTATTTGAATGTAAAACAATTCTTTACCGCTTGACCCAGAAACTTGGACCACAAAAAAATACAAAAAAATAAATAAATAAACACCAGGATTATATTTGTAGAGATAAATTATATAGCCTGCCCTGGAAAATCTTCATTGGGTGCCCAACTCTTTGACGGCTACCTTTGACTGGTCTGAACAACATTGCCTTATACTAGGAATATGGAGAGCCTCACTGGTTGCTAAGCTTGAGTTCTTCATGTCCTTTAGTAGTTGGCAAGAAATAGGAAGAGATCTTGTGCAAGCTTCAAACCTGAACTAAGATATTCTTGTTTCGGTTTCATGGGCTTTGCTTGTAGTTAGCTTGATACGTCAGAGCAAAGATCCTGTTGTTAGGTTAATGATGGTGAATGCAAAATTGGTGGCAAATAAAGTGTCAACCATTCATGATTTAACATAAGATGAAGCCTCCAACTTTGCATGTATTATTAAAACCTGTTTGGATGATGCTTCTGGATCTGTTTTAGCATGTTTGGCTCCATCTGGGGAATGAAGCATAAATCTAAAGGGGATTGCTCAGGAGGTGTTGTGTTTGTGCAGTTTGTAGCCATACTGGAATGCAGGAAATCTCCCACTCAAAAATTGGATTGCATACAGTGGATGAAATCCTCACTTTATTGAAATCCATGGCAAAACTACTGATTGAACTTCATTGGGGCCAGTGTGTTTCTCTTGTATCTGAGGCACAGGATGGAGTTAAGAAGGAACTAGTTTGCATGCAGTGGGGCCCCACTGTTTCCAGCATGAGCTGATGAAATTCTTCACTGCAGTAGCACTGGAGTCATCAAGACTGGATAAAGTCCAGTTTCAGAGAGGACCTCAGGATACAGATGTTGGGGGGGGGGGAAGCACGTACAGAATAGATACATTATAAGGGATAAGGGAGGTCCATTGCGTTAGGTGCTATACAACAGGAGTATACAACTCCAGCTCTACAGAATTTACAGTATAAGAAATACAAGTGAGTGTAATAAACAATAAGAAGCAGAAATTGTCATCAAATCATGCAGTAACAAAGCCTAACAACATACATTCCATGTGTATTTAGCACAACTAGATGGTGCCAAATACCGTAAAAGGTTTTTTTAAATAAACAGCTAATATAAGCTATTACTGTACTATAAACTTCATTTGTGTCTTATCTAAAATATCTGTTGATATGGCTTTTCCATCTCAGATTGCTGAGATTTTCTGTAATACTAACAACTATACAGCATTTTCTGATATTTTTTGGCAGTTGTCAAAGTTAAATTGCGTTGTTTGCATGTAATATCCATTTAACTTGTGGTATTTGCAGCTGGAAAAGAAGGAACACTCTCAAATTCATTATTCCATTGAAAACCAAAGCCTTCTATTTCTTCTGTCATTCCATCTGAATTACTCTATGCTGAACCATTCTTGACTGATGAAGCACAAGCTGATGGTGCTCTAAAGGATAGATTCATAGATTTCTGTCCTATTATGGTCATCTACTCTGACTCAGAGCCATAACTAGGTATCTTAGTACCCAGATCAAGCAAGCTCCCTGCTGGTTTTTTCCATCATTTTTCTGCCCCATTATTGCACCCTTGTGGCTTTGCACCCTGGGCAGCTGCCCTACTTGCCCAACCCTGGCTACAGCCCTGTTCTGACTTCTTGTATAAAACAGCCCACAGAACCTCGCCCACTAATTTCTGCATCAAGCTCATAGCTTCTATTTCTTTTTAGAAAGACATCCAGTTTTGATTTAAAGACTTTAAGTGATGGAGAATCAATCACATGCCGAGGCAAATTGTTCCAATGCTAAATTACCCTCACTGTTAAAAATGCGCACCTTATTTAGTGTTTAAATTTGGCTTCAAAGCTTCTAAGGGCAAAGCTCTCTATATACAGGAACAGGAAGTCTTCAGTGAAAAAGTATTGTGGGATGTAGGGTGTTGTTACCAATCACAGAATATGGAGATAGATTTTATAATGGTTATAATTATTATAAAAAGTAATTGTTCTTCTCAGACTGGATGTACTTTGAAATAAGTTAAGAGAGGCTACATTGGCCTGTGATCACCCAACCTCCCTCATTTGTTTAAGAATATGGAACTGCACAGTACACAAACCCCAAAGGAAGTGTAATTCTTTCTGGCAGTGAATAGTGAAACTGAATAACAATGTGCATCCTTCCATTTATTTTTGTTCCTTTAAACACGTTTAGGGCTTGTTAACATTATTATTAATAATAAATAATCTATTGCAGAAGGATAGAGTGCAGGGGATACTACCAAAGAAAACACTTCCCCATATGTCCAATCAGAAATTTTATTTGGGAAAAATTCAAGAGCAAATGAAAGCTGATTCAGCCCTTTGGAAGTCATGAAAACTGAAAGATTTTTTTTCCATGTATGCTTAGTAGAGTTTTGTTTTAGGTTTTGAGTGGCCAAACACTCTAGGAGTTCACATGGACAGTAGACTTAGGTATTTCTGTTCATTGTAAAGCAGTGTTAAATATAAGAAGGTACAGCAAAGTGCTTTAGTGCCATATAAACTTTCTAGGACATTAAAAGTCCACCCGGCCTTATAAATTTTTAGGAAGTCCAGGCCATTAGAATAGCAGTCATAGAGAAAGTGTCCCTTTAGAAGCCATGTAGTCCAGACAATAAGCAGAGACAGGAGATGCAGAATTCCTGATTCTATACCTACTTTTGCAACTGACTAGTATCCATGGGTAATGTCTTCACTGCAGCTGGAGATATCATTCCCAGCCTAAGTAGATAGACTCATGCTAGCTTCGCCCAAGCTAGTGCACTAAAAATACCAGTGTGGATGATGCAGGAAAAGAACGGAGCAGACTAGCCACCTGAGCTCAGACTCAGGAGGTCAGGTGGTGGCTAGCCCAAGCCACCATTGTGCCACAACATCTACACTGCTATTTTTAGTGTACTCACTGCCAGCAGAGCTAGCATGAGTCTGTCTACCCATGCTGGAAATCACACCTCCCAACTGCAGTGTAGACTTTCCAATAAGGTCTTTTGTCCACAACAAGCCTACAAAGTGGATAAATATCATTATCCTTATTTTTACAGATGGAGAGACTAAGACAGAAAAAATATAACCAAATTCTTTCAAACTTGGATAAAGTTAGGCACCTAAATTGGTGTAGTGATTTTCAGAGGTACTGAACACTCAAACCTCTCATTAATTTTATATCTTGCCCAAGTCAGTGAGAGGACCAAGATTCCAAATCACAGTTCATGATTCTTAGGTCCAGTAGGCCACAGTGTCTCCCAAGCAAGTCAATTAATCTCTCTTTAAAGATACAGAACCATCGAATTTAGCACAACTGTTACCAATAGCAGCAGTTCCAGTAATATGATGAGTACAGCTTATTTTTAACAAAGTAGAAAATCCCGTGCCATGTGCTCTAGTGATAACTTCTAATATTTCCCCCCTTTTTCCTGTTTATTTGGTGATGAAAGATTCACTGATGCTATATCTACCAGGAGAAACTGTGGAGATGATTCTGTCATGTCAAGTGAAGTACACACACATCAACTTATAGAAAAGTTGAAGTAGATGCAAATGATACATTTGTCTGCAATGCACAACCCTAATGGAACTTGCTCTGCATGCACGAAACAGCCTTAGGCACCTAGTGAATACAGACAAAGGTTCCACCCACACTCTGTTTTCCTTACAACTGAACTTATTGTTCAAGTTTTTCAGTGATAAAACAATGTAGGCAATTTCTTCCATTCCCCCCAACCACTCCCCCTGCACACACACTTTTGAGACTATCTATAACTAGTTGCTAATTTTTACCAAGAAAATTGTCTCCCTAGCCTGTATATAAACACACATGAGTGTTAAAACACAGGCTTATAATTAGGGACCAATTCTGGTCACAGCGACAGCAGTATAAATTTGAAGTAATTCCATTAGCTTCAGCACTGGGGCTGGTGCCATTAGCTCACCCCCATTTGTTCTGAGATTCTGCAACTGCACAGATGAATTTCCATCAAACGGGCAAACTCATGTAGTTATGGTTCCATACTGGCTGTGCACCATGTATTTATAAGGAGACCAGGTTTAAATATTTATTCACTCGGGGAAAATAAAAGAAAAAAAAACACAAAGGAGTTTTCAAGGAGGTAGGAATGAAGTTGAAGCATGCCCTTAACTCCTGCTTTTTAGGCCCTGGAACTTCATTCTCAATTCAGCTGCAATGGACAAAACTTGGGATCTCACTAATTATATTTATAGCTTCATGTCATTAACTATTTGACCACAGAAATACTGTAAATGTAAAGTTATCACTAACAACGTGAGCAATGTTAGAGAGGAAGGATAGGCCTGTGGTTAAGGCATTATCCTAGGACTTTAAAAAGCTAGGGTCAAGTCCCTGCTTTACTACTGACCTTAGGGAACTCATTCACCTTATGTTAGTTTCCTACCTGCAAAATGGGAATAATAGCACTGCCCTGTCTTACTGCGGCATTGTGAGAATAAATGTATAAAGATTGGGAGGTACTCAGATACTGGAATAATCTTTAGCTCTTATATATCCTTTTTCATCACTACATCTCAAAGCTTCTTACAAAGGAGGCCAGTATCATTATCCCATTTTACAGACAGGGACACTGAAACACAGGGAGTAAAAGTCACTTCCTCAAGGTCACCAAGTAGGCCAATGGCAGAGCTAGAAATAGAATTCCAGGCCTTTGCACTATCCACTTACACAGTAGCCATATAAGTACCTATTAAAATAGATCACTATGAAATACTTGTACAAAGCCAGAGACTAAGCTATAGCAGGACTGAATTTACTGGTGGGCAAATCTCAGCAGAATCAGGGTTCAGAAAAACTTTTAAAAATTGAGATTCTAAAACAGAGATTATCCAAACCTCTGTGAGTCTGTTCAGTTTGACTAAAAGTCTCACAAGGAAAAGGCTTCTTTTGTGAATTTTCTTGTAATGTCTTTTCTGGCCCTGTCCAGAGAAGTTTAAAAGAGTCTTTCTTCTAGAATTTCTTTATTCCTGAGTCCATTCCCAGTCAGACATCAGAAGTGAAGAAAATTATCTGACTTTGCAAAGGTTTGACTTGAATTGAGTTTGGATCTCAAGGTAGGTGAAAGTTCTGGGGTGAGGGAAATTATTTTCTCATTATTCAAACCAGTGCATCTATCCCTAATTAAAATGAAAATAGAATAAAAGGTATCAGAGTAGCAGCCGTGTTAGTCTGTATTCGCATAAAGAAAAGGAGTACTTTTGGCACCTTAGAGACTAACAAATTTATTTGAGCATAAGCTTTCGTGAGCCAAAGCTCACTTCATTGGATGCATTCAATGGAAAATACAGTGGGGAGATTTGGTTATCGCTACAAAAGGTTTTTTCCCTCCCCGCTCTCCTGCTGGTAATAGCTCACCTTAAGTGATCATTCCCGTTACAGTGTGTATGATAACACCCATTGTTTCATATTCTCTATGTATATAAATCTCCCCACTGTATTTTCCACTGAATCATCTGATGAAGTGAGCTGTAGCTCACAAAAGCTTATGCTCAAATAAATTTGTTAGTCTCTAAGGTGCCACAAGTACTCCTTTTCTTTTTAATAAAAGGTATGACATTCCTTGAGCCCAGAAACTCATGCTAAGCTGAGAACTTCCTGTTTTACATTGTGAATTCCACTGAGTAATGACAAGATCTTGTGTAAAATACATTCTCTTCCTGAAGGACTGGTGAGATTTTAAGGATCCAAGATTGTATAACTGAAAAACACCAGTGTTTTCCCCAATAAAATAGCATGTACCTGGGTGGCATTTTACCATATTTGAACACATTCTCTTAAATACACTGGAGAATTATTTTTTTTTTGCAAATGTATATACATATATTCCTTTTCTGCTTTAGATACTAGCAGATGAGTTCATATCCTTTGCAGTTTGATTGCTTCCTTCAGTTTTTATCTTCACAATAGAAAGAATAAATACAGTACACACTGATCACAGACAACTAGAAATGAATTTACAAGTGGAGAAAGAAGGCGCTAGGTGGACATGAAGTAGGTGACTGTTCTGAGTTTAGGGGGCTGCACAATAGAATGTTGCAAAGCCAAAAAGTGGGAGGAGACAAAGGAAGAAGTAAGTATCGGGTATTGGGAGAAAAATAGGCCTTGATCCAACAAGGTGCTAAAGAACGTTTAATGTTAAGCAAATGAGTAGCTCCACGGCCTGTCTACTCAGATGCTTAAAGATAGACACATGCTTAAATATCTTGTTGAATTAAGGCCATAAAGAACAAGAGAGGGGATAGGTGACAGAATCAGAGATGCAAATAAAGGAGAGATCAAGCAGGCCCTTCAACATTAGAACAAGGAGCTTGGAATTGATGCAGTAAAAGAAGAAGTGAACCAGCAGTCATTGAAGTGTGAGGGTGAGAGGAAGATGACTTTATGGCGGTGGTTAGGATAATCAGAGAAGGGGCTGCAGGCCCATGAGAGGAAGGGAGGGCAAAGGGGATAAAGTGGCAGTAATCAGGGAGATGACTGATTAAGGAATAGACAAAAGGTTTAGAGAGGAAAGGACAACTATTGCATAGAGTTATATTTTGCTTTGATGTAAATCTCTTTGAAGAAGTTATTAAAGTCCATGATAAGCAAATGCTATTTTATGGTATGTAATATCCTGATACAAAAATCTGATCTCTTATGGCAAATATACCCGCAGTGTAGCTATATGCTCAAGTGATTATTTCTCAAGAAGAAAAGGAGTACTTGTGGCACCTGAGAGACTAACAAATACATTTGTTAGTCTCTCAGGTGCCACAAGTACTCCTTTTCTTTTGAGAATACAGACTAACACGGCTGCTATTCTGAAACCTGATTTATTTCTATGTCTAATATAAATCTTCATACATCTATTATATGGAAAAACTTGATCAACAAAACAAAACTAACAAAACTACAGCAACCTGACTTTAGGGCTGTGAGATTCAGCATCTCTGAAAACAGGGCCACAAGCTTTATTTTTTTGGACTATTATACGTTTAGTATACGTCAATGGGACAATGGATTAATGTTAAAAGTGATCCACTTTACTGGCAAGTCAGCACTGCTTCTGCGCTATGCTATCAGCATGCTCTGTGCTAAGTTTCAGATTCTGTTTACTGTAGCTGACTCTACAGTACACTGAGCAGTAGGATGCTGGCACAGTGTTCACAGTCTGGTATGAACACTAGGAAGCCATTGCAATATTGGTCAGTTCTTCATAACTTCATTTCCCAAATGTTCATAATTAAACAGTTTTTATTTAAGTGATCAGCATGAAATCCTTAGCTTTGTTTTTTCAACCGGTATTCTGTTTATGGAGCCAAATATTGAAAACTTTGATACTGAATACCTTGTATGTGTTAATTTTGGCAACCTCTAAAGATTCTGTAGATGCCTTGCTATGTTACCACCACCCACCCTTCATCCCCCCGGCCATCAGTCCCTGCAAACCACCAAGACATGTTTCTCTTTTAATTCTTTCTTACAGTATTTCTCATGAAAATCACAGGGAATCGTGTGTGATTTCAGCAGAGTGAAACTTGATCTCAAAGTGTCTGTAGGACCAGAAGTTTTTAAAGAAAACATTTCTTAAATCTTGTGTTCACTGCTGCTTCAGCAGGCCAATTAGATGTGATGGGAATTCTAGAAAGCTGTCGCCAGGCATTGCAGCAGGAATAGCAAACAAGGCCCAAAGCAAATAAACGAATCAGTAAAGTGTGGCCATCCTCAGAACCTCTGAGCTGATGACCTTCTCTTCTTTATAAATGGGTGGGCTGAGGTACTGGCTGAAGAGACTCCAGGTTAATTAAGTTTGACATTAGTTAACAGCAGCAATTACTAGACAGCAATTAATCAGGGAAAGTCTCCAAACAGAAGGAGAATAAATAAATGGGCAGTAACATTCTGATCCATTTACCCCCTTAGATAAGGACACAGCTCAGGTGTCATGCTGAGGTGGAGCTAATCAGTCTTGCTCCGTTTCTCCCTGGAACTTTGGTGACTCTTCACACATCCATCTTCCTTCCCAGGGAGACAAACACACATTTGCCGAGTTGCTAACAACTAATCAGAACACGGTTCCGACAATAAGTCAGGGTACAAAAACACATTAAAATTCCTCCACTCACTTCCCCTCCCCCACACAACACATTTTTTAAAAAGTTCCTCAATAAGGAAAATAATAATGCAAGTGAAATCACATTTCTATTTACATTCTACTAAGAGACATTTCTATATTTTAGTAATATTTTTTCTCTTTATACAACCAGCCGTTTTTCACAACAACCAACACCAAGGAATCTCAGCTCTCAGATTCATGTGTAGCAAGTTCACTGGTTTTCTTTTCATATTGGCACATAGGTTTACATATGAATTTAATGCATGCTCTGTGGCATCCATTGGAACCTACAGTGAAGATGATTGACTAATTTAGGACTAAACTGTGGCTTTGCCTCAAGCCCTGAGCATGAGGCAGCATGTGGTTGCGCTGCCCCATGAGTAGACCACTGTAGTATCACTCATTCAGTCACAATAGAGTCCCCGGTTTCCTCCTTGCTACAGGGGAAGCAATCTGTGTTATTCTTATATCTCCCATGTGCTGGCTTATCTGTGTTGGCTGGCCCTGTGGGAAGGATGAAGCCAACACTCTGAACACTCCCATCCACTGCACACTCACCAACATAAGATGCACATTCACAACCCTGCAGAGAATGCTCCCTTCTCACACACACTGGAGTAGCCCAGGTAGGAGAGTAAAGGAGATGCCTTCCACCTGCTCCTCCCCAGAGTGAATCCCAACCTCACCTTTAAAGTTTGTACAGACCCATGCCATATCACAAAATATCAGAGGGTTGAGAAAATGGAGCAAAGCCTATATAACATGAAAGCCATATTATCCATGTTTAATTTAGCAAATTTACCCAAGAAGGCTAATTTTTCTCCTGGTAAAATATTATTAATGATATTGGATGTTTTTCATGCATACATCTACTTCTTCCCCATACAAAAAAATCCATGAAATATTAAAACATAAGGGCTGCTATATTATGGGCAACATAGCTTTAATGTGAATCACTACCAAGCATATTCTATTCAGTCAGATAGGTTAAAATAGCTTTAACCTAATAACCCCTCTTAAATAACTCTACAGAAAATTGCAATTAAATAAATACCACTTGAGAGTTTAGTTTTGCTCAGAGGCTAACATGCGTGTGGAGAAGGAGTAAGTAAAACTTTAATTATAAAATGAAGGGTGTTTCTAAATATTATCCTGAAGGCATATTTATAAAACCCTGCAAATTAGCTAAAGCCACTATGGAGGGGAAAAAAAGGAAGAAAGAACTTAACTAAAAATAAATGTAGAAAACTAAGTTATGCATATGAAGGGTAGTACATTAAAACTGCTTCACTGTGATTTCCATTTAGGCTTGGAATATACTTTCTACCATCAAATAAAAGTAAGCAATGTACACTAGTGGAAAATGAGACAATCAAATGTAGAAAGTCTACTGGTGAAACCCTGGCTTCATAGAAGCCAATGGCAAAATTCCCACTGCTTTCAGTGGGGCCAGGAGTTCACTCTGTATGTGCAAAACTCCCATTGACTTTGATGAGTACAGAGGCAAGCATGTAATCTCTGTTTTAGCTTTCATGTTTTTCATTTATTGTGTTTGTGTCATCATTGTCAAAACTGTATATTAATGTTACTGAGCACATAGTAACTTATTAGACAAAACACATAAAAAAATCAGTAAGAAAGGATGAGGTCATTCAAATGTTCCCTTTTATGCATTGTGTTCATACAACTAACTAGTAAGATATTTTCAAGATGTTTTATGAGAGTTCTGCCACTAACTGCAACAGAACTACTCTGGATTTACACTGGTATATGTGAAGCAGAGTATGGCCAATAACCTAAAAGATCTTCAAGAGAAGAAGGCTGGTCCAATGGTTAGGATGCTTGCCAGAGATGAGGAGTAAATTCCCATCTCTTCCTCAGACTTCTTTCTGACCATGGACAAGTCACTTAATCTCTCTGTGTCTCAGTTCCCCCATCTGTAAAATGGGGATAAGAGCACTACCCTGCATCCCCAAGGTATCATGAGGATAAAAACATTAAAGACAGTGAGGTGCTCAGGTCCTCTGCTAATGGAGGACATAAAGGTACCTTAGATAGATTTAAGAAATCAAGTTTTTGTTTCAATCTATACATCACTGAGAAATGTAGGGTATAGAGTTGTCTTTAGAACACCCAAGAATGCTGGGAATTATTTTTATATTGTGTTTAAAGTATACCATAACTCAAGTAAAATGAAGATTCCTTTTCTTACCAGTGAATAGCAGTGCAAACTGACAACAGGTACAAAAATGTACTATAGTGGCTATTATTTAACCTTCTTTATTTCTTGTTACTGATTGTTCACAAAAATCACCTCTCAGATAAATGACTTTAGCAGGGCTGAACTCTAAATCAAAAGATGCTACAAAGACCTACAGTATAACATGGAATTTTCCAAGCATTTTTTTAGGGCCCACTTGTCAAGTATTGTCTTTAACAGACTTCAAGCTTAAATATCTTTTATTTATTTCTTGTCAAATAACTACACTCCCAGTAGACTTTACAGGTCAGAAGTATCCAATATAACTTTTTCAATGTGAAGGTATCTTAAGTGTTGTTTGATCACATTATAGATAGTACTGGAGAAATTTCTTGCATTGTTTCATTGTAATCTGATAAAATAGAGCAATATATTTTACTTTAGGTCGGCAGCAGGAAGGGCTGCTGCAGGTCAGGCCTAGGTGACTGGTACTTTACAAGGATTGGAGACTGCAGGTTATACAGTCCACATTCAATAGGAAGGCAAAGGGAAAGACAATATGAAGCTAGAGTCAAAGGGATAGAGAGCAGTGTTCCCCAACAACCAGTCCATGAACCAGTACCAGCTTCTGAAATCTCTCTGATACAGTTTAGGAAGGCAGCAAGCCTATCCCTGGTATCAAAAAGGTTGAGAAACACTGAGCTAGAGGGTTCAGAAAACAGCCTTTTCTTTGTGAAGATCTGGGTTCAAAACTTGCATAGGGTCACAAGTTAAAGTGGATTTTGTTGTTCTTGATGTGGTTCCATAATAGACATCTGTCCCATTAAACCAGCACACATGCACAATCCAGCATAACTGTCAGTCTTAACTCAGAAGACACTCAGAGCTGCACTTGCAGGAGTGTTAATACTTAGAACTCTGGCACATTGACATATAAGAATGGAGAAAGTGATGTGATGCTTGCCCTCTGTGTACATATGCTGATGCTAAACAAGGAGATCTCTGCAGGGACGTCACTTGCAGGAAATGCTTGGTTGCCTTGCTCATCCTTGCAATGATCTAGCTTATCTGCACAGCAACTCTGTTTTGCAATACTCTGTTTGCATACATTTACCCAAAGCACACCTAGCAAGAGTAGTTGCCCCTGCACATTCCAGGCCTCCTAAAGTACAGGATATATAGTGCAGTGATACTCGGACTGCGGCTCACGAGCCACAAGAGACTCTTTAATGTGTCTTCTGTGCCTCTTTGAAGCACATGATATTAAAACACTGTGATTTAATTATTAACCAGTCTAAGATATTAACCAATCAGTGTGCTTTTATTATGTTATTAACCAACTGTAGTTGATAAAATAATAATAATGGTAAATCAAACAATGACTTCACACTACTGTGGCTCTTTTGGATAATGGAGATTGCTAATTTGGCTCCTGAACCACTGAGATCTGAGTATCGCTGCTTAACTTCCTTGCAGGGAGCAGGGCTCTGGGCTAATTTCTCTGTATGAGCTGAGGGGAAAGGATTAGATTGCAGGTGTAAAATGCTTCTGTTTTCACAAAATATCACCATGCAATTGGCAAAAACTCACAAATCATTAATCTAGAGTTTTGCCCAGCTCTAGTAGCTGATTCTTGTGCCAGCTAGGAGTAAGTGGATATAAAAGGCCTCTCCAGACACAGATTCTGATTTTATTCCATGGATCTTCTCCTTCCCAGGTTGTTAGTGATTGTGCATCAAGCAGCTATTACCAATTTCCCAGAAGCCCTGGGAGAGCCATTTCCCTACCACAACCAGAGTAGCAAAGCTCACTTCCAGTGACCCAAAAGTTTAACTCTTGGAGATCCTTCTTAGACCTACAATTTAGCAAACAGCTTCCAGCACTCATGCTGCTCCACTGTGCTGGCCTCTCATGTTTTATTTTAATCCCCCAGCTGTGAATTAAACTGAAAGATTGTATCAGTTCAGTTCTGCATAGTTTTATCCCTCACAATTATAGGTGAATTCATTGGATCCACAAATGTTTTCCATGAGTTGCCAGGTTTCCACTGCACTTTCACAAAGAAAATACAAACATCATTACAGCAAAGCATTATCTCCAGAATTGTTTACGCAAGATCCCCAAGGTCCTTTCTAAGACACACAGGCCAATCTATGCTTCAAAGACCAAACACGTGGATTCTGAGCTCTTCACTGAAGTGCCACAATAGGCCTGTTGCTTCTTGTAAGAATAATATTTCTGACGAAAAAGAGTTTGTTTAGCCTTTTAAATGGATGTAATGCTTGTTAAAAAGTCAAGTAGAATTGATTGCTGATTTATATATTTTTTGTCTGTGTGACATTAAGTTATAATTAATGATTATGCCTTAGATGTTTAAGTGCTGATTTATTATGTTGTGACCTTTTATGAATCTTGGGGTAGGGGACATACTTTACATCGAAAAAAACACAAGTTAAAAGAACTTGCAAATGTCATTATTACAGACTTTGCTTAAACATTGGTCTCCTTTTCAATTCCAAGAGAAAATATAGCAATGAGCCCTCAAGCTGAGCCTATGAGTATTGCAGAACAGTGCTCATGGTGGGGCAAGAGAGGCAAAAGTAATTACAGACCACCTTTACAATCACTCTATCTTGGAACTGGCTGGGGTCAGTTTGGTCACTAGCTGAAATAAGAGCAGAGTTGGGGCTCCTCTGAGTTTTACCCAGCTGCAACTGTGAATCTGTGTCAGCAATAGCACGAGGATCATGCCCCATACCCTTCCGCCAGGTCCACGACCGGCTGCAAGGATATGAAGGGCCTGGGATTGTGAAGGATGGCTGGCTACATTGGATCTATGCCAGTGGAGGAATCCCCTCACTACATAGGCCAGCATGAATTCTATTTTCCATTACCAGAGCAATGCAAAGCAGATTTAAAGGGGGCAAGAGCTACCCCCCAGTATCAAACAATACTCATTTTAATACGTACATACACTGGGAGACAACAATAGTATAGCTAAGTGCAAGAATAACATCCCCTTAAACATCAGCTAATGACTACACTTATAAGGAGAAAAGAAAAACGTATTTAGAGTCATAACACCTAAATTTAATGCCACTATTGTTTACACTTTTTTTAATATTCATGCATTATTTTAATTGAATATTGATTATTTAATAATTTACTATTATTGCTTTAGGGGTGTTTTTAGTTCTTGTGAAAGGTGCTGCATTGACAATCCTGGCAAGTGAAGTCCTCAATAGAAACGTTCCGAATTTCAAGTTTTTGATTATTTTTTGTTAAAACTGAAAATTTTAATTTAAAAAATGAATTTCTTTGCAATTTATCTTCTGAATTTAAATATTTTAATGCCTTCTTTGTGGAAATTTCAAATATTGGGATTTATTTTTGGCAGAAGTTTTCACAAAATACTAATCCTGCTTTTTGACCAGCTAGAGAGCTAGTCCAAATATTCCAAACTGTGAAATTTTAACAAAAAATTACTTTTTTGCAAATATTTCCCCCCAAATGTTCCTATTTTCAACTAGTTGTAATCCTAAACTTTCTGGGGCAGGGACCATCTTTTTTCTGTGTTTGTACAGTGCCGAGCACAATGAGACCTTGGTCCAGGACGTAAGGATCCCAGGTTCCACCACAATACAGAATATTATTTATTAATTAATTATTCTTATTATTATAAAGCACATGTGCAGCATTCACACCGCAATAGAAGCTTCCCCCTTCTGCCATGCCAATATGCTTCAATCCTGACCTGGAGCAGGGGTCAGTTCTGTGTGGCACAATAGTATTTCAGTCTCCATGTGCATTCTGTCATCTACTAGGCTTACCAATAAGAGCTGGTCAAACCATTTTTATGCAAATACTGTCGTTTATTCAGTGGCTTTGGTCCTTTGTTCTGTTCTCAAAATATTTGTGACACAATCTTTTTCTTTTAATTGTAATCATAACTTTTCTACAAATCCTTTTAATGACTCCATGTGGGCTGATGGCTTGCTTGTATAACAAGGTTATAACCTTGCAAGGTTCAATTTTCATGATAATCTCTCAGTTTTGTGTACGTGTGAGCAATGTGTGTTTTAAACTGTCTGAATGGCATCTAACCCCAGGTCAGGGAAAGAACCAGAAATGCTGACACACAGCAACCATTTTGGAGGGCTGTTGTAGGAGGCTGAGGGCTATATGTGTAGAAAGGCATCATGGTTTATAAGAATTTGAAAGTGTATTATTTTTATATGTGCATGCATGTTATGTTAATACAAATGTTAATTAAGGAGAGATGATGGTTCACTGGTTATGGAGTTCACCTTGCTCTGTAGATACCTAGGTTCAAGTCTTAGCTCTACCACAGGCTTCCTTTGGACAAGTCACTTAGTCCTGGTCTATACAGAGTTATTGAACTGGTACAACTATTTTCATGGATATAGTTATACCATTTCAACCCCTAGTGTGGGCATACCAGTATAAGAGCATTTCTGCCTGTAAGATTACCCATCGTTTCCATATAGGTATACGCAATACCAGTGTAAGCATTTTTAGACAGGTATAACTGAGTCCCCTTGTGGAAGCTAGCCCCCTGCCCCGCCTCTTCTGTCCGAGGCCCCACCCCTTCCACCCGTGGCCACGCCCATGGTCCCACCCCATTCCACCCCCACTCCTCTTCTTTCCCCGAGGCCTTGCCCCCACTTGCTCCTTTCTGCGTCCCCTCCCCCACTGCAGTCCCAAGACTGGAAAAGCTCTGTGCTCCCATCACGGCCCCGGTGGGGAGCGAGAGTTCCTCCAGCCTTGGGGCCATGGCAGGGGGAGATTTTTCCAGAGGCCCCAAATTGGCCAGGCCCCATGCTGTAATCTGCTACTGCCCCGCCCCCTGTGGCATGAAGTTTGGAGAGGCTTAGCGTCTTCCAGCCTCCATTATGCGCCACCCATGGTGTCCTCACTAAGCAGGGTTACCTGTATACCTGTATAGCTAAAGTGGCACAACTTGAGTGTGTAGACTAGGTCAAAGTCTCTGTGTCTCAATTCAGCACCTGTGAAAGGGGAAGGCACAGAGTTTGTGAGTTGAGTGGAATGGGAACTTGGTTTACTGTTCCTGCAAGTTCTAAAAATGCTTCCATTCTCAAATGGAATAAAACCAAAACATATTAAATTACTGTGAAGAACAATTCTTTGGAGGGTGGGAAAGAGAGAAACACATGCACACGTTTTGGATTGATCTAAATGTTTTAGTTTGATAAAATCACTATGGTTTGTTCAAATTTTGAAATTTTTTTACATTTCAATTCTCTAAAAAATAAGTAGATGCAAAACAAAAAATCAAAATGGTCCTTTCGGGAAATAGCAAAATGGAACATTTTCATCATCTCAAACTGTTTTTTATTTCCCCATTTTCCCCCAAAAGACATTTCCACAAAACATTTAGCTTATGATATCAGTATTTTCTAATAGAAAAATATTGTATTAGAAAATTTCTGACCAAGTCTAGTTTTGAGTATTAAAGACTTTGAAGAGCTCAGATTTTACAGTAATAAGGGAACATATAATACATAAAATAGGTATAATTTTAAAATATTTGTACTTTAACTGGGAGTGTAAAAATGAGGGGGGAAAGGGTATTTGAATATTTTGTCCCTTTGTATTTGTTTTCCACTAATATTTCTATAGGCTTTTTTTCTTTAATCAAAACTTTTCACAGAAAAACAGTGGGATGAGGAATCATGCAAATATGTATTTTCAAAAACATTTGTGATGGAAATGTTCACTCTGCCTTTTTGAAGGCTCTGTGGGTTTGGGAATCATCCTGGCACTGACTTTTTGTTCTGTGAGTGTACGGCCCCTAGCACAAAAGGATCCTGCTCCTGGACTAGGGCTCCCAGGCACTATGATTCTACAAATAAATCATCATCAACACCATCCAGTCAGACACAGAGTGTGGCTTAGGGGGCCAATCACAAAGCAAGTTACAAAAAAGCCCATAATCAGAATTATAGCTGTGATAAATAGATCATGAGACAATCCACAGGCTGAAATATTTTTGTATAAACTGCTTGTTCAATAATGAACACATCTGTAAAGCACAAAGTCTGTTCACAGATAATTTGCTAACACCAAAAGAGACTAGCTGCATTAAACAACTTGTGCTCTACAAATAATTCACCCCACTGTAACTGGGACCCCCCCACACACTCATTTCACACAGGCCACTGCACATACATCACAGGGTAGCAACTTCGGAGCACTACCACACTAGGTGGATCTGCACTGGCTCTCTCCCACATAAGCAATCCCATGAGCTACTTAGTGCCTTTATGCTTCCTATTTGATAAATCTTTTAAACATAAAAGTAGAAACAAAGGAACCCACTTAAAGATGTGTGGAGAGCATGGGGGCGGTGGCGGGAAAGCCTTAACAACTTTTTGAGCCAGACACATGTTAGCACATGGTTCACATTACAGCCCAGTGTGTTAAGACTAGACCACCACAACACACAGGTGGAAGTGTGAGTCTGGGAGCCACTAAAGTTTGAACAGAGACTTTTTTCCCAGTGTATCACAATTACAAAAACATCTGTGCTAAATAACTTTGTGCTGATCTGCTGTGAAAATTTAGTGCTCAAGAGCCCTTTATATTTCTAATGTCTTGCTTGTTTTTGGGTGATCTTGTATCAGGTATTGTGGGCAATGGTTTCTTTTAAGACCCTGCCAAGTACACCTTTATTTTTTTATTTGTGCTTATCAATCAAGGGTTATCTAGTGCTGCATGTTTAAACTAATGTATGTGTAAAAGAGCTAGACAATGCATTTTGTCCCCCACCAATGTATTCAGGAAGCGGGATGATCTCCCTGCTTGAAGCATCAGAGAGGGCCATGGTTGAAGATGGACAGCACTGGACAGGGTGGGCCCAGGCACTGAGTATTCTTTTTCTCAGGTGCTTGGTTGGCTGGTTCTTGCTCACATGCTCAGGGTCTAACTGATCACCATATGTGGAGTAGGGAAGGAATTTTTTCATCGTCTTCTGCAGCTTGTTGGTGCGGGTCACTTGCCAGAAGTATCTGGGTATATCTCACTGACTTATTTCTCTGCCATTACAGGGGCAATGGGCACTGGTGCATCTCGGTACCTCCTATTCTCTGCCTGTGGCACATAATAGTTTAGTCTCTTGTGGGTTGTAATACATTGATTTAAATGTGGTTGTTGGGTCGAGTGTGCAGGTGCTGGCTGGTGTTGGTGGCCTGTGCTGTACAGGCAGTCAGACAAGATGATCTTGTGGTCCCTTCTGGTCTTAACCTCTATGACTTTGTGAGCTTGTTCTAAACATAGTCACGCACCACACAAAATCCACTTAAGGACCAGATCCCTAACTGGTATAAATGGAAGGAGCTACACCATCTAAAACGAATTACTCCTAAGTCATTGGACAAAACATAGTCCTTCCCTGGTCCAGTGCTAAATGAGGGAATGAACTTAGGACAAAAAGTACATATAGGGGACTTGGGGGAAAAAATAGGGCAGGCGATATAAACTGAGGTGAGGTGATTTCACTTTTATAGCTGTGGGTATATTTTAAAGTGATAGCATCAGCCAGGAATAGCACAGAACAGCACTGTGCCATGTAGGCCTGCACCGGTTTCCACACACATCACTGCCAGTGCACTTCAACTTTCACCAGCAGCAAGTTATTACTCCACCAGAGGAAGTACGAAGCAAAGAAGAAATTGTAGTTCAGAGGGGTGTTCAGCACCACCTGGAGCTACTCCTGGGAAGGTACCATTCATGCACCGTCCCTGCTAAAGGCTGTGCCTCAAAATCTAATCTAGCCCACTATTATTTTTGTTGTCAGTGCAAGATAGTGGGGCTTCAGAATTTGCATCTGGACATCAGGGGCATGGAGTTTTATTTGACTGCCAACAAAAACTGGCAACAAAAACTCTTACTGACTTTGATGACAGTTGGATCAGGGTTAATAGCATAAGCAGGTTCCTTTGAGGCATCTCTTCATCCATAAACTATTAAACTAATTTCCTCCTGTCCTTCCCGTTGTGCTACTCTTTTCCTGACAAGTGAGGTGTAAAGTCTGCTCTCTACATTAAGAGGCACCACTGTCCTTTCACTGTGCAGATTCTCAGTGCCATCTTGCCACGAGCACAAGCATAGTAAGAGATTTTACCAGTGATGTGAGGAAATCTGAGAGCATATCTGGGAGCAGGCTTAAGCCATGAGCTTTATGGTCAAAAGGGGGATTTGTTCTACATATTTGCAAGGTACACACAACTACATGGTCAGCCAAATGCCACCCAGATGTCAATAAAGGCATGGGTGCCGAACACAGCAGAAATAGGCACTTTGTGTTTGGAATATTAACAAAAAAAATAAAATACGTTATAGCCTAGCTCAAAGGAGCCTGTCCTGGGGAACGTTAGGATTTCCAGGTACATCTCAAATCACAGGCTGCTTGTGTATTAGGCTATGTACCAAACAACAGTTGTCACAGTTTACATCTATTACATAAAAACTAAAAACATTTCTTTAAAACAAGTTTTAGGGTAAAAGTCTCCCCTGAACATAGAGCCAGCACAAGCTTTATGGAGCACACGAGGGTTTAAATGGGACCTAGGCGGTGCAGGGGTGCTGACTCTTGAGGTTTAATTTTACCCAGAATGCACAGCAATCCTATCTAACCCTTTTGCACCTTCTGAGGTCTATGAGGGCGGGGGGGGGCATAGCCCTTGGCTTGGCTTTTGCATAGTTGCACTACACTTTTCACTATACAGCAAAGTCACCCATTGCCTCAGCATGGATTTCATTAGCTTTGTGATCTATGAACTAGGTGGGAATGTATATGCCATCTATCTCATATTTATGCATGTAAAATCTACTGCATAGGAAGAACAGCTCTGGACAGTCTCTACACAAAAGAATAAATGGACACAAATCTGACAATAGGAATCTTAACATTCAAAAACTCGTAGGAGAACACTTCAACCTCTCTGACCACTCAGTAAAAGACTTAAGGGTGGCGATTTTGCAATAGAAAAGCTTCAAAAACAGACTCCAGTGAGAAACTGCTGAGCTTGAATTAATATGCAAACTAGATACCATTAACTTGGGTTTGAATAGAGACTGGGAGTGCCTGGGTCATTACACATATTGAATCTATTTCCCTAAATTAAGCATCCTCACACCTTCTCATCAACTGTCTAAATGGGCCATCTTGATTGTCACTACAAAAGTTTTTTCTCCTGCTGATAATAGCTCATCTTAATTAATTAGCCTCTTACAGTTTGTATGGCAACTTCCACCTTCTCTGTATGTGTATATATATATCTTCTTACTATATGTTCCATTCTATGCACCCAATGAAGTGGGCTGTAGCCCACAAAAGTTTATGCTCTAATAAATTTGTTAGTCTACGGTGCCACAAGTACTCCTGTTCTATTTCCAAAGTCTCATAACTTGATCAGAGCAAAGCCAATTTTCACCAGGTCTTGAATTCTCAATGAAGGCTATTTCCAGGCCAAATTATAGGCCAGGTGTAAATGGGCAAAACTCCAATGGAATTTCACCCATTTCTCCCAGCAAAGAATCTGACCCTTACACCTTCCACTCCAGTTGTTCTGGGGAGAGAGTTGTTCAAAGAAAGATACAGGTATTTTTTATAATGGTAAAAATGTACTCTTTTTAAAATTTTGATTTGAAGCTGCCCATTCTCAAGAATGGCTGGATCATACTTGCATAAATTTTCCCACAAAACTCACTTTCAGGCAGAAAATGAATGTGTGAACTTTTAGAATGAATGGTGAAAATTTGAGACAATTATGGGCAATTGAAAGCAGAGAGTTGGAATCGAAACAGTTATGCAACTTTAACTAGAGTTGTCATTGCTCTTCTCGCGACCATCACAGTTTATGAGCAGTAAATTACAAAACCTGTAACATTCTTTTTTTAATGTCACTCCACATTTATCCTATTTAGTTCAATGAATGAAAGTAAATACATAAGATGCAATGTTTGTGTTTGCAATTTTAGTTAGTATACATTTTATATGTCAACTCAAGGATATTTGTCAAAGAGAAAAATTAATTTGATATTCACAGAGTTAATAACACCACACTATTCATTCATATTGGTAAAGTAAACTTTTTTGGGGGGAATCAGAAAAATGTGCAGGAATACAGTGACATAAGAAACCATTGACGCAGTGTAGATTGACTGAGGACTTGTCTACGCTACGGCGTACTTCAGAATAACTTATGTCACTCGGGGATGTGAATAATGCACATTCCTGAGGAATGTAAGTTACACCGACCAGAGTTCCGGTGTAGACAGAGCTATGTTGGCTGGAAAGCTTCTCCCGCCAACATAGCTACCGCCTCTTGCAAAGGTGGAGTAATTAAGTCAATGAGAGAGGTCTCTCCCATCGGCTTCAAGAATCTTCATCAGACGCATTACAGTGACGCAGCTTCATCGGTGCAGCTGCTCCACTTCTAGTGTAGACTAGCCATGAGTGATCGAAGGAGGGGGCATACAAGACTTTGTTCTTACACCATAGGTAGGGCTTCATGTCTGTCGTGGATTCCATGAATTTCCATGACCTCCATGACTTCTGCAGTGGCCAGATTTCTGCTCAGGTGGTCTCAGGGACAGCCACACGAGCTGCTGTTCGGGCAGGCCCCGGCAGCGGTCCCGGGGCAGCCAGAGCAGCTGTGGTACATGACCCCGGGCAGAGGTCCCCAGGTGGATGGCCAGATCAGCCGTGGTCCACTGGTCCCGGCAGCGGTCCCCAGGTGGCCATCGGATCAACTGCGGTCTCCAGTCCCCAGCAGCTGGTGCCGCTGGCCCAGAGCTCCCACCCGGGCCTGGGTGCCTCCCCCAAGCAGCAGCCCCACCCCCCTTCCAAGATTTAGTCACAGGTATTTTTAATATGTCATGGACAGGTTACGAGCAATGATTTTTTTTAAAATTGCACGTGACCTATCCATGACTTTTACTAAAAATACCAGTGACTAAATCGAGCCTTAAATATAGGCCTAATGCTCCATTGCCCTGCATTTGATATAGTCATTTGCACCAGTGAAAATTGACTGCAGAATGGGTGTAAAACCCTGCCATTCTGATACAGAAGTTCAGGACAACAGAGAATGATGACCAAAATATTTGAGAGGGCTAAAACAAATCCAGTTTCTATTTAAATGAAAGAGCAGGAAAAAGTGAAAGAGAAGAGTTCAGTGTACCATACCTTTACCTGAAGGGGATTACAGAGATAATTTGATCTACAGCTGCAAGGATAATAGGCAATAGGTTTTAGGAAAGGACACTATAGGATAACAGGGCCTGATTCTATCCTGAGGCATAGGAGCTGACTTTTGGTTTTGCCAGTGGGAGCCCCGGCTCTGCCCCCTTCTCCAAGGCCCCACCCTCACTCTGCCCCACTTCACCTCTTCCTGCCCCCACTCTACCCCCTCCCCTTTTGTCCTCTCCCCTGAGCATCTCCTGCCCATTGCTCACTCCTTTCTGCACCCTCCTGCCTTGAAGGCGAGGTGTGTGTGTGTTTGTGGGGGGCTCAGCCTCCCCGCAAAACTGGCAGTTTTCAGCATATTTATACACTTTTCATATTCTGTTATTGAATGTGTGTCTATCATTGGCATCTGAATAATGTAATCATTATTAAAATAGTAATGAAATATTTCATTACATTATCATGCATTACAGTACAGATGCTCCCTGGGTTATGCAAGACCCAACTTATGCAAATTTGCACTTACGGAAAAAGTTCCATAAACCAGAAATAGGATTTTTCAAGTTGTGGAAATTTTTGCATAACATATGGGTATACGTTTCCGACTTACGCAAAATTCAAGTTACACAAGGTTTTCCGGAACGGAAAGACTGCGTACATCGGGGGGGCGTCTGTGTATTAAACTCATTACACTCAGCTACAAGCTGTCTTCACTAATATCCCAATGTAAAGACATTGTGTTCGCTCTGGGCTTCACACCAGCTTAGGGCCTGTTTGGGAGCTCAGGCCACTGATGGCGGTGGGAAAAAGGTGAATGGGAGGGACAAGCATTGGAGAGTCTTTCCCCTCTCCCTGCCCCTTTCTTCTCTCCCTTCCTTTCGCTCTCCCTGTCCCTTTCCCTTTCTCTTGTTTCTTCTCTAAGTCCTTGCTCCCCTTCCTGATGTTTCCCCCTCCTTGCTTCCCACCCATGTCCCTTTTCCCATCTCTCTCTGCTCCCCACCTCCTGGTGGCTCTGTCTAGTGCCTGCTCCCACCCATACACTCAAAGTAGCAGAGGAGGTTACTCCTCCTTAGGTGGGAAGGTTGCCTAGTGGTTAAGGCACAAGCCTCAGGCTCAGGTGTTCTGGGTTTGATTCTCTGCTCTGCCACAGACTCCATGCTTAGCCTTGGGAAAGTCACTTCACCTTTGTGTGCACTAGATCCCCCCTGCCAAATGGGGCTAATGCTGACCCTGCCTCCTAGGCTAAATCCATTCATGGCTGTGTAATGTTGGGGGAGATGGAGATACCAATGTGGGTAGATTTGGGTTGAATTTCTCCACAGCCAGAAAGTGAGAGCCAGCCCCCCAGGGGGGATGGGAGAGAGGGGGGCTCAGGCCAGCTCTGCACAGAGTGAGGTTGGGACTTCAGCCCTGCCCCTTCTGCCACTAGGGTGGCTGGGGTTTCCATGCTGGGGACTCCAGCCCCACATGTTCTGCCAGGATCCAGGGCTTCTCGACCCCACCCCTCCCCACAACCCACGTGGCTGCTGCTGGGGTCAGAGTTTCTCCCCCCCCGACCCCCAGCATGGCTCCTGCCAAGGTCTGGGGCTTCTCCTCCCTCCCCGTCCTCCCAGCATGGCTCCTGCCAGGGTCCAGGGCTTCTCCTCCCCCTAATCCACCACTGCACCCAGCCCTAGCCTAGCTGGGCTCCGTTGGGTCACCTGATGCCTGCTGTGACCGAAGTCGAGCCTAGCTGGCAGGGAGCAACCATACATGTGGATGCCATGGTCATCAGCCCAGGAGGTGTGGGGCAGCCCAAGGTGAGCAGGGGCTGGCTGTGCTGCTGCTGATAACCCCGCACTCCCACCCACACCTAACCCTAAGGCTTTTGTGTGTGTGTGTGTGTGAGACTCACTCAGCCCCTGCCAGAGCAGGGAGGTGGGAAACAGCTGATCTCAGCCTGCCCACCAAACAGCTGATCGCAGCTACCCACAGAAAACAACTCCTCTACCGAGGCACCCGCAAAACAGTTGATCCCTGGCTGCCAACAGATGGTCATCCCAGTGGGTGCTGAGCACCCTATTTTTTTTCTGTGGGTGCTCCAGCCTCAGAGCACCCACGGAGTCGGCGCCGATGCTCTGAGGGCTTGTCTACATGAACAATTAGTTTGCAGCAAGTTGGGGTGGTGAATCTATCCCACATTAGCTTGCCACAGACTAACTGTCCTCATGGACTCTGCTGATGCACATTGGCACTTTGTTAATGCACTTTAATTAGTCCCGTTTCAAAGAGGACTAGATCAAAGCACACTAATAAAATATTGATGCACATCAGCAGGCTCCACAGGGACAGGTAGCCCATGGCAAGCTAGCATGGGGTAGATTCACACCCCGTTTTTGGCACAAATTAAAGGTTCATGTAAACAAGCCCTTAGTTTCATAGCACCTAAGGTCAGTGCTACGCGACAGACATATATGGGTATAAGTACGTCACTCAGGGGTGTGAAAAATCCACATCCCTGAGCAACATAGTTATACGGACCTAATCCCCCATGTAGACAGCATTATATTGATGTGACAGCTTAACAACACCTACACCTACACTACAACTACAATGTGGATTAACTACATCACCGAGAGAATCTCTCCCATAGGAACGTCTTCACTAAAGCGCTACTGTGGCACAGTTTCACCGCTGTAGCGCTGTACATGAAGACAAGCCCTAACCCAAGAAAGAACCATTAGATCATCTAGCCTGATCTCCTGTATATCACAGGCCAGACAACAGGCGAAAGAAACGTGCCACCAATGCCTGAGCCCCTGCAATGGCAGGGAATTAATTAGGTCAGATATTACAACCGTGTAAGGCCTTGTCTATACTACACAGTCTTGTCAGCAAAAGGCAGCTTTTGCCGACAAGGCAGTAGCGGTGTACGTTTTACAATGCTACTTTTGTCAGCAAAAGCCTCCTGCTTTACCGCCAAAAGAAAACCACCTTGACGAAGGGCATAAAGCTTTCTGTGGCAAAGTTAAATCGACGAAGTGTCAATGTAGACGCTGCCAATATGTCGCCATAACTGGCCTTCCCCCAGTATCCCACAGTGCCCACCATGACCACTCTGCCCAGCACTTTAAGCTTGGCTGCCCCACTCTGCTTTCAAAGCTCTGAAAAGTTCTGACAGCTGAGCATGCTGCTCCACTCTGGCAGCAAAGAGCACATCATTAATGTGGAGTCCTGCTCTCTCCTGCACTAGGAACACAGTGGCAGACAGGTTGCTGCTGCGGTGGGTGGGTAGGGCAGCGGGGGGACTGCTGTGCGGTGCAGATCCAGGCAGGGAGGCAGAGGCTGGTGTGTGTATGTGTGTGTGTGTGTGTAGGGGGTGTCCCCCACTCCCTGTCTCAGGACTGGTTGCTTCCCGCTGCTGTCTGAACTTAAAGAGACGGCATGCCAACACACTCATTCTCCCCCAACACGCACACTTCCCCAACACACACTCTGTCTCTTTCACATACACATTCCCCCAACACACACTCTGTCGCTGTCTTTCCCACACACACTCCCTGTCACACAGTCTCCCCCCCCTCCCCACACACACACACACTTCAGTTGAAAAGTGGCTGGCAATCTAGTAGGATGTCCATGGAACAATGGGATTGAGAAACCTGCATCATGTGATGCTGTACCTGCCCCAAAAGGGCATTGCAAACACTTCCCAAAGCACTATGCAGCCAGTTGTACAATGGGATGGCTACCCACAGTGCGCAGTGCACTGCTCTCTGTGTCAATGCAAGAGCTGCTGGTGTGGATGCGCTCTGCGGACACAAGGAGCATAGTGTGGACATGCAACAGCGGTTTAATTAAAGCAATGGCTGTATGTCAGCATAACTTTTGTTGACAAAACTCTGTCTTGTAAGACCTGAGTTACAACAGTGTGTCAGGAGTTAATGGAGTTACACTCGTGTAAGGCTCTCAGTCGTGCTCAGATATTCCTGCTGGTGGACTCATGTGGAGTCCCAAGAACTCACTCATGTAGACCGCAGGATCAGAGCCAGAGGGCATATCTACAAAACCTGCAGCACTGAGTCTCAGAGCATAGAGCAATTGACTAGAGCTTTCAGGGCTGTGGGGCTAAAAATAGCAGTGTAGGCATCAGAAGCCTGGGCTGTGAGACCCACCTCCTTGTGAGGTTTCAGATCCCAGCCTCCAGCCCAAGCCTGAATGTCTGCCCTGTCATTTTTAACCCAACTGACTGAGCCCTACAAACCCGAGTCCACTGCCCTGGACCAGCTGCCGCCCTGCCATGGGTTTTTATTGCAGTGTATATGTGCCCCAAGTGAGAGCTGAATCAGGCCTACCATCTCTAGAAATGTTCTCGGGAAGAATGGACATTGTTATTTCAAACAAGTTCCAAACATTTACTGGGAGTTACTGATCCTTTGAAGGGTGAGAGCTGGTAGGGAGGAATTGGCATAAACAAAAACAAGATCATGAAACTAGTGGGAATTTTAGTCTTGTTCTGTAGCTAAATGGTGGGCACTGATGGCAAAGTTGTACAGATTTCAATAGAAGATCAAGTCACACCGAGGGTTGCCTGTGTTCTTGCTGTCCAAAATTCTCAGCAAATAGTCAGCAGATTTGTAGTAAAAAACAGTTGTAGTAAAAACAATCAGGAGTAAAATTTCTTTAATTATAGTCCATTCATCTGACTACAAAGTGAATTGCAATAAAGTCAGTACTGAGAAACAAAATGACTTAGTGGTGTTTTAAGTAGTCTCTGTGTTCTCACTGCCTCCTTACTCCTGCTCCCATACACACATACACACACACACACACACACACACACACGCTGTTACATACTCTCCACCATGCTGCTTAAAGCAAACACTGGATATGATGGACAAACACTGCAAGCACAGATGTGTCCATTATAACCAGCATGAGCCATGCTCCTTTTTTTCAACCGATTTTGCTCATGAGGGGTGCTGTCACTTCTGAAAGTCCAAGCTGCGAGAAAGCAGTAGGGTGTGAGAACAAAAGAAAGAGATGTTGTGATTAGGGCAGGGCTAATGGTTCATTAACAATACCTAAGACCCTGGCTCTGCAGTTTAGAAGTTAAGGATTTATTTCAGGATTACCTTTGGTTTCCCTCCTCCTTCCCCCATTACTTTTCTTCCATCTTTTGAAAAGGACATCAGCTTCCTGTCTTGGCTTTCTGTCTGATGGCTCCCATAATATGGGGCAAATGAAAACAAACTCTTGGAAACCCTTTCATCTGGTTCTGAAGTGAGTGTGAGTCACAGGAGGAGACATGGGTGGGAGAGACAAGCATCCCTCACTTTAAGGACGGCAAAGTTGTAGATTACAGGAGATGTTAGCCTGAATAGCCAGTCCCAGCCAATTTTACTGAAAGTGAGAGTTTTCCCCAGTAGCATTTAAATCTGAGATATTTGGTTGCCCAGGGGTTCTCCTGTCTATGCTGCCTATTTCCATTTCAACATGGTATGTGCTTCACAAAGCAGCACATCCAGCGGCTGCCTCTCTTCTGCTTCCTTCGCTCCCTGGATGCCTCAGTGCCTCTTAGCTGAACTGTATGGTAATGGACATCATGTCTGCTCACAGGTACAGCTGAGACATGCGCGCTGCAGCAGCTCCCAGCCCTGAGCTCATGTCCAGACTCTGGTGAGACTGGATAAAGGAGAGGAATGAGGAGACCAGGAAATATGCAGGAGTATATAGGAAGGACTGAGGAGATTTGCAAAGAGGAAAGGGAAAAAGGAAATGAAAAACAAACTGCAGGAGGAGGAGAAAGAATGCTGAAAGAAGGATAAGATAAGGTCTAATGGAGGGCACTTTTTGGTGGGGAGCAGGAGAAAATAGCCGGGGCAGACTCAACAACAGGTGATCAGGCATGGAAGAAAGACAGAAATATGTATAGGTTCACATCACGTGTCCTTGGAGACAAAAGCTGAGAAACCATGAGTGATTACAATGAGTCCTGGCATTCTAGAAGATTTGCCCGGTTTCCATTGACAGAAGGTTTTTGACTATAAAATCAGTGAAGAAGAAGAAAATGGAAGATACGATAACACTTTGCATATCTACAGTACCATCCAGGACTCAAAATGCTTACAGCACCTCTGTGAAATAAATTATTGTCACTCTTGCCATCTCATACATTGGAAAGAGGGACCCTGAGATGTTAAATGACTCACCCAGGAAAGACTAGCAAGTTATAAACAGATTCCATATCTCCTGACTCTTAGTCCAGTGCTTACACTGCCAGAATCTCTTTCCACTCCTTTAGGAACCACTTTGTCCATGATGCTGGCTAGCTTAGGTGGCTCCCATGCAGCGTGTTGGCATCAGTGAATCCCATTTTTAAGTGCCTAAGTCTCCCAATGCACCTGAGAATCCTAGTAGGTGGCAAGGCACCTAAAAGCCCCCTTGAGGATCTAATGCTTTAGCGCTCTGCTTGTTTCCTCATCAGTATCACTAAGACAATAGTGTTTATCCACCTCACAGGCGAAAGGCATGACTTAATAAATAAATAAATGATAAAAAAATGTTTTGAAATTGGCTAGATGCCATGTCTGTTGTTTTCAATATAAGGTATTATTTAGGGTTATGCATTGCTAGCCCCTCAAGGAGAGGTTTAGTCCCACCTGAGCCGGAGTTTTGGCCTAGTTATGTTATCAGCACCTAGCCTAGTCACAGTGAAGACTCTTCCAAATGTAGAGCCAGACTGTGGCCAACCCCTGCATAAGTGCGCAATGGGGAAGGGCATGAGGAGCCTTCCTCACCTTGTGCTTCCCATACAGGACCATCCATAATCACGGTTAGTGCTCCTGAGTGCAGGGGCCATTCTATGCAAACATTCCCACCCACAAGTTGCTCCAAATGAATCAGGGAGGAGGCAAGGCCAACAACCCATCTCCTGCCACATCACAGAGGGGTTAGCAGCAGGTCACTCCCCCTGCATGCTGGGGAATTGCAGGAGGCATAGTGCTCCACTGAAGTGGGGCAAGGCACTTCAGTTCCACAAACACAACATGACGGTTGATGCCACATTAGAGGACTTAGGATATGCCCACAATGCAATAAAACACCCACAGCTGGCCTGTGTCGGCTAACTCAGGCTCACGGGTCTTGGGCTGCGGGGCTATGAAATTGCAGGGTAGACATTCGGGTTCAGGCTGGAGCCTGGGGTATGGAACCCCACGAGAAGGGAAGGTCCCAGTGCCCTGGCTCCAGCCCACACCTGAATGTCTACATTGCAATTCCATAGCCCCACAGCCCGAGGCCCACAAGCCCAAGACAGCTGACACAGGCCAGCCACCAGAGTTTTACTGCAGTGTAGACATCCCTGTAGGGTGAAATTCACCGCTGTGCAGAAAGTCTGCACAAGACCCAGGCCCACTGTTTTCCCCCCTCAGGTCTTAGTGGGATCTAAATAATGCACAGACCTTGTGCACAGGAATGAATTTCACCCTTAATGTTTATTTTCACTAGGCCTGGGTAGAAAGTGCTGAACAAAGCTGGGAAGAGTATAATCCATTCATGACCACCAAACTTTAGTTTATTAAACCTGTTTTATCTTCCTAGGAACTAAATGGCCTTCCTGTACTAGTTTTATGACTAGAGATTAATATGCTGCTGGGATCATTGCCCAGTCATTTCTGCCAACACAGGAGCCATTCCAGGAGACATGTTCCTCTGACTCCCTGGTATGATTTCAATATATTTCAGTTTTTCATTTGTAGGTTATAATGTTTCCAGTCCTTGGCTATCTGGTAACATACTGGGCCTACTGGAAACTAGTATCTGCAGCAGTTTCTGCTGCAATGGCAGCATCTAAATGTCCCTTTTGAATCTTAATGGATAAATAATGCATCCCCTATTGCAGTGAGGTATGTGGTAGTTGAGGAATCTGCTTTTTGCATCATTCAAGTGAAGGTTTTTAGCACTAAAGTAGACATACTAGAGAAAATGTCAAGAGCGAAATTTTGCGCAGTGCAATATATGGCTTCACAAAACTAAACATCACAAGTGGGGCAGTACTGCATTAGCCTATGATTCTGCAAGGTTCTCCATTCAGGCAGACCTCTGTGCCTGTATGGAACTCCGATAAATTCTCTGGGGCTCCTCAAAGGTGCAGGGTTCTGTTAGCGAACATAGAGAACCTTGCAAGTTTAGGGCCATAGTGTCATTTGACCAATCTTTTCCTTTGTAGCTACTCTTTCCTCACAAACTAATCCCTGCAGGAGCAGTATTAGGAATAATTAATTGTTTATATAGACCCTTCAGTCTAGAAGATCCCAAAGTTCTGTACAAACTAGAGTATCAGTCCTGCAAACACTTACTCACATGCTTCACTTTAAACCTGTGAGGAGCTTCACTGATTTCAATGGACTGTTCACATGAACAAGGTTAAACCTGTACATACATTTTGGATGCTATTGTGAAATACATAAGTAAATAGGTGTAAAAACAGACCTACTTTCTAGTAACCGTATCTGATTTACTTTTGTGGATCCACAGTCCTAAATTCTATACATATAAAACTGAAATTTTCCAATATGTATTGAATGTAGATATTCCAGTATGCCCATAAAAACACTGAAAAATGTGAGTTGATTACATAAGCAGCATTTTAATGAACAAGGTCTATAGGTTTTACAATATTTCTCTCTCTATAATCTTGTAAAATACATGGAAGTCTTAATTATAGCTCAAGTTATCTGAACTATTTTGGCCTTTGATTTTTATAATACAATCTGTAATTCCTGTTGGCGTAATAAACCAATAAGTTTCGTATTTCTTATAAATGAGTGAAATTTATAAGTCTATCAAAATACCTTCTGGTTCCTGTTAATGTTTAGGAAACATTTCTGAAATGTTTCAGGTCTCAGGGTGAAAGAATTGCCTCACTTAGTGCTATTGTTGGTCCAGTGTCATAAAACAATCAACAGTCCAGTTGTCCAAACTGTCCCAGTAAGACTGACGGGAAGATCATTTTTTCAGAAAGAATAGCTATAAAGCGAACTGAGAGAAGCAAGACCAGAATTTCTTCAGGTTATGGCCTTGAGCTTGTTCTGATCTACTGTGGAAAGGCATTCCAGAGCAGGGTTTCTCATTGTTAAGAATCATCTCTGCACCTGACAGCCTGGGCCAGTTATTCTGTAGCATCTTTGTGGAACGTAATTTGTCTTGGGGGTTGGAGGGAGAGGGGGCCTTTGAGATAGCCCACTGAAGACCTTGTACATGAAGGCTAGAGATGTCTCTCTTTGAAAAGGGACAGATTGCTAGTGGAATTCATAAAGTACGTGCTCAGACCTGTGTGTGTATCATGTTGTATCATGCTGCTGCTTGTGTGTAGCTTTGGGGTGATGGGCATAACACATATAAAAGGGAGTTGCATTAGTCTAACCTAGAGGTGATCAATACATGGATCACAGTAAAGAAACGCCCAGAGCCCATCTCCCAGCCAACTGATGATGGTAAAAATTTGCTTTTTGCCATTAATGCAATGTGTGTCTCCAGCAATGCATCTTGCAAACCTCTGAAGCTGTTCTTTGTGAATAAATAGCCAAAGGAAAACAAACCCATGGTAGGAAGGATGGTAGAAGGCATCCAGTCTCATTCACTAATATTTTCTAAATAACTGAAATGAAGAATCATCTGATTCTACTTTTAAAATGAATATACAGAGAAATGGTAACCAAAAGTTAGAGCATGTTGTAGAACATTCTGGTATTGTTATTACAACAGAAAAACAGTAAAATATTCCTGTTATAATACTAAACATCATATAAAGGAGTTACAGATGCTATATTTGGGTAGATTAGCCAAAGCATGGCATAAACTCTATTTTCTCACAACTCTATCCCTCAGGCAAAATAAAATGGTCTATGGTATTCCTGCCTCCCCTCACTCATTCCTGAACAAAAACAGTTTTTAAATGTGATGTATATAAAGTGTTATATTTTCCGAACTATGTTGGCTTTTGGCTAGGTATATGTTTTCTATTGACATTCACATCATAATATGAGATGTGTTAATTTAGGATAGGCGTCTATTGTAGGCAGCTGTTCAGTAGGACATACATACATATCAATTCCAGGGCGTTTCATTCCCAGTAAGCCCGAGGAACACTGTGGATATTGGCTATTCAGCACTAAAGTTTGTCAGCTTAGGGAAGCCTTTTTTCATTTCTGTTTCTACAGGTCCAAACCACAATCATCCACAAGGGGATTAGGGCATATATTAATGAGCTCTTGTGCCCCTGAGGATTTCTCCTTCTAATTTGGCAGAATTTTACATACCCCCTCCATGACCTCAGAAGTGATATTTTCTTCCATCTGGTATGGTTGTTATATGTTAATACACTGGATTGAATATAAAACATAAGAACACTGGCTAATGCAAGACCTAATGAAGGTTTTGCTTTTTTGCTTAAAGAAACACTCTACTCATTTAGTCCAATCCAGAAATCTGACATTGTTTATGTTAGGCATACATACTTTTCATGTTTTCAAAGTTGGGGGCTCTAAGTTATGCAAATAAATCAATACTTGGACACTTAAATATGTGGCCTGATTTTTCAGTGATCTTGAGTGTAAGAAAAGTTTGACACAAAAGAGTGCTGGTAAAAGACAGAGCTTTATTTCCTGACTTCAGTCACCTGACATGAGCCAGAGTTACCAATGATAGCCTTGTCACATGACAGGAGTCAGTATCCATTGTCTCTGTAGCCAGTGGTACACTGAGCAGAGTTCCCATGGTCGGCACTTCAGAAAAAGCATCTGATTTATCAAGGTCTTCATTTTGAACAGCAGTTTCAATTCAAAATGGCTGCTTATAGAGGGAATCTCATACACGCTGGATGAAATTCTCAGCTAGTGCAGTTACCCAGGTGGAATTCCCGTTAGGGGCAATGGAAACTGAGTATTCTTTGGAGGGCAGAATTTGGCCTACTGTGTTCTCTTGCTGAGAATTTCCATTTGTTTATTCTTTCTTTCACATTCTCCTGAATCTGAAAGAAAAGTAATTCAAACTAAAAGTGCACATTTGTTCTTGTGAGAATTAAAAACCCAACAATGGGTTATGCCCACTAAAGTAATTAGGAAGCCCTGCTAGACTGAAAAGCAAAAAGTAGGCTCCTGAAAGATGCAAAAATGCTTAAGTGGATATGGTAATACGTATGGGTTAAATATTGAACATATATGGCAGAAATGTATGTCAGGAATCCCTGGCCAGAGCCAGAGCCTCACACACAAAGGGCAGAGTCTAGTATACATTTCCCTATTTCTATTGCACGCAACATAGTGGTTTTTGGATGCATCTGCACCACCATCATTCTGCATTCATCACTGCACTCATCTCATTTGAGTTTATTTCATCTGCCTTTGTGATACCCACCTTATTCATCTTGCTATTGTATAATAATAAAACTTATTGCTGAGTACTAAATCATGTTACTACATGTGGTATGCATCTGTAGCATGTTGACAATGCAATTGACGCTCATGCAGGAAAGCTGCAAAATCTCTTTCGTCCCTCTTAAAATAGGTTTCATTTCAGAAATTCCGAGGCAAAGCAACAAACCTCTATGAACACTGAACACGGTGTTTCAAAGAGAATTCATTCCACCGCATTTTTCTTAGACCAGCCATTGGAAAGAGCATATGAGAGAATCAATTCTCCCTGGGTCAGTTCCAGGTCCTTACACATTTTTTACCCAGTCCTTTTCAGACAAAACTTTTATTACATTTCAAAACTCCCATTGGGTAAGAACTCAGTAAAAACTCTATGTGTGAGCTAGCCTTAGCTTTTGGGAGGTTCCCTATTTCCCTATAAATATACAGGGAATGACAGTTGTTCTATATTTATTTTTCATTCTGCTCCACTATCTCCCTTTCCTGTTCGTCACTGGAATTCTCTACTCTACTCCTTTTGCCACAGTCTCCTCTAGTCAGAAACCAGCATAGAAGCACTTATGTTTTATCTGACCATAGTATAGTGGATTCAAAATTAGGCAAAATGAGTTCACTTCTTCCCCAAGAACCCCTGTTTACTTGGGCCATGCACCAAGACACTGTGTGACTAGACCCAAACAAAAATAATTTGATGCATATGTTCTTAATGCCCACAGAGTATAATGCTAAACAGCAGTGATAAAACTCTGAAAAGTGCCTTAGTGTAGATAAGAATCAGGCACCACACCAGTGATGGAACTTACACTTGCTTTGTAATTTCACAGTCAACTACACAAGGTGCAAGGCACTGGAGAAACAGGCCCATTTTCTGCAGGACTGGAACCATTTTCTTATGTTGCTATAGTATGCAGTGTTGCACCATAAATATTTTTCCTGGTCAGATATTGTGATACATGTATTAAAAGGTATTTGTAATTTATTGATCATTCACAGAGATGAAAATGGCATCATGAGAGAAATTCAAAACAGGCTAAGGGAGTTTGGAACTAGTCCTGGAGGGGAAAAAAATACAGATTACCAGAAGCAGGCAACTGATCATTCACATTCGCCATCTGCAGTGGATAACTTACAGAGCTGACTGCTCGGTTGTCAGTGATACCTGTAGCTGTAGAGCTGTCTCCTTAGTATAACCAGATGTAACCTCTATTACTGCGAGGGACGGCTATACAAAGACTCTTTACAAACAAAAATAGGGGTGAGTTGAGGGAGAATTCTTTGCTACCAGCTCCAATTCAGTCCCAAGACACATGTACACACACATACACTTTGAAATACAACCAGTTAATGGGAAAGTTTCTAGTATGCACCACACTGAAACTGTAATCAATTTCAAAAGGAGTTTCAGGTATGAAGCACTTTCCCAGAATCAGCACACAGTATTGGCATTACTTAACTCTGATCTAATGCAGCAATTTAAAGTAATTTTGAAGGCCCTTTTTTGAGGGTCCAATTTACATTAAGGGCCCTTTATACCATTCTAACAGTGTAAAAGGGCCTTAATATGGGTATAATTTACTACCATTGAGGTCGCTTTATGCTACCTTTGTGGACATGAGAATTCAGGCCATTGGGGATTCCATGTATCATAGAATCACATAATATCAGGGTTGGAAGGGACCTCAGGAGGTCATCTAGTCCAACCCCCTGCTCAAAGCAGGACCAATCCCCAACTAAATCATCCCAGCCAGGGCTTTGTCAAGCCTGATCTTAAAAACCTCAAAGGAAGGAGATTCCACCACCTCCCTAGGTAATCCATCCCAGTCCTTCACCACCCTCCTAGTGAAAAAGTTTTTCCTAATATCCAACCTAAACCTCCCCAACTGCAACTTGAGACCATTACTCCTCGTTCTGTCATCTTCTGCCACTGAGAACAGTCTAGATCCACGTACAAAGCACTCTCAGTATTGGGGGCATCATTATTTCTTTTCTGATAGCACTTAAGGGCCCAAAATAGTAATTAGGGCCTCATTGTACCAGGCACTGTACAAATAAGCATGTAAAAACATTAGAGCTTAATTAAAAATGACATCTTGGCTCACACTCCAGATAAGGTACCGTAGAGCTGCCCTAAAGGCATCATGGAAGCATGAGGACCAGGAAGAGAAAGTGATTTAAAAACGTGGAATAAAAGTGAAATTGACCAATCTAATCTTGTTTCATAGTCCATGCTGAAGAGTAACACACGCCAACTATATTAATCTCAGAAGCTGTTGGTACCAGAGGTAAAGATTCTATTCAAATTAATTGACTTTTAGCTAAATAGAGGGGGGGTTTATTCATTTGTTTTATGCATTTCGCCTCTCTATGCCTCTGTTTCCTCTCCCGTCCCATGTCTGGTCTATTTAAATTACAAGCTCTTCAAGGCAGGGACTGGCTCTGACTTTGTTTCCATTCAAAGCCTAGCACAATGGGGCCTAATCTCAGGGGGCCCTGTAGTTGCTACTGTAATACAAATAATGGATGTTTTAACTCTGAATTCATTTGCATATCCACAGTAAAATCCTACTCCCAAAAACACAAGCAAGAACCGGGGTGCTTTCTGAAAGAGGAAGGTTGGCCCAGTCATTAAGGCACTAGCCTATGTAGGGTGACCAGATAGCAAGTGTGAAAAATCGAGAGAGGGGTGAGGGGTGACGGTGCCTATATAAGACCAAGCCCCAAATATTGGGACTGTCCCTATAAAATCGGGACATCTGGTCATTCTACCTGAGAGTGAGTCCCTGTTCTGCTACAGACTTCCTGGGTGACCTTGGGGGAGTAATAGTCTCTCTGTGCCATAGTTCTCCATCTGTGAAAAACTAGCTAACTGTACTTCCTGCCTCACATGGCTGTTGTGTGGCCAAACACATGAAAGATGGGGTGAGTGCTTGAATACCATGGTAATGTTGGCCATGCAAATATCTACACTAAATTGTGATGTGCTTCATTCAGAAAGCTCAACTTCATGTGAACAATTACAATAATAAATCTTCCCTGACACTTTTATTTTCTAAGCATGGCACAGTTAATTTAATCTGTGTCAAAATTGCAGACAAAGAGACTGATTTTGATGTCGCTTACACCAATGTGAACGAAGAGTAAGTAGCTTCACTGAAGACATCAGAAACAGTATAAGTGAGATGTGAATAAGTCTCAAAATTTCAGTCCCATTCATTTTTCCCCTGTTTTTAGTAAGCTGTACAGAGACAATGAAATGCTCCTTGGCTGCTAACCAAGATGGAGAATACTGAAAAGATCAAAGGAGTACCAGCACATTGCTGTACTTCACAGAATATTGCGTATTTGGCACAGAGACACCTCTGATAAGCATTGAAAATATCTTTTTAATGGATATTTTATTCTCTTGACAAACTGTTTGAGATTTGAAAGTGACACAAAACTAATTTATCGCAGTGTGTAAAAATGTGCTCATCAGATAGAAAAAATAGCATTAATTTTACTCCTTTGTGTTATACTCTCAAGACTAATCTTGGGATCCTCCTTGGATGTTGTACAAAAACAAAAAGTAATTGACTTAGAGGGAGGCAGGAAAGGAATGAGCATGCAGATGTTTTACTACTAGGCAGCTGCTTTTTCAGTCTAGGTCACTTTTTTCATCTCAAAACTGAGTTTTTGGTTTCTATTAAGTATGCCGCCTCATAACTTGTTTAAAATGTTAACAAAATTTCTGTTTAATAACACATTCTGATCCATTATACTAACGATTTTAATGTAAAAAAGTCATCAAACATATTGTACACAGTATGGTTATAGTATCATGATAATGATCTTGTATTTATATAGTGCCTTTCAACCAGAAAAATCCCAGGGCAGATTTTTAAACTATAGGCTACTAACAGATTTATAAACTACGGTGAAGGGCAAATTTAACTATGGAGCTGTTATGCATTTGTACAGATATTTCAAATTATTCCTCTTTTACACTAAACTGGAAATTTGCCATAGGTGGCCATTCTATCTTTGTGTTTCTTGATAATCGAGAGATCTGTTTAGTTTCTTTGAGGTCTTTGTTGTTTTTTTCTACCACACTGTCAGGATTCTTGTGAATAGAAAAATATTACAAAGAACCATAAAACAAGTAAGTACAGAAGTAAAGACTTTAAGAGTGAGTACACTGTGTGCCTTCTTCATAAGTCTGCATGAAACCATAAATAAAATGGAAGGCCATCTCTGTAAACAGCAGAATGTCTTAGTGGGTTAAAGGTGAAGTTCACAGAAAACAAAGGCAGAACAGTTATGTAGCTAAATACCTCATGTGGATCAAACATTTTGATATTTTTTTGGTTTGAAATTAATTTTTGTTTCAAAATCTCCTTTAATTTTATTTTAAAAATACAAAAAATATGTTAAAATGATCAAAATTGAAATGAAACATTCCAATTCTGTCCAAAACAAAACTTTGTATTTGACCAGAAACAAATTTTGGGGACTTTTTCAAATTGTTCTAATGAGACAAATTAAGAAAATTATCGTAGGAGTGCTTGATGGATTTCAGGTCACATTTATCATTTTCACAAAGAGACTAGATGATGGTGTGTGTGTGTGTGTGTTACAAATTTTATTGGCATGAGTCTGTGATTTATGCAGGTCAGTCCAAACACATGTTGATAAGACCCACAACATGACTGTATGTGCCATGTATGAACAGAAAAATGTTTAGCAAGGTTAATGTTTTAAAAAATATTATTGGTGCTATTCTTCAAATGCCTACACCTGTAAAGCCATGGACCTTACTTACTATTAGTCCAACTTTAGAGACTTCTGTGGAAAAAAAATTAAAAATGGAACATTTTAGAAACATCTACAAATTACTAAATATAGCTCTTATATACATAATAATGTCATGATTTTATGCAACCCACTGCTGAGTGTGTGCTACAGATACCACTCTGTGCCAGTCCAGAGCAACTCTGTCTATTATAGCTCTGGACACAAAACCTTGCCATTTTAGCTCATGCCTGTAGCTCTGGAGGGCCATAGTTTCATCCCCAGTGTGTCAGCCAGGATAAGAGCTGAAATATTCACATCCCATAGTCTTCAGCCGCTGAGGTCAAGGTCTTATATCATTATTAGTGTGGTGGGTTCAGGTGTCATGGCTTTCTAATCTTATAAAGATCTGTTTTCTAGTCTGAGTGGATGAGACAGTGTACCTCAAACCTATCACTGGTCCAAAAATGAATATATCACTTCAGATCATTCATATATATTTTATCACAAACTATTAAGCATCTTTACTTGCTTCAGTGTAATTCAGCAATTCAGAATGAAATCAGTCTTATCTATAGCTAATCTTGTTGAAAATGTCCCAACCATTCTAACCTGAAAATGCCCTGATTCCGCAGAGCTTCATGTCTAATGAAAGGCTATGACTATACTTGGAGCAAGGAGTGTGATTCCCGGCTCAAGTAGACATACTCATGCTAGCTCTCATCGAGAGCTACTAAAATAACCATGGTTGTATGCGAATGGTGAGCGGTGGCATGGTCTAGCCACTCCAAGTAAAAACCCACCTGGATCCCATGCTACATATTTGGGGCAGCTAGGTCATGCCACCACTCATCAATGCCTGTACTACCATAGCTACACTGCTGTTTTTTAGTATTTTTAGCATGCTAGCATATGTCTATTGGACCTGGGAATCACAACATTCACTTCAGGTGTAGGTATATGCTAAGTATATATAAGGCCTTTCATCCATGGACTTAACTTCATCCCTATTCAGCAAAGCACAGGTCTAAGTTTTACTGACTTACATGGAAAGTCAATAGAATTTAGGCATATTATTATTACTATGAAGCATGTTTATTACGGTAGTTCCAAAGGAACAACTAAGAATGTGACCTCATAGCACTAGGCACCATACACACAAAGAAGAATAGATGGTTCCTGCCCCGAAGAGCTTACGGGCTCAATACACAAAACAGACAGAGGGTGGGGGGGAAATGCTTAAAGTTGAGCACACACCTATGTGGTTTTCTGAACAGGGATGGACTTATACACAACTTTCAATGCTTTCCTGAATCAGGGCTTCTAACTCTAATTAATATCAATATTAAACCCCCCACTAAGCCACTATGCTCTGTAATTCACTAAATGGATAAAATTGCAGCATGCATTGTTTAAATATTTATACAGTACATCAAAACAAATGAAACTGGAGATTCCAATTCCAGCATGAGCGGCAATGTTACAGAATGGAGCCTAGTATGTCATGCCACTTATTTTCATTTCTTTGATTTTTCTTTTATAAAGACATTTACATTGAATTAGTAATCAGGGACAAGGGACAGAGTCATACTGTTTTAAATCTCCAGAACCCCTAAAAGTAAACAGATATCCAGCGCAACTCTTTAAAGAGGTCTTTAGTTGTATGAATTATTGTTGAAAGCATCAAAGACTGAGCAGTCACTTTCATGACAAGTTTAGCAACATTGAAAATACTTAGGTTTTTATGTAATTGTGTTAAACTCTGTGTACTCCAAGGGAAAACAGAGGAAAAAACCTCACTTTAATATAAACGTCATCGTGTTTCCTTACATTGTGAAGGAACCCTAGACTGTTTATTTAGCTGTGTATCTTCTATTAGTACATATGTGCATCTTGGTGGTCTGTGCAATAAGACTATACTTCAGCATGTGCAGTCTGTATATGGGATGGCTTAGGCCAGGTCTGCATTAGAAAAGGTTTGCCAGTGTAACTATACTGGTATAGCTATACCGGCAAAACCTCCTAGTACAGATACAGCTCATTCTGGCAAAAAAAGTGCTTATATTGGTTCCACAAAAGAAATAAGCTAGACTGGCAATTTTTCCCCTCAGTATAACTTCATCTACAAAGGAATTTTGCTCGTATAGAAATGTAAAAAATTGCCTCCCTTTCCAACATTAGTATACCAGCCAAGGTTTCTCGTGTAGACCTGGCCTCAGTGGTCTAATCAGCAAGCTCAAAATATCTAAACCTCCTTATCCAAATTCATCACTGACATAAGTTTCTTGACTTCAGTGGGAATATGTCAGAAGTGCATTTGTCCTCTTGTACAACAGCTGTGCGGTTGGACTTTGAGCTCTCGGTTGATACAGGAGTTTCACTGATTTTCAGGATTCCAAAAACTTGAAACAAAATTAAGCCCAAACACTTGAGTTTTGCATGACATGGGGGCTGGAAACCATCTGAAATCCTTTGCCTGGTTGTGGGTTTTGCTATAAACTTTTTGCTTTGGTCAGGTTCACTGAAGGGATCACTAAGGTTCATAGTCCTTTCAGTGAGCCTTTGTCAAATAATTGTGCCAATGGCCAATGAACTTTTATTTCCTTTCCAGTTTTGACACCCTAGCCTTGTTACAGTGAATTGTATTAAGTCTCTCTGTGCCCATGCTCTGCAGATAGTCATGAAGAACCTTTCTGCTCTCAAATGCCTAAAGAAAATTCTAATTTAGCACAGCCTCAAGTTCTAGTCTTAAACACAAACACCATCTCCCTTGCTTTGGCACCCTTCTTGTTTTCTCTGTGCTCCTTTTCCCCCTCCCTCCTTCTACCTTCTCTGCCTCACTTCCTCAGTGAAGAAAATTAACTCTTCTAAAAAATTAGCATTTGAATGGTGAGAGAGCTTCAGCTTCATTTCTAGTGATGCTACAGGGCAACATTATACATAAAATACCTATTTGGGGACATTGCTAGCTAATCTCACATATACATGTTCCAAAGTTTTGAAACTCTTTGCACTGTTGGATTGAAAATTGCTTTTTCTTTTACTGACTGTCAATGCTTCCTTTCTGTTCCTGTATTTCTAAGTTAATATATATGCTTCTTGAAGGATTTGCTTCTAGCTTGCATTTTTGGCTTGTTGCAAAATAGTTAAGGCCTCCTAGGCACAACCCTGAGTAAGGGATGGCTCAGAGTTGCACAGCCGTGCGGGTGAACACTGGCAGGCATTGTGCTTTAAGGTGACACACATCCTCCTGCGGCAACCACAGGCTCCGAAGGAGCAAGCCTGCTACTACGCTCCTCAGGGAAGCATGGCACAGTCCCCACTATCAATCCAACCAGGTCTACTCATTGGTGGATGGAGGGTGGGGAGGGCTATGGACCCGTCTGTCCATGGAAGTTGAGTGAATTAAGGAACTGCACTTTGTCCAGCTGCCAACAGGTGCCACAAGAGAAGGCAGCTTTTTTGCACTGTCCTCACCCATCCCTTGCACACCTGTGCCAAGGCTAGCCACCATCTCTGGCTATTAGCTAATAAGAAGCAAAATCCTATAGTCTTTCCTCAAGCAAAAGGTCCATTGATGTAACTAACTTCAGATAAAGACCTGGCCCAATTGATATCAATGAGAGTTTTGTCATTGCCTTTTAAGAGGGTCAGGATTTCACTCTTTGACTTCAATGGGAGTTTTGTTTGAGTCACGACTGAAGAATATTTCCCCAAGTTAAGCAATTTTCTCTTAAAATTACTACCTATGTTTTATAGACAAAATGTATGCTTTATAGCAAATTTAGATTTTTTTAGTCTGCATAGTCTCCTACTATCTTCAAAAAGTGTTGACTGAAATGATCCTATTACATAAATATAGCTATTCAATTTTTGGACATAATTTACAATTAATTATATATAATTGTAAAAAGCAAAAGAGTCTTTATTTTATATTCGACTTTAGGAGCTAAATCAACTGCATGGGATGGTTTCTTTAGAGCACTCAGTCTGTTGTCTACATTTATATTTAATGACTTTCCTACACACTGTTGGTTGCTCCATTCATGATGATTTATATGGAAAGGGAAGCATATTCATATTAAGCATATAATGAGGGCCATGGAACATTATTTTACATTTTGCTGGCAGTCACTAAGGCTTTGGCAACTGATTTTAAAATGACCTTAATATTCATGTCTAAAACATATGTGATAACTGGCCTCAGCCCTCATCCTGTCATTGATCTTTTGAAACAGTGAACATAAGATAAAGATCTCTGATGGTTCTTTTCTCAGCTTTCTGTAACATTTCAAAAATCGGTCAGTTTTAGCATGTTCATATAAATTGATTCCTCTTCTGGGAATGCTGGGCTGTGGTAAACAGTTCTTTCCAATTAGTTTGGGTTTTTTAAATTGATGATTAAATTTGAAGTTGAGGATTACTATTACAGCTAACAATATTTTAAATAGAAGTATCTTTTAAGTCAAGAAAATATTTTCTATCGTTACTGACAGATGAACTGTAAGTGCCCAATCCTGTTCCCAGTGAAGTCAATAATTTTCTTTTAGATTATATACAGCAAAATACAGACCCAATCCTGCAAACACTTCTAGAGCATAGTGCCTAATACCATAAGAAGGTCTAATGGCTTCTGGGATAAACACCTCTTTCCAATTAATAACAGGCAATGTGACTATTTGGGATAGTAATTATTACACTTAGCAGGAAGTGTTTACTGGCTTAAACTATTTTGTTTTATTTACTTTAGAAGTAAACATGTTGCCTTATGGTTTTTCATATATTATTTTTGGCGCAAGTTGTCTTTTCTTAATTATTTTTTATAAACAGTCCATTTTATTTTATGTAGTTTTCAGGCACATTCCCTGAAACATAGGAGTTTACATACCAGATCAGACAGTGATCCATTTGTCCTGTATTCCTGTTTCAACAGTGGCCAGCACTAGATGCTTCAGAGGAAGGCAGAAGAAATCCCAGAGGAGGCAGTTATGAGGGAGGGAAATGTGCTTGTGGTTCTCAATTATCCTTAAACACGAGCTTCAAATTCTCTGGGTGTCTGTATCTCATTTCCCTTCTCTTCTCAGAATACACAGAATCATTGTGATCGAATAATAGTCTCACTATTACAGCAAGTAGCAAGAGTTCTAAGACTGACCATATTGGGTCAGACCAATGGCCCATCTAACTGTCTTCCAACTGTCTTCCATCTAACACCATCTAACAGTGTCAAATGCTTCAGAGGAAATGAACAGAACAGGGCAATTTCAAGTGATCTATTCTGTTGTCCAGACTCAGCTTCACAATTGGAGGTTTAGGGACACCAGAGCATGAGGCTGCATCCCTGACGATCTTGACTAATAACCGTTTATGGACCTATCCTCCATGAACTTATCTAATTATTTTTTTAACTCAGTTATACTTTTGGCCTTCACAACATCCCATGGTAATATCTTTATTAACAGTATCAGAAGAGAGGCAGAGAGCTGAATGGGCTGAGGATCTACATTCACTTCTTACCTTGATAACAACAGGAATTGTCAAGTTGCTTTGACCCCTATTAATCTGGTTATCAGCCTGCACATGGTATAGAATTTTGCCAGTTTCAGAAGCTGGTGATTTATTTCTAGTGGCAAATAATGATCTCTATCAGAAGGTGACATTCATGTTTACCCCATGGGAGAGAGAAAGTAGGCAGTCCATGAGTTCAACAAATTGATTAATCAAGTGTTATTAAACCTGAGCCCAATCATGCCCTAGTGATCTGCATGTGAAGGGGATCTTCATTTAAGAATTTCCTTCTTCCTCTGCAGGAAAAAAAAAGAGTTGTGTGTGTGCGGGGGGAAATCAGTTACCTCCACAGCCACTTAGAACTTCCAAGGAGTGGGTCAGGTCTGCAAGGATACAGCTTGTGGGGGATCTATTGGGTTTTTGATTGGGATAGGGTAAGCTGTCACTGTGCAATAAGGGAAGTGTTGTGGAAGAACATATCGGTGCTTGAAAACAAGCTAGATTCATTTTCATCTTTGTTTGTTAAGACCACAAGATTCAAATTCTGGGAGAACGGTGACTCAGAGGACCATTTCCTCTGTGCTAGAAAACTGGAGACACCAAGAAGCAGGCCCTGAAAAAGGTACTCCTCTTAGAAGATGGGTAGATTCAGGGCATGGTGCAGAACAGCCTAGCTCTGCAGTAGCGATGAAGAAAGACTAACCCATGTGAAGATTAGGGGGGAGGATGACCAGCATATTCCCTTTTTATTAGCAAAGTTGCAATGCATTCTAGGAAAGGCAAAGAGTCCATGCCCTATAATACAGACTCATCTACCTCAGGGTAGATAGAAGAAAGGCAACACTGAGGCAGTTGTTTGAATGAGAGCGACCCCAAGAAGCAGAACATGTAACACTAAGGCACTGACCTGTAGGTTACACCTGCACTGTGACTAGAAAACACAGAAAATAGTTAAGAATAAAACAAAAATATTAATAAATTAGATGTGTAAAAGCTGCTATTGACAGTTACATCCTGTACTAAGTCATGGTGTTTCTTATTTATAAATTATTCATTGGATTATTAGAGGATGCCTTTGACCCAAACCCAAAATCTGTAACATTCAGAATTGAATTGAAAACCTCAGACATGACAATGACTCTTGCTATTTGGGCAGTATTCCCATGAGTATTTGTTTGACCCTTGTAAAATACTGACTGCTCTACATCTGGGGTGAGGTGCTTGTCTCCTGATTGTCTACCATGAAATGACCTGATAGAGCCACCAAGCAATTATATGCATTTGGTAGGCTAGTCAGTCTCTGAGTGTACTGATCTAAGCTCCACTGTCTGTCTGATCTTAGGTAGAACTAATCACCTAATAGTGCATTTTCCTCTGCCCATAAGACACAATGGCATTTGAGTTCCCAGTTTCACAAGAACAAAGGTAAGATATGAGCTACAGTCTCATCCAACTTGTATGTGGCCAGATTGGAGTAGAAGCAGAGAATGAGCGGCCAGCCACACACACAGCATGTATGAGAGAAATAGAATGTTCTATTTATGTATATTTATTTCAGTAGAAATACCTAGTATGTATTCCACCAGAGCATCCATTGTCTGTTTGAGCTAGGAAAATACACAATAAAAAGATCTGAAAATATCTGTTTGAATTTTTTTATTCATGTGTTAGCGCTATTTTTCCACGAGTTTTACTATAGTAAATATTCACAGAACCCAAATGCCAAAGTCACATGTGGGAGTGTTCATGGATGACAGAGTTCAAATTTCCATAGAAAAAATATTCATGTTGAAAGTGCTTATTCACTAAGCCACTCAGGAATCAGAAATAGCACCTTGCACCCCATGTGGACAATAGCAGCTGATACAGCTTGAAAAGAAAATGTTGGATATTCAAGAACTCTTCACAAACAATATATGGAGTTTAAACAATCCACAGAATGTAAAATATTTAATACTTTCAAATAAATGTTGTCACTTATTTTGTAATACAATTTGAAAAGGTTTTATCTATATGTTATAATTATTTGCTAAACTCTGGTCCCATATTGGCATATCTGAGTAAGAATTAATGACAAAAGGCCAGATTCTGCAAGGCTTGTTATATCTGAGATGTAGAAACATGAGTTTTAGGCCAAATCTGAGTAGACAAGGGTCTAGATTTATGTGCCCTCATTCATACTAGATCCCCGGCTTTCACTGATTGCAATGATCATTAATGGGCCAGTATATGGCCTACATGTATCAGTCCTTCTTCAATCAGGCAGATATGTGACAGCTGAACTGTAGTCATATTAATTTTTCCCATGAAAAAGGATACAGAAAAAACAAATACATGAAAGAGTAACTATCTGAAATACTGCAAGGTGACTCGGATTCTCATCTATGGGATCTGGGCAAGCCCACAGTTCAAGCAACTATCTTAGGATTCTCATTTTGAAAGATTTTCTCTTCTGCAATTTCTCGTTCAGCCACTTCTCTACCCCCACATTATTGTAAGAGGCAACTCATCCAGTTTCTCACCTCATCCCACCAGCAGGACAGGCGGAGGAGAAGACAATTCCCAGCTTGATTTTCCTCCCCTCCAATTCCTCTAGCATTCTTTCTCAGGATCCTTCAAATCATAAGGCTGAACCCTGAGAAAGTTGTGATTCTTGGTCAGTCATGATATCCAGAGAGCAACATGACTCACATATGAAAAAAAAACAAACCATCTTTTAGAAAACAAAGACCCTGATCCAGCAGGGTACTTAGCACATGTGTAACTTTCAACATGTGAAACTTTCACTTCACTCAGAGAGTCCCCTCACGAGCTCAAAGTTATGCATATGCTTAACTGCTTTGCTGGATCGAAGCCCAAAGCAGCACTTTGTTTAGACAGAACTAAGATAACACAGTAATTTCTTGGAACCATGTGTAATATTTCTCCATGTCCAAATTCAGACTGTTCAGATTTTTCTTTTTACTTGCATCTAAAAGGCATTTGAGCATTCCCTGCTGACATTGCAGAGTTCTGTTCTGCAGGCAAAGCGCACGGTCCTCCTGCATTGTGCTCCCATAAAGTTCAAGAAGATAATGTTAGGATGTAGGCCTAGATCCTCAAAGATATTTAAGCTCCATTGATTTCAATGCAAGTTAGGGGCCAAAATATCTTTGAGGATCTGGACCAGAATGATTATCAACCTCTGGAAGGGACAAAGGGTAGGTAACCAGATTTTAGAAGAAAAATAACACTTTTTTTAAAATCCATGTTATATTGAGCCAGTTTAAAAATTCAGCTTGAGCTGATTTTAAAAGTCCTTCTTACACTTATGGTATAAAAGACATACCACACTATTTTATATAATGGTCCAAAACATTATAGCTGCTAATTTTAGATGGGTGAATTCTTAACAGCAAATAGGCTCTCATACAATTAGCCCTTTTTTGTTCATGTGTTGCTCCTAATTTATATGATGCATTTGTTATTAACAAACATTCAACCAATGGTCATGGCAAATCCCAAAGGGACGTCACCTCCTTGCAAATCAAGCACCACCCATATTGATCTGTGCCTAGGTCATTCAGCCAATAGTTCATGCAAATAAATTGCAACATATGCAGCAAACAGTTTAATGGGTAATTGGGCCCCTGAGTCAGAAGGGCTTGTTTCTGCTCCATGATTTGGGCCCTGCTTCAGGAAAGCATCCCTATTTAGGACAGCATTTAAGCATGTGTTTAATTTTAAGACTCTGGTGTTTAAACACATGTTTAAGTGCTTTCATGAACTAGAGCTTGGATAAATGAAATCTTTTACATAGAAATAAATAAATTGTAAGTAGGAAGCAATGTATTTCCAGGGTGGATATGCAGAAAAAAATCAGCATTTGGACTAAAATCCATGATCTTTTAACATTCAAAACATTTTCATGAATAAATTGGCAGATACCTGAATACGTGCTGGTGGCGAATAGTATACCCTCCACAAATAATAGCAGAGCAGAAAACACCCTTTTGCAAAAATATTCAGTGAAAACCATGTCATTCATTTCTTTTTAACCAGACTCTGCATTTGACCTAATTTACACATTAAAATAATGGAAGTTGGAGAACCTAAAAAGAAAACCCTAGATGAGTTTCGTTTCTGTGCCTACTTGATTGCCTTCATTACTCTTTCTCTTTGCTTTTATCCTGGCTGGATTAACTCAGTGAATTTGCTTTAGATTATTTTCATATTAACTAAAAGTTCCCAGAGGCTGCTGGTATTTGCATTCAGTAACTTCAGTAGCAGATATAACATTGCACTAAATGTGCCGTCCACTGAATCTATGAAGTTGTTAAGAAACTGAACACATGTTCCTTACAGATGTTTGACCTGAGGCAGATCAGAGCCGTTCAATCCACCTATGGGTCACTTTCCTCTCCATCTGGAGATCTGTACACACAGGACCAAATTCAACACTGATTTATAGGCTGGGCAGCCCCTTAAAATCAATCATCAATCCTGAGTGCCGGAAATTCAGCACCAAAATCAATGTGGCCTGGTTTTTAAAGGTTCTTGGTACAGGCAGCTCTCAGGGACTTCAGTGGGACTTTCCGGTGTTCAGTGTCTTTGAAAATCAGAGCACTTATATTTTGGCACCTAAATAAGGATTTAGGGGCCCAACTTTGGATGTCAAGGCTGTTAAATCTATAATTAGCCAGGCCCAGATCCTCAAAGGAAGTCAGTAGCCTTTGAGAATGTAGGCCCAAGACTCTACATGTCCCCATTTAGTTCTTTCATCATACTGCTTCTCCGCTGTGGTAGAAATGGGACCTGGATATGTCCCTAGGTAGCCCCACTGGCTGTACGTACACACAGCACCTTTATGAGGCTGGCTGGGGGCTTGCTTGTGGATGGGAACCCCTTTCATACACACTTGTTTTCTCATTCACCATTCTCTTCCCTATGCTGAGTCACATTTTGATGATGAACATAATATAAATGAGAGCTCTCCTCTCAACCTATTCTAACCAGGTTCCTCCTCTTCTGGAAGGATCTCCAGCACAGGAAAACGTCCCAGGGTATCCCAGCAGCATAGCAAGGCATTTTTACCTGTAACAGGAATTGGATTCAACACCACCATTTACAAAAGCCATTACTGATTTCTATGAAAGTTGTGTCAGTTCTGTAACTTTTTCAAACAGGCTGACAGTGGTCCAGTGGAAAAACTCATAGTTCTTATGGTCAGGAATATTAAAGACTCCATCTGCTTGCTTGTTGCCTTTCCCCAATTATAAAATACACTGGAGTAATTGTTTTTGATGATGTTTAAGTAGGCATTGAAAGTTTAAAACTTGAGGAAATACCCAGCAGTTCATTTTAAATGCCTGCCTCCCAGTTTTGTAAATTAATATCCTACAGCCTTTGCTGCATTGCTGAACCTCTTCCCTCCTCGTCTTGAAAATCTGATTTTTCCTCTTTGCTGCCCTTCAAAATAGCATTATTAATCCACTGAGGGAAATTAACAGCTGGACGTAAACATTTCCCAACTGCTGGAGAAACACTAACGGTTTCCTAAACTAGATCCAAGTAGTTGCCATACTAATGCAGAAGGGAAAACCATTTCGTGGCCTGGACACGTGCCTGTGCTAATGAAATAATCAATGGTATAAGATTGGATGAGTCACCCTGCTTTGGGGATCATCAAATGTGCAGCTTCTTAATTATTATTTAATAGTTAGTGAGCCCAGCCAACAATGTGCTCAATGCTGTAAATGAGAGTGCTTGCCCCCAGGTGCTTACAATCTACATTTGGCATAGACCCAGCAGTCAGTAATTGGTCAAACAGTAGACATCCAGCATTACACTTGCTGGGCGGTGCAAGTTGAAAAGCAGTGGCAAAAGCGTGGAATGGTCATGAGGGGAAGCTTTCAAGTGGGAGTGTGGTTTAAAGAGAAATCTAAAAGGCAGCGCCCAACCGACACTTGAGAAGTAAGGAACAGTTCCAAAGCAAGCAGGGGTAAAGATTGTTGTAGATCTGTAAATTCTGAATCATACTTCAAGTCAGCCACATACGAGCCCACTTTGTCATTTGCTTTTCATGAGCCAAGTTGTGTGGGTGTGGGTGTGAATGGTTGCGGAAAGCTACTTTGGAGCCCATAACCAAGATTGGTTTAATCATAAAACAAAATGTGTTTTGTCAAGGTGCAAAATTCATACTGGGTGCAAAAGGAAGTAGTTTATAAAGATCAGGTCATACAATCAGGAAGCAGAAACAATACCATGTGATTTAGGCATCCAGTCCAGCTCAGACAGGGTAAAATTCACCTGTATGCAGAAAGCCATCACAAGGGCCTACATGCCACCTGAACCTTTTATGATCTGCAGCATATACCCACTTCTTCATGCATGTGTCCAACTAGCTCCATGGACCCTAATGTGGGGGACGAAGGTGGGGCGGACCAATGGCTCCACATGATCTCCCTCATCCCCGCCCACTTGCTCTCTGAGAACAGCATCTAGTACACAGACCCTGTGTTCCCTCCGCTTCATGGAGCTAAGATCTTAAGATTATCTGCCCTCTTAGCTGATAGACAGGGGATTGAACCAGGGACCTCCTGAACTAAAAATATGAGCTGCTAAGGCTATTTTTAAGCTGGGGGCTGGAACAACCCAAAACATCTGTGAAGGCCCATGGGATGGGGGTGGAGGTCAAAATACAGCACACTCACCAATAGGTTACACTGTCTAGACCTATCCTGAACACTTGTGTATGGGGAGGGGAGCTTTACTCTCCCTTATCCAGAAGGCTTAACTGAGACTTACCCAGTGCACAGGCCTTGTGCTGGTTTTCTGGACAGGGCTGAATTCCACCCCTACTGAATCCAGACTCCTGAATGAATAAATAAATACTCCCTACAAAACATTATGAACAACCTATAGGCTGAAATTTGTTCATCTCCTAATTATAGACTAAAACTGTGGTCTGCTTAGACAATTTGTGAATGGAGAAAAAAATGCTAAATTGATAAATAAATCACTCATAGCCAGTAATTGGATCAGTTCTCCATCCAAGCATAAAGGACATCGTGGGACAAAGTACCAAGATATGAGAGGGTTAAGGCTATGAAGAAAGAGAGGTTTGGGGGAAGTGCAGGGAGCAAGAGAACAAGTAGGTAGAATAGGGCACAAGCAGGTTTGTTTAGAGCTTTGCAATTGAGGACAAAAAGCTTTAACTTAATGTAGATGGCAAGAGGAAGCCAAGGAGAGGCTTGGAGGAAGGGGCTGACTTGGTCTGTGAAGTGACAACTGTCCTTGCTATTGCAGCTTTCTCTAGATAAACTGAAGTGGAATCATATAACAAGCAGGGAGGCCTACAAAAGTGAAAGCTGTGCTAAGCATCAGATGGCCAAAGCACAGATCAGGTCTCTAGCGGTAGGTGGAGAGCAGAAAAGACAGGTTTGCCAAAGGACAGAAGTGACAGATGTAAGCATGAACAGGTAAGAAGAGAGGGGAGTTGGAATTGGCATAGGAAAATAGGAAGGATTGAAAAGGAGAGTGAAATGATGAGGGGCCAGATCCACAGTCGAAAATCAGTGGAAATCAGCATAGCTCCAGTGAAGATCTAGGCTGAGAAGTTGATGCTTCATCACGCTCACTGTCAGAGAGTAGCATGACATACAGGTGGCAGCACAGATGGGAGAAGGAGTTCAGGGGCAGGAACTGAGATATGAAAATAAAGAACACAATTATAACAACACAAGAAGTTTTTAACAATATAGTGTACGTTGCTCTAGCATAAATAACACTGGGCCCAATTTTCCTCTCACTAACACTTGTGTAAACCAAAAGTAGCTCCACTTCAGTCAACTGAGTTCAATTGGTGTAAAGGAGATAAAGAGCAGGCTCATAGTTTATAAACTCAGTTTTCATGAATCAGCATAACAGGTGTCAAAAACATTGACAAATTAAAGTGAGATGTGGTCCCACAAGAACTCAAGCAGAGGAGGCAAATTGGAATCCAAAATGAAGGATGTGGCATTTGTCCCCATGAAAGACAGTTAAGAGATACGACCTCATATTTAAGAAGTCAGTTAGCAACTGTTGGGCTGTATGGGTCAATGCAATGCGTTTGGTTTCATTTTTGCTGTTAATCTCGTTCAAAGTTGTATTAAGAATGTGACTGTTAAATTTGAACTTATCTTTAAAAATAAATTAATGGGAGTTTGCATAATCGATGGAAACTTAAATTGATGTGTCTGTTTAGTGACAAAGGCTATTTTGGATTGGTGGTGTGACTGAAAGTTTACCAAGAGAAATAGTTAATGCATTGTCACTTAGAACTTTTAAATCAAGATTAGATATATTTTTAAACACTTGCTATAGTTTCAACCACAAGTTACAGGGCTCTGTTGTGTTCATTTACCTGGTAGGGAAATTTAATTCCCTCCCCTACATGAGTTACTGCATGAAATTCTCTGGTTTATGTTAGACAGGAAATCAGAGCAGATTATAGTGGCCTCTTTTGTCTTTTATATATGAATAAATAAATAATCAACAATGCCATTATCTTAATCATTATTCTTCTTCTCCCTTTCCTTACCCTCCCTTTGCCTTCAATGATTATTTCTGGTGTTCTGACTAAGCTTAGCCTGTAAGCTCTTTCAAACAGGAACAGTCAGTAAAATTTTCCCTAAATCCTTTTGACATTTAATAGGATTTAAGAGCCTAAGTCATTTTGGTGCTTTTGAAAATGTTCCTGGTGTCTTGTCTACGTTATGTGAGGTGCTTCAAATATAATAGATGCTGTATAAATGAAATACAGAAGGGAATGTTTTAGTTCCCCGCCACCATCCTCAAAAAAAATGCAACTAAAAAAGCAGAGAAAGCCACTTAAAAACAAAACAAAACAAAAACCTAGCAATCTAAGCAGACAGGGCACATGCAATAAACAGACATGTGGCCAAATTCATCCCTGGTATAACCCAATTAATTTCAGTTCCAAACTCCTAAAAAGACTACAGACTTCAATAGAGTTCTACCCGGGATGAATCTAGCCCGTGTTTATTCTGTTTAGTCACAGTATAGGAATGTATGAAAGAAATGCATGCTGGGCATTAGTTTCAATAGAACTCCATCTCTCTACAAACCTCCCAAAAATGGAAAAAAATACATATGAATCTAACTTTCCAGACTCCATTACATCTACTAGACCAGATGCTGCTCTCAGCTGCACGAGTCTGAGTCTGAATCTGAATCTGAAGCAACTCCTTTCACTTCAGTGCAACTGAATTGAACCCACTGTGCCCAGCAATAACACACAACATTTTCCAAATCAGGCCTCAAAATATGTTTGTGAGGTAGGTTAGTATCATTATTTCCATTTTACAGATGAAGAAACTGAGGCAGATAGGTTAAGTGATTTGCTTGAGGTCATGCAGAGCAGAGATTAGAACTCAGGCATTTCTGGCTCACTGCACCCTGTTAAGCTAAAACCATACAGCTTCAAGATGCAGAGCTGTTACAAAGTAGCATGGACTCTTTAGCATGGTCACTCCCAGAGGAAGCTGGAATTAATATGCAAATCAAGCAGAATTTTAGAAAGAGTGAACTCTGGTACCTTCTGTGAAGGCCAATGCAACATTGATCTAGCAAAGTATTTGTTGCCCCTATATATAATTTCAGTGAGGCTTTCACTCTTCAAAGTTGATCCTGCAGGCCTCACCAGTGGGAATCTGGCCTTAGTGAACTCTGCAGAATCAGTCCTTTAATATAGTGTAACTACATTTTATGATCAGGAAAAGTTTTAATGGAATGTGAAAAAAATGTGACAAGGCATCTTTACATTTTAGTCAAATAGGAAACGGGAAAATGTCATTTTCTTTGTAAATCTTGTATAAAAGAGGCAACTAGAGCCAGAAGCTGTAGTACTTAGGCAGGCAAAATTCCCACCTAAGGATATTTTTATGGTGAAAATTAAAACCTGTGAAAATGCTATATATGGAGATTTGATTCTAAGAAGCCTAAATTAGTTATATGGTAAATATCAACTATGAAGAGCATTTAAACAAAAAACACATTTAAATCATGTGACTGATGCTAAAATTTCCATCTCCAATCTAGTTCCCCTCACTTGTTTTGGGGGTTCCAATTATTTGTCTGCTAAATGTAACAAATGCATCTCTTCTTTGCTATCATATACATGAATGAAACTGCTGTATTTACAGTGCAGAACATAACCCTGGATTTAAACTGATAGAGGAAACTGACAGAATGTGATTTTGCATGGCCCAGTGAGGAATGAGATCAGGAGAAGATGTTTTGACTAATCCAGACTTCTGTTTAAAGAAAATATTTTGTATAAATGTATAAATTCTCAATAAATCGGCAATTCTGATTATATCAATTGGGGTGGGAGAGGTTCCCACATGAAGTTGCACAGGGAAATTCTTGACTGCAGTATGTGTTTGTGGTCAAAACACCAAGCTGCTGCCTTATAAATGAAATGCTTCCCATGCCCAATATAAGTACAAAAGGAGCAGCTTCTTGATTCCCCACCTATGCTATCCCACAATGAAATGCTTAATAAACAATAGCTCAGATTTCCTACCTCTCATTGTTTTTTTCCCCCTACAGAATTCAGGGGGCCTAATCAGAGAGGATAAGAACATGGTGCAGCCAGCGTGGGAACATTTCATCTGAGTAATCGCCCCCTTGGAAGTGAATCAGAAAACTCCCTTTTATTTATTACTTAGATAAAAGATGACTGACTGGCTCCACGAGAGAGTCATTTACCTCACCCCCCCACGAATAAACTCCAGGGAACATTCCTGCTCATTTGTTCCCTGTAATGAATTACAAGTGGCTAGCACAGAAAGAGAGGTGTCTGCTGATCCCTTTCTTTCTGCATCCCCCATGATATTTGCCATACTTTCCTTAAAAACAGGGGTGGAGGGCCGGAGGACACCACCGAACAAATGGTCTAGCAGAAGTTCGAGCAGGGATCCAAATATCAGGTATGTCTGGAGCTTTTGGTACCATCTTAACAAAGGCCGTGCTCAGAAGTTATGCTCCCCCCGGAGTGGGGGGGTGGGGGGGGCAGAGGTAGGGTAATGCTTTGGTAACAGCAGCACCGTCATCCCCTCCTGTGGCTGGGAGATGTCATTTCAGTTCCTAGTAGCTGGTGAGGGAAGACCTGGCTCATTTTCCAAGGCAAGCCCCTGACTGAGACCATAGAACCCTAGGGTGTTGTCAGTACATGGCAGAAAGCAAACTGTTTGGGTAGGGCACTGGTCTGAGAACCAGGTGATTTGAGTCCTAATCCCAGCTTTCCCACTGGCCACAGGCAAGTCTCTTCACCTGTCTCCTAGTCTGTTTTATGTAGATAGATTGTAAGCTGTTTGAGGCAAGGAAGGTGTCTTATTTTGGGTGCCATGAGGCTATTATATAAATAATAAAGAGTTTATAAAGCTACTTTGGTACATCTGCCTACTAGGGAAATGGTACTAAATACCCAATAATACTGTTTTTAATTCACCCTCTAATGCATCATGATTTTCTTCTCAACATATCTATTTCCCATACAAAACAGATAATTTTATTCTCTTTTAGAGACTCTAAAATTGAAAACAAAATACTTTGTATTGTTTGTCGCTTAATTGATTTTTCCAATACAACTACATACCTTTACTAAAGACACTTTTGCAAACTTAATATATATTGGCCCACTGGAAATATGTCAATTTCCACTGTATTTATTGCTATATTTAGTCAGCAATCGTTATCTGACTAAACTAAACTCTGCAAAGATTTTCATAACAGGGACACTGGAATTGATCAGATGTATTGAATTAGTCATGTAGTCGTATCTATATAAACAAACGAGGGAAAATCCTTATTGTTCCCAAATAAAAAGCAAGGCAGTAGTGTTCTTTTATCATTCATAAGATTCTTTGCCCATATAAATAGTATCTTTGTAAAATGAAGAGGGAAAATGGAAAAGAAGGGAAATAATTTTTTTTTGTTTTGATTTCAGTGCTTTATAGGTTTAAGCTTTATAAGTTTTGGAAATAATAAAACCCCAAAATAAAAGTTACTATTTTGATCTGTAATAAGGAAAAAAATTGTTTGATTACAGCTTTTTGATTTCAGAGGTGACTTGTGGATAATCAGGGAAGAAGCTGTTCTGTCTGTGAAATTACAAAAGAAGCAATACATGTTTTAAAAGCTCAGATGGAACCCACACTCAAAACTCCCTCTCCATGTCTCAATCCAAAGTGGTTTTGCAGTGGAATAAACATCTCTGATCTAAGACAGCTGCCTGTAATCAAAGGCCGCCTATCAACACTAGACTGGGCCAAGATGCAATTGATAAATATACACTACTGACAATGAAAGGGGAGAGAGAGTGTAAAGGAGTGTTTCCCCCATGGCCTCAGGCTGTGTGAATGGTAACAGTTTGCCCATTATTCATTTGATTTGTTTTTTAACACTTTTGACATCTAATCTTATCTGCTAATACCCAAGATTTAGTTACCAAGGTGAATTTTTCACACTAGGAGCACAGTGATTTGACTCCCTCCCTCCTCCAGATCTATTGACTTTTCAGTTGTAGGTAAAAAAACAGTGACTAACCCATACCAAAAAAAAGTATACTTTTAACATTCGCCACTCCCCCAGGACAACATTTGTGAAAAAGAATTAAAAATATTACACCACCTGAAAAGGAAAGTTCTGACAATTGGGGGAGGGAGTTCAATTAAGGATAGACCTGAAAGCAAATGGTTAAAGAACATTCAGAACATATGTGAATAGTACATCCAGTCAGGCTTGCCTGTAAAATAACAATTTATTTTAATACTTAAAAAACACAATCCAGTGATAAATGTCAATTACCAATAATCAGCATAAAGTGCCAAATAGCCATACAACATTTTTAATAAACAAAACATATTGGAATGTCTCTTAGTTTTAACTTTTTTAATACACTGTTCAGAAAGCCAGCCTTTAAAATTCTCTGATTGAGATTTATCCTGCCTACTCTCTCATCGGGACACACACAGACTTTAAAGTACCACTAAAACCACGTTGTGCATAGCATCTGTTTGATTTATTGCCATTATTCTTTCCTTTGGGTGTTTTTAAATAAGTCCACAAATTACAAACCACCTCCAAGGCACTAAACCACAAAACAAAAACAAGATCTCCACGGAGTGTTGATACTGCAGCTCTAAGCTCTATATGAGGCTCTTAGTGCATGGCAGACTTCATCACTTGAGATTTAGGTCACTTTGGAACATTTCTTTTTAAAAAGAAAACAACAACAGAAACAAACAAACAAGTCCGCAAGTTGTTCTCCTGGTCTCAATGGTGCTGTAACGAGAAGCCAAAGTTTCAGTTCTTGTCTCCTGGAATTTTTTGTTTCCTGAAGTGTTTAAGTAAGAAGCTTTATACAGTCAAAAAAAAGTATAAAATAAAAAAATGTAAAAAGTAATACCTTTGGAAGCTACGTTTTTGCTTTAAAAAAAAAAAGAAGAAGATTCCTGTCCAATACGTGAGCACCACCTTTTGGCATAAAGTTTATCAAAGCCACACAAGACAGCCAGTTCTCTTGCACTCTCCATATTATTAATATGTGTTTCAAAGTCAAAACAATATTTTAAACCAGGATTTGGGAACCTTTTATTTTTAATTAAAAATAAAGTTCAGTGCTCCCCTCCTGGGTTGTTGGGTTTTTTTTTGTTTTGGTTTGGTTTGGTTTTTTTTTTTTTGTTTTGTTTTTTTGTCTGTGTCTGTTCTGAATTTGATATAAAGTCTGGAGGGGAAGTTAGTTCATGGGTGCTGGAGAGTTCAGCATTTAAGTTTGGAAGGTTTAAGCTCCTTTACTTGCGTATGCAGTGTCTTGTGGACAGCTAGAGTTCTGGACTGGCAAAAGCCTTTCCCACATTCTTGACACTTAAAAGGTTTTTCTTTAGAATGAATATACCTGGGGAGAGAGAATATAGATTTACAAATAGTGACAATTCAATCAGGTGACCTGTCAAAAACCACCCCTTGTTTGTGGCCTACTTTCCAAACTACTGCTGAGGCCCAAATATGAGATGACCAGAAGCCAGAATGGGGGAGAGGGGGACCACATTCATGCAGGAAGCACACAGTGTTATGGGAATCATTCTTTTACTGTAAATACCTGGCTCTAATGGCCGTTCTGTATTTCTGATTAAAATTACTTTCAAAAATAAAAAGAAAGGGCCATCCCAAATTGCCTGCAGGGAAAGAGGACAGATGAGCCTATGATCCTCAGCAGTGTACAGGAAGTCAAGTAAACCTCTATAAGGGATTCACCTGCCAAATCAAGACGCCTCAATCACTTGGGGCATTACTAAACGGTACAAAGCCGCGGGAAGCCTAAGGTGCCAATTCTATACTTACAGGGGGAAATGGACTAGCTCACCTTTCTATTTGCGGTACAGGAGAGGGACAGAGCCAAGCAAAGCCTGTGGTTATAACCCCCACCCCCACCCCTGCCTATTAAAATGCTGGAGTTACCTGTGATCCCGCAGGTGATCTTGCCTTCGGAACGCTTTGTGGCAAATGTCACATGTGTAGGGCCTTTCATCGGTGTGGGTTCTTTCGTGAATCAAAAGGTTATAGGACTTGGTGAAGTGTCTGCCACAGAATTTGCAGACGAATTCCTTCTTGGTTTTGGAAGGTAACCTCCCCCGGGTGGGTTTCTTCTCCGGAGAGAGCTTAGTTACCTCGAGCAAGGAGCCGAGCCCCGGAGGCGAGCTCTGGCTGTCCGCCTGGCCCAGTTTAGAGTGATCCTCTTGGGTGGCGGCCACAGCGAGGTTGGCAAAATCAAACCGGGGTTTGGCTTTGAGGGGCAGGCTGGTGGCTTCTTGCTTGGGCTGGATGACGTGTGGGAACAAAGGGAAGGCAGGCAGCTGGAACCTGGCGTCCACCAAGCTGGACACCCCGGGCACCTTGGAGAAGGAAGAGCGAGGCAAATGCATGGCTGGGTAACCCAATGTCCAATGGTGCAGGTGAACGGCGTGCAGGGCGCTAAAGCCGTACAGGTTGGGCAGGTGGTCCGAGGGCACCGCGGGCAGCCCGTTGAACGCTTGGAGGAAGGAGTAGTTAGTGAGCTGCAGGGAGGGGTGAATGGGCACGGGGGCCGGCAGAGTCTTACTTCCCATGGTGGCCACCGGGGAGGAGGATCTGGGAGCAGGGAAGGCGAGTGTCTGGAAGAGAAAGAGAGACAAAGACCTGTAACAGGGAGACCATAGAGACAGGTCCCCCACGCCGCCTGCTGCTCTCCTTTGCCTAGGGCCGGCTGCGGAGCCCCGGGCTGCTGGGCGTATCCCAGAGCCCATGGCAGGTCAGTGGAAAGGTGCCCATTGCTTGCAGTGGCTCTGGCGCGGTGCGCCCTGGCCCCTTCCCACGGCAGCCGTGCAAGCCTGAGGCTGACTGCACAGATCTGCAGGTCGTTAGGAGCCCTTTCATCTGCCCCTTCCCCGCCGCCAAGCCTGGCTCCTAACACAAACCATCCCTCGGTAGCCCTGGCTGGCTGCAGCGCGGCCTCCTCCGCTTTACGCACCGCTCGTTGGGGAGGACCCTCCAGGTAGGCTGTGTGCAACTTCAGGCTACTCGGCTGCACACCCCCAGGCTTAACCCCCAAGCCACCCAGATTGCTGGCGGGGACGGGCCAGGCTCTCCCCTGCAGCTCCCGCTGGAGTCAATGGCAAGTGAGTCCCAGGGGACACCGTTTTTCCGGGCAACTCGCACGGTAAAGAGTTAAAACTCAAGCGCCGTATCCTGCCCGTACGAAGCAAGGGCTCGCCCTCTGCCGCCCAGAGGAGCGACAGGGCTCCCCGGCGAGCCCACCACACTTTGGCCTCCAATGTGCTTTGGAAAGTGGAGCGCGAGGGTTTTACCCCTCGCCAACTTCCAGCCCCTGCGTCTGGATCGCGGCGTCCCACAGCGCTCCCCCTTAGCCCCTTCCCAGTCCAGCCACATCCACTCAGCCGCCCCCTCCTGGCTTCTGCAGGGGAACTCGGGCAAAGCCCGGCGCAGAGGTGCTGGAACTATTTGTATAGTGGGGGTGCCGAGAGCCATTAAACCAAACTGTAAACCCTATAAGTGATGGAAACCACTTCAAACCAGCACCCCTAGGGCCAGCACCTATGAATGGAGGCGGGAGCGGGGGGGGGAAAGGATGTTTATTTGAAGCTAGTAGTCCCCTCCTCCCTTTAAGGCTGATCATTGTAAATATTAAAGCCCTGCGTCCCCGTGGCAAGTCTGATTTTTCTTTTTTGTTTCCTTTGGAAGGGGACGAGCTTGGCCGAGACCTTCTCTAATCAGGCTAAACAATGTCTTAATAAAACCCCATTTTAAAATTCGGAGCTAGCAAGAGCCTTTCCACAGCCACTTTGCAGGGTGTAGTCAAGACTACCCGAGAGTAGTGAAGCCGAGGGATCTTCACACTGCAAGTGCTGCCCAGTTAAACTGCGCTGCGCCCTGTCACGCCCGCGATTTTCAGCCAGATCTCCGCGCTGAACCCACAGGCCGATCAGCTCCATCGATGTCACTCTGCGAGCTCCCGCACCCTCCCGTTTGCGGGTTTGCACTGAGGCTGGGGGAGACTCAGACTCGCCCGAGGTAGTACAAGCAAAGCCCGCCCCTCCGCTAAAGTCTGATTAAAAAAACCCTTTGAAGTCAATGGGAACTTGGGATGGGACGGGGGTATTTTCAAATCGGGGTCCCTCATGCCGTCCCAGCCAGACCGCTGCACTGCACCTCGGAAGGCAAAAGAAATACTGACGGAGAGAAAAACGCAGGTAACTGGGAATATTTGACCCTTCCCTCAATCACAGTAATTAACTGGCGTACATCTCCTGCCAACTGTTTGGCAGGGGGTGCAGGCCTCTAGGGGGAACAGCGGCAGATATTTTAAAGCTCGCCCCTCTTAAGTGACACATTTAGATTTTGGGGGTGGGGGGGTGGTCGCTCTTCTATGATTTGGTTCTCGATGTTTATTTCCCCAGCAACCAGTGATTGCCCAGAGAGTGTCTTTGGTACTGCTATTTTGAGGCCCTGGAGACTGATAATTTGAGACCGTATTTCTAATGCCAAACTGCTAGTTCCTCTAAGCATTTATCAAAAGCGATTCTCCCCCCGCCCCATGTCTGAAAGATTATGGATTTCTGATCAAGATGAAGGGACTTCCTGACATATTAAGGCCCCGTTTGGAGAAGATTTCAGAGTAGCAGCCGTGTTAGTCTGTATTCGCAAAAAGAAAAGGAGTACTTGTGGCACCTTAGAGACTAACAAATTTATTAGAGCATAAGCTTTCGTGAGCTACAGCTCACTTCAAGTGAGCTGTAGCTCACGAAAGCTTATGCTCTAATAAATTTGTTAGTCTCTAAGGTGCCACAAGTACTCCTTTTCTGTTTGGAGAAGAGTTTACAAACGCGCACCAGATTGCTAGCTCTCTCTATAGACCCAGGAGCAAAGGAAACCTGATGGCGGAAGAGTTCTAGATCCCAGACAAACAAAAGATTTATATATGGATGCGATTAAAAGGAAACTCGCCGTTGCAGAAGCTATGTTGGGGTGGAGGGCTAAGGCGGGAGATTATGAGAGGGGGATTTTGTTTTTCTCAGAGTAGCCCCATCCTCTACCCCAAGGCCACCTTTCACTCCGCTTTACATAAATCAACCGCAGGAAAGGAGACCCAAATCCTATAGGAATTCCATCGCAATGGCCCAAAATAAAGGCGTGTGGCATTTTTTCCAAGATTTGCCTTTTGCTAATTGGACACATTTTGTATAGCGACTGATTAAAAAACCACACACATTACTTCCCCCGTCCCATAACTGTTCAAGGGCCAGTGGTCCAACCTGCGTTTGAGATTTGTTCTCCAACCGGAGAAACAAACATTGTTTAGTTTTAATATAGTCCGAGGTGTCTTCTTTTTGCGATACAAGTGTCTTGATCCCTTATTTCAGGAACAAACTAAACTAAACATAGAGTTGCCCATTCCGAACTATCTGGCTGCCACATCGGTTATAATTCTAAAACATTATCCTGGCTAATTCTGATCTCTGACTAAGATGAAGTGAGCTGTAGCTCACTAAAGCTTATGCTCAAATAAATTTGTTAGTCTCTAAGGTGCCACAAGTCCTCCTTTTCTTTTTGCAAACCCACCAGACAGATTTAGGTAAAATCCTGGTTTACAAGGATGTCCCATTTTTAAAGAAAATCGGTTTCAGTTTTCCAAACGAATACATGGGCAACGATTCTTTCAAGCAAAAGGAAGTACAAAAATGATTCATAATAACATCCATTGTCCTAATTATGTTGTTTGCTAGAAGCAGTATTATTTTTTTTTAAAGGAAGGGGCTCAGAGGGCGGGGCGTTCAGGTTGATACAAGTTTGTTGGCATCCTTCCAGAAATGAAAGCTACACTTTTGCTCGGTACAGCTGGGGTAGTCAAAAATATAGATAAAGAGCAGCTTATTTTCGTAGAGAAGTCTCTCTTAGGGACATCAAAGGGAATGTGTATTTCTCTCTGCAGTACTTTTCTACTCTTTCCCTTCCCCACAGAGAGATCAATGTTTCTTTGATTTCGGTGTCACCTCTACCTTTAATTCTGCTTCATGTAAACAGATCGTTATCTTTTTTTAAAAGGAGCCAGTGAGTTATTTGCTTGAATCGCCCCCACTCCCATCGCAATAAAACTGTACAGTTTTTAAACACAAGATTTGCTTGCTGAGTAATTGAGAGCAAGCCACTTGTGTACTGACACAGGACTGAAACAAAACCCACTCTTGCCAAGATAAATTTACCCTGCAAAATAAGATCATAAACTTGAAAGACAACATCTGTCCCCAGCTTTCTTACCCTTTGTCCTATTTTGGAGATTTGGTCATGCTATTGTCTAATTGCCATTGTTTTACAATCATAGGAATCTTTACATTCCAGATAAATTCAATCTCTATTTATAAATAAGAAAAATTTGGGGGAAACTTGTTGTTGGTAGCCTCTCATGAATCGAAATTAAATTAATCTCACGGTAATCTTGTGGTTAGTCAGTCTTTCTACTTTTCACTTTGAATTATCTATTTCTGATGTGTCTTTTGAGAGGGATATTTGTTATATTAAATACTTGACTCATAAATAATGAGTTTTACTGATTAGTTCCACATGGGGGAATAGATGAAGTAAATTAGCTTGAAAAGTTGCTTATTTTTACAAACATGATAAATTGGTGGTTATAAAACTTCAGATTCTTGGGGCCTTAGAGGGTGGGGGAATATCTAGAACTCCTGCCACGAGGCTCATCTGTCAAAAAACCACCCTGTTTCGAATGAACTATTTAAAATTTGTTAGCCAAATCCCTTCGATTAAACTGGAACGGTCTGCAGAATTTTATCAGAGTGCCAGGTAGCCAATATTTCCTTCAAGGAGACAGAATTTGTATCAGCTTAAACGAGGAAATTATCCTTTACTTGTGTTTAGGAAACTAGCTGCAAAGGGAATTGGGGCTGTAAGTTGTTCTTTCGCTCTGCATTTGAGAGCGTGATGCTCTGGAGAATACAACTAGAGCATTCCGCGCCGATTCATTCAGATTATTAATGGAGTGTGCAGAATCTATTAAGGAAGGTTTATTCGGGTCTAATCGAGCGTGGAGGAGTTAATTGCTTACATTGATGAGGACTGGAAGGACTAAATCAGCATATCTCTGCTAAATCCTTATAAAATCATCATTCACATTTTATCATGAAATCAGCGCTGACACGCTTTGCGGACCACCGTTGATTAATACAGGCATATGTTATACTCAGAAAAAAAAATGCACTTCGCTACAGCTTGCTCAATTTAAGTATTCAGTGCAGCCTTTTAAACCACTCAGTCCGGATCCTCACGAGACAGCAATTATGATGTTCTTACAGTGGAATGAAACATGCCAATTTAACGTCTTTTGCCTCCTTTCAAGCCCAGCAGTGCTTTAGGAATGCCCTCTGCTCGAAAGCATGCATGTGGGCTTCCTAGGGGTGTCATTTAATACACAAACCAGTTGAGCAATTAGAAAAATACCTGCGAGCGTCCAAGTTTCATTTATTATCGGTTTACATTTTTTAAAAAAATAATTGTTGCACCCTCTTCCCACTTGAGTCCGGAAGTCCTAGCCTTCCTCCCACGTTATGGAGCAAACGGTGCTCCGTAAATAATCGGTAATAGCAGCTTTTTCCTTCCCTCCGCAACCCCCTTTTCCCTTAGCTCCCCGAAACCAAGTCATGGCAAGAAGACAATGACAGTGACCTCTCGAATGTCTCTAGCTCTAGCAGGCCACCGAGAGTGGAGTTCGCTCCTCTAGGCCTCAGGCAATCAAACCACGCAGGTTTTCGGCTAATCTCCTGACACCACCGATCTTTAGATCTATGTATCCTGCGGTGTCGCTCTGTTGTCGGAAGGTGACAGCGTTATGCTGCACTAGCATCTTGAGCTGGTCCCCGTTTATGTTTTTACTGGGCTGGGTACGTTTTTAATTGGACCAACAGTGCACCTGCTTGGGGCTCAACAGCTCCAAGCACATGTCTTGAGTTTACCAACCTCAACAGCAATCTACAAAAGGTCCAGTTGTTACAGAGTTCCCTCCTGACAGCCAGAAATAACAACAACAATGAATAATCCTCAGTTTTGCACTACCATTTGACGGAATGGCCTGGAAAGAAGCGAGCTTCTCTCTGCACGGAACTTCCTCCGAACGGACGTAACACATCAGGCTCCTGTCAGTTCTGCTCCGTCGGAAAGAGGCGAGCGCTGCCTGGTAACTAAAACGCGCAGAACTGCGCACACAATAATACAAATCTAAACGCTCAAGTCTACACAGCGCAGGGCACTCGAGACTGCTGGGGACTGACTAACCCCGGGTTTTGCAGACTGCATGTCAGTTTCATCTCCGTTTAAAAGCATAGCCTGGCTGCACTGGGGAAGGAGCAGCTCCATAGGGGAATAGGCATGCTTTTAAATAGCAGCAAAATATCCAAGCACCCTTTAAAGACTTTCAGACGGGTTCCCCTCACCCCGCGCCCCCAAAGAAAAAAAAAAGTCCTTCTAACGACAGCAGATCTGTCCCTTCACCTTCACTGTCCCAGGCACGGCGGGGGACACTTTGGACTGATGTTGCCAACCACAGAGACTTGGAAAAAAACAAAAGGAGTTGTTGGTTTTTTATTTACCTAATCCCGATCTGTGCTCCACCGCTGGCAGAAGTGACAAGATCCGGGGCTAAATTGGAGCTGGTAAAAAAGTTGGGCTAAGTTAGTGGCCCTTGTTGGGCTCTCTGTGCACGGCTCTTCCCCGCCCCCCCCCCTCCCGCCCCCACTGCTCCTCCAGCTGGGTACAGACAGATCCTAGAGAGCAGAGGGAGCCAGGTGCTCCTGCGGATGGAGATGGTGAGAGTCTCTCTCCCTCCTCCTCCTCCTCCTCCTGCTGCTGCTGCTGCTGCTGCTGTCTGTGGGTCTGAGGGCAGGCGCGCCTTAGAGAAGCCGAGCTCAGACTGGAGTGATCTCTTCCCTCCAGCCTCCTCCTTATTTCAACCCCCAACCGGACGCTGGGCATGCGCACTACGGGGGGAAAGTGTCTCGCTGGGAAGATCCAACTTTTCAACTCTCCGGCTTGTTACGGGGCAGCCAGATTCCAGCCCGCCCGGCTCCCAGGGCATCTCCCTGCGGGCACCCGCGTGGCAGCCTCAGCGCCCCAGCCAGGGAGTCACTGTCCCCTCCGCCCCTGGGAGCCCGTTCTGGCAGTCCCCCCCCCCCCTGCTCCCCAGCGCAGCCCCTACGCCGCGCTCACTTCACTCCCCTGGGCCCGGGGCAGAGCAGCTCACGGCTCAGCGGCAGGGTCCTCTCCGGGTCAGAACTCACAGATTGCCCCGGACCAGGATTTGGCCCCACTGGGACCTACTTCCCTGACAGATTCCAGTGGATCCACGCTGCCCGGAGACCAGATTCTCTCTCCATACCGCCAGCTGGATCCATTCTCCAAACCCCGCACAAGATCCACCCTCCATCTTCCGCACCACATACCGGTGAAGAATCCACTCGCGGATAAGACCCATTTAACCCGGGCCCAGCCTTCTCCCAGCATCCTTGGCAGGATCCACTCCCCAGGCTAAATTCACAGATCCAGCCCGCCTGACCTCGATCCACTCGCTCCATTCTCCATTGGAGAGCTACTCCCTGGAACGAGTTTCCACACGGTGTGAAAACAGCCAGGTCCCTAACCCTCTGCTGCGGTTTTACCCCAGGATGGTGTGCATAACATTCTCGTTTGAATCCAGGGTCAGACAATTTAGGCAAAGCAAAGTAGCCCTTGAAAGAAAGAGGTTAAACGGGCTTTATAATTAATCCCGAGGCCATAACCCCCTTGCTTATTTGTTGTTCTATCCATCCATCCGTTCACACTCTTTAAGGAGTGAAGGAGAACATTGCCTGAGTCTATTATATGATCCCGAAGAACAACGAGAGTAATATAATATGTGGGCGAAGACAGATTTGTCAGGCGAACATCGTTTTGTGCTCAGGGATTAGCGCGTTATTTGCATGGCTACCTTGTCACGGTCACACTGTTACAATTACTTTGCAAGCCTCAGCAGAAACCCGGGTTATCCTATTGGGCGATAAAATAAGTGATGAACATGAATATTTCGCGGATGAATATTCAACATCATGAATATCAACCGCCTTTGCGTTCTCATTTTCTCCAAAGAACAGCGCAATTTTGAGGCGCACAAGGTGATCAGCTAGCCCGCAGTTAGAGGACAAATATGTTTCAGGTTTTCTTCCACTTCTGTGGGAAATGAATGGCATTTCTAACGTTCAGGGGCAATGATGACACGGACAAGATCCCATGCCATTTCTCTCTCAAAGCCAGCATTTGTATCAATATTCCTCGGAAGAAAAATGTATGAAGTGTAATAATTTGGAAAGTGCTTTTAAACAAAGAACAACTACCGTTGGATAGTGTTGTTATGTAAAACAAATAAGATGCCTATCTCACCCCCATACAACAGAACAAAATACATCACCAAAATGCACTTCCTTACTAGAGAGTTCTCAATTCCCAGATAAGAGGAACACTTCTTTGTGTGTGTGTGTGTGTGTGTGTGTGTTGTTCGTATGTATTTTAAAAACAGAATCAAGCAAGCCTTCAATTTAGAAATAAATCACTTAAGCATCAAACGCTAATAATAAAGAAACAAACAAATAATACCTGCAGCTGCTCAGATGGAAATAAAACTAACCTACAGCTTCACTGACCTCCCTCCCTCCCTCCCTCCCAACAAATAAATCAATGAACCGCGCGGGAGCAACAAAGTCAAGTTTTGCCTTAGACAAGCTATCGCCTTTATTAGAGCAAGGGGCACTTTTTTTTTGGAGGAGGAGGGAAATGGGTAATTAGTTATCCAAATCTAGTTTAAAATTAAAGTGGGCAGCGGGAATACAATTCAAGCGTTTAGTATAACTGAGACGTGTGGTACGTGGACGATGCCTGGAGATTGTATTGTATCATATTTATGCATTTGTTAAACATAAATATGTTTCGAATTGTCAAGCAACTGGCGTTTTACCTGAAGTTTCGGGTTATCTGCCTCGTTAAATGTATTTATCTTAAATATCTGGTGTTTGAATTGCAGGGGGGGAGCTGGTCCAAAACCTTTTCCCTCCGATGATTTCTTTTATGGTGTCCCTTGTTAATTTGCATTATGTCAACTCGCAACAGCAGGGAACATAATACCAGTGCGGGGATTCACAGTCACCATTAACACTGACACGCAGGGAATCTACTCTCCTTTCCTCGGGAGTATCTGCTGTCGAGGAGGAATGTTAGACTTTAAAGACAGGTTTCAGAGTAGCAGCCCTGTTAGTCTGAATCCGCAAAAAGAAAAGGAGGACTTGTGGCACCTTAGAGACTAAGAGACTCGTAAAAAGAAAAGGCATCTGCTCCCAAAGTTAGCCACGTTGTTGGGAATGAGACGCTATTGTGACTGCTTCAAGAAGCTGAATTTTCCCTTATCCCTGGTATCTCCCGGCTGGAGCGCAGGGCGCGGAACCTGCCCCTGATTCCGATTCCCAAAGACTGCGAGCAGCCAAAGCTACAGTACCAATTTCTGTTCCCGGTTACACCCGTGTAAACCCGGAGTAATACTTGACCTGGCTTTACTTCGGATTCACTCCTGGGTAACTGAGAGCAGAAGCTGGCTCGACGAAACAATCTTCTGACTTTTTTTTTTTTTAAATCACAACAGACTATGGTTTGGATTTCTATCACACCTGGATTTTTGATTCAGGTGGAAGTCTCAGAGAGACAGTCCCCGTGGCAAATTTGTTTTACTCACACACACAACAACACCGGCCCACGAATATATTGAATATACACTTCCAAGTAAATCAGCTCCCCTTAGATTGCTGAAACTGACGAGCGTAGGTAGGTATTAAAAAGCACTCTTTGTCTGATAAAGGATCCTCTGTATGCAGTCGAGAGAACTAGAGCAGGGAGGTTTAATTTTTAAAATTTTTATGTTTTTAAGTGCTATTTATGCTGGTGCAGGCATTTTCCTGTTTCCTTCGTTTAGCGAGGGGTATTCTGTACTCACCCTTATGAAAAATGACGATTTCGGGCCCGATCCTGCAGTCATTTGCCGGCAAAACGACGAGAGGCTTCTCTGAGAGTTTTCCCGGGCAAAGGACTGCAGGATGAAACCGCACTTAACAATTGTACCTATTTTGTTTAGGAGAAACATTCAAACCATTTCTTAGCGCCAGCTCCAGGCGCCTTGAAGGGATCCCAATGAGCAGTGAGGCTTTTAAAGGACTATTTTACAGGCTAGTGCTTGAGAGCTTCTTGTCCCTGCAAAGAGCAATAGGTGCCTTGCTCCTCAAGGCTGTTTTTGCTGGTTAGATCGCGGGACATGGCAGTCCCGAGTCCTGTGGGGGAAAGGAGACTGTGTTGTATGAACAGGACCTATGCTTGCACAGTGGTTTCGCTCAGCCGCTTTACGAATTTCCCTGCCCCTGGAACTCTCTGCAAACTGCAAGAGTTGCGGGGGGATCCGCTCTGGATTCATTCATGAAAAAGATACAGGGAACCGGGAGAAAAGGAGAGGCTCAAGCGCGCTAGAGCGTTGAAACCCACCATTCAATGTGCCCCCCCCCCCCGAACAGAAGCAGAAACAGACGAGGCACTAGCGCACGCTGGCTTGAATTCGTCTTTTCAAGTTGCACGGAACATCGTGATTGTTCGCAGTTAAACTGGCTGCACCTGGGATGATCCTGTCTCGGAAATCGGTGGAAGACCCAGACGGCCGCTCTAGAATGGACTGCCTCGAAAAAGATCATCGACACTAAACACTAAACGATGCTGAAAAAGCAAGAGGCGTCATTACACAAGCAAAAAAGGTCTGGGATATGGTTGTCACGATACCTTTCATTCTTGGCACCGGCGCAGACATGCAAAACTGCCAATGACTGCAGGATCGGGTGCATTTTACTCTCAAAACAGATTCTCAAAACCAGCTATGTGCCACCAGAAACAGAATAAGGCAGGCTCGTCTTTTATTTACACCTTTGTAAACCCGGACTCGCTCCATTTCAGTAAATGGAGTGACTCCGGATTTACACGGGTGTAACTGAAAGCAGAATCTGGCTGAAACTACAGAGAATCCAGAACGTTTTGGGGCGTTTACTCATTCAAAATTCTGAATATTCGTTTTAAAGTAAATCCTAACCCCCCAAATCTATCAAACACTCAGTCTAATTTCCCTTCACAATTGTTATTCTACTCATTCTAATTGCTACAAATGACAATAACCACAAAACAACAAGGAGCTATGCTTAGTCAAACGACGGTGAAAAATATTCAAGAAAACATTTGAAAAAATGTGGGGGGAAATCGTCAAGGTTTCAAAATTTGGGGGGAAATCAAGAAAATAATTTAATTTTTGGTGCAAAACTTTGTCAACATTTTGAAATTTTCAAATTTGCAACCAACCACCTCTTGGGTTCACTACAAACTACAGCAAAGCTTTGGAGCATCATATTCTTGTTAGCAAGTCTAAGACTTTGGGAAACTTGTTTGTTAGATATTTTTTAGTCCATTTAAAAATATTATTGTCCTTTGACTAATGAGCTAACATTGTTGCTTAGGTTGCCATGGGGTCATAAGTAGACTCCTTATTAAAGTCAGGCGGGTCTGATATGGCGTGATATGACCCTCACTTTACCCTTCCACACTGCGTACTAATCACCACCCTAAAGAGAGGTATCTCTGCCATCTGCCTCTGAAAGTTTTAATCTCACTAAGAATACAAATCCAGATCATTCAATAGATTTATAATTTTTCATCCAAGCATCTCCAGAAACTTTACAAGCAATTAATTAAATGCAAGCTTTTCCCCTCTTTGCAGTGATGTGAAGCCAATTGTGTAAATAATTCATTTTTTAACATCCAGCCCCTGCAGATCAGTGTTAATGCTACAGTGATACCTCTCACCCTGCTACAGTTAGAGTCAGCAGTTCCATTATAATTTCCTATTTTCAGGAGTTTTTACAGTGGTCATAAAAATTCAATCCAGGCTCAAACTTGGCATCCTAGGCTCCTCCCAGGAGTCATTTCTTTTTGTTGCATTTGAAAGAGGAAACCATTTATCTGTTTTTACATTACAACGGTGCAACTAAAGGAAGCGAATGCAGGGTTTGCAGAACCGTTTTGTATTCAGCTGTACGTATTCGGCCATGGATGTGAAAATAAAAGAATTAATAACATATGAATATAATCAGATTA